>NC_080177.1:33548852-33856638 GCF_950295315.1 Erinaceus europaeus
GACTACCAGAGGAAATCGGATGCACCTGATTAAATGCTCACATTTCAGTGCACAAGAACACAGGTTCAAGCACCTGGTCCCCACCTGCAGGGGAAAAGTTTCACAACTGGTGAAGCAGGGTTGCAGGTGTCTTTCTATCTCTCCCTTCCTCTCAATTTCTGGCTATCTCAATCTAATAAATAAAGACAATAAATTCAAAAAGCAATATTTACTCAAACACCTACCTTTAGAAGAGAGAGAGAGAGAATCAGAGTATTTCTCTGGCATATGTGATACCAGAGATTAAACCTGAGACTTCATGCCCGAGAGTACAAGCCTTTATACATTATGCCACCTCCTGGGCCATTGACATGGTTTATTTTATTTTATTATTTTTCTTTTTATTTCTTTATTGCCTCCAGGGTTTTCACTGGGGCTCCGTGCCTGCACTATGAATCCACTGCTCCTGGAGGCTATTTTTTCCCTTTTTTAAAAATTAATTAATTTTTAAATTTTTTCCCCTTTTGTTGCCCTTGTTGTTTATCGTTGTTGTTATTGCTGTCATTGTTGGATAGGACAGAGAGAAATTGAGAGTGGAGGGGAAGACAGAGAGGGGAGAGAAAGATAGACACCTGCAGACCTGCTGCGCCACTTGTGAAGTGACCCCCCCCCTGCAGGTGGGAAGCCAGGGGCTCAAACCAGGATCTTTAAACTAGTCTTTGTGGGCTTAACCTGCTGCACTACCTCTTGCCCCCCCCACCCCAACATGGTTTATTATTATTATTATTTTTTACCAGAGCACTGCTCAGCTCTGGCTTATGGTGGTGCAGAGGATTGAACCTGGGACTTCAGTGCCTCAGGCATGAGAGTCTCTTTGCATAACCATTATGCTATCTACTCCAGCCTGACATGGTTTATTTATAATAACTACGTGGTTACTGCTTTGCCATGTGTCTGAGACACCGAGCTTGAGTCGAGCCTTCACCATACTGAAGGAAACTTTCACTCTGCGGTCCCTTTCATTCTCTTTCTCTCTGGCTCTCTGTCTCTATCTAAAATATAAATAAAATAAAATATACATACATGGCTTACTTACAGATAGTGGTAGAGCCCAGAATTTCACACACACACACACACACACACACACACACACACACACACACACACACTTCTTTGATGACATATTTTTATTAATATGAACTGTTATGCAGTTTATAGTGTGTGTGTGTGTGTGTGTGTGTGTGTGTGTGTGTGTATGTATGTATGCAAGTGGGGTCTCTCCTATATGTGATTTCACTGCTTCAGGGTCCTTTTTTCATTTAGTAGAGAGACTAAGAGAGAAGGCAATACTACAGTATCAAAACTTCCATCATTGCCAAAGTACCCTCCCACCACCACCACCATGTGGTGCTGGATTTTGAACCTGAAGGATCTCTCTATAGGGCCTTGTTGTATGATTCTTTTTAAAATTTTTAAAAAATATCTTTATTTATTTATTGGATAGAGACAGCCAGAAATTGAGAGGAGGATGGGAGATAGACAGGGAGAGAGACAGAGAGACACCTGCAGCATTGCTTCACCACTTGCAAAGCTTTACTCCTGCAGGTGGAAACCAGGGGCTCGAACCCGGGTCCTTGTGCATTGTAATATGTGTGCTCAACCAAGTGCGCCACCACCCAGTCCCTGTTTTATGATTCTTTTTTTTTAAAAATATTTTATTTTATTTATTTATTCCCTTTTGTTGCCCCTGTTGTTTTATTGTTGTAGTTACTATTGTTGTTGTTGTTGTTGGATAGGACAGAGAGAAACGGAGAGAGGAGGGGAAGACAGAGAGGGGGAGAGAAAGAAAGACACCTGCAGACCTGCTTCACCGCCTGTGAAGCAACTCCCCTGCAGGTGGGGAGCCGGGGTTCGAACCGGGATCCTTATGCCAGTCCTTGTGCTTTGCGCCACCTGCGCTTAACCCGCTGCACTACAGCCCGACTCCCTGTTTTATGATTCTTAAAGAACAGTAAAGGGAATTGGGCGGTAGCGCAGCAGGTTAAGTGCACCTGGTGCAAGCGCAAGGACCGGGTTAAGGATCTTGGTTCGAGCCCCTGGCTCCCCAACTGCAGGGGAGTTGCTTCACAGGCGGTGAAGCAGGTCTGCAGGTGTCTATCTTTCTCTCCCCTCTCTGTCTTCCCCTCCTCTCGCCATTTCTCTCTGTCCTATCTGACAACGACAACAATAATAACTACAACAATGAGACAATAAGGGCAACAAAAGGGAATAAATAAATAAATATTTAAAAAAGAACAGTTCTTCAGCATCTTATAGATTTGGCGAGCCAGCACCTCTGATACAGAAATCTGTAGGTTCCAGTCAACAAGTTGACCTTCTAAAGTATTTTTTAAATTTCACATTAGTCCTTTACAAACTCCACTACCCCCACACGAACCCCCAGGCATGACTTTAAACTGCTTTGCAACAAACACTTCAGTTCTAATTTGAGTTGCCAATTATCCAAATGATCTAAACACCAGGAAAAGACAATGGGTCTAGGGTGTGTGTGTGTGTATGTGTGTCCCGCAAAATTGTAACATCTTTCCTTGGTTCTGACACAGATATTCTATTTAAACTGTAAGCATTTCCATTCAGTAATGTTCCCCTGAACTTTTAGAGCTCTTTATGTCAGAGGTGGGGACTGATATGGTTGATGGAGGAGAGCAGAAATTTACAGAACTTGTACAACAAATGCACATTTTAAGGTTGAGGTAGCATAGTCTACAATACCTGGCAAAAGTCCATTTTACCTCTAAATCCAGGAGGTAATTGTAAGAAAGAAGCATTAACTCTATTTATTTAGAATGCTAAAGATATGAAAGTAGGTAACAAGCTAAAAAATTTTTTAAAAAAACTAGATAGCTGGCCAACATGCCTCAGTATCTATGAAGTGAAAAGAACATTTGAACAATTGAAACCTTGTCTGTCTTCAAATTTGTGTGGTGAATATTTTCTATGCGTTGCTGATGCTATATAAACACAACATGCTTCCTCCTAAAGTCAAGTTCTTAATTTTAATTGAAGAAAAATATTGCTCAGGGCTCTCCACCTCAGAGTACAAATAGCTAGTCTAAGAAAATCAGTTCTGGGAATCTGGAACCAATGGCTGTTTTTAAAATAAACAGACAAAATCTTCATGAAGAAGGCCAGGAGGATTATTTTTACATACAATATATTTCCTGATTTCTCACAAAAGTCTTTTATAAAAAAACTAAAAGGCAGAATGACAATATAACTCCCTTGCCATATTTCTACTTAAAAAATCTTTCTAGTTGAAGGCTCCCAAAGTGTCCTTTTTGACTTCTCAGACATTAGCGTATCTTAGAAGCAAGTTTGTTTTTAATTTCCTCGTTCTTTCTACATTTTTTCCCCTAGGAATGGAAAGAGGTAGAAAAATAGAAGCAGAACAAAATAGAAAGCAAAGGTACATTTTAATATGTGTATTATAAAAAAAATGTGTATTGTGTCAAATGAGTAGCAGCTAAACAGTAACTACACAGGGAACACCAGCATGTTAACCTTTTCTGCTTTAGTTCAACTAAGGCATGGATAGAAATAAAATGAATGGGATCAAATTTGAAATCCTTTGGATTTTTTAATACAGAGCACACCATTGTCAGTTTAGGGTAGAGTCTATGAGAGAGAATCTACAGAATCCATCTACAGAAATGTCTTTGAAACTCATGTTGAGATAGAGGTTTTCTTTTTATTAGAATTTTATTAGTCCAGCTGCACTGACACCCAGGCAGGAAGATACTGGAATCAACCTAATTCCAGGGGCCACACCTGGGACTCATTTCTGTGGGAAGCATCAGGTAACCTGAAGATGTCCCATATTCTTTTGGACCAAGTTCCACTCCTCACTGAGATGGAACACTGCAAATTAAGAAATGGGATGTTAAGCCCCATCACACCTTGGTCTGAATGTGTACTGGGTTTTCTGAAAATATAATTTTAATTCCGGGGAGGGGGTAAGCAAGAAAGAGTTAATTTGCTTTGTGACAGGTTTCACACTGTGGGCAGGTCTGCCAGAAAGGAGAGGAAACAGAGAACAGCCCTGTGATTAATTCTACCTGTTTTTCCCATGAGCGATCACCTGCTCCAGGGGTCATGAATAGCAGGTAGCTCTCCCTCTCCTGGGCTCTGAGAGCTTCGTTTGTTTGGTGACAGCTGAGTGACAAGGCCTGAAACCCGAGCCCATCGCCTGGTCTGATGGGGGGATAAAAACCCTGGATGTTCCCTCAAACATTTCAGGAAATGAAAGTTGTAACACGATCCCTCCTGCGCCCACATCTCCCCCCAACAAGCACAAAAGCTCAAAGGAGCCTTCTCGGATTGAATTCAGCCCGGAGTTGATGGAGGGAAAGCGGAGCCTGGAGCTGGGTGGGGGGAGGATAGAGAAAAGGGCTGTGGCTGGCAGGCTCTCTGAGCCTGGGAAGAAGGGAGGAGAGCTGGGAGAGAGCAAGAGGCCCAGAGCCCCTGGGTGCTGGCTTCCACGCCGCGTCCCAAGCGCCCTGCGAGTCCAGACAGTTTGGGCCGTTGCTGCCTAGGCTCCATCTGTCTTTAGGGCCAAACCCGGAGAGGACAGGAAAACCTGTGGCCTTAGGCCTGTGCAGACCGTCTTCAGGTAAAGAGGCCTCCGCATTAGGGCCTTGAATCGGGCTCAGTCTTTGCTCGGGTGGAGGCTGTGGGCCCCAGCACCTTTTTGGGTAGAGTGTTCCGCAGGTGTTCCTTCCCATCCGAGCAGGGCGAGCTGGTCGAGGGGCGGGTAGGCCTCACTCAGCGCCCTCGCGCTCCCATCAGTCAGCAGCTTCCATCTGCCTCCGGCCCTCTCTGCTGGAAGACCTGGAGCAGGAACTGAGAAGCTGACTCTGACCCCTCACCCCCATGCGGCCAATACTCTGAGAGAGTGGGACTTTGCTGTCAATCACCACACCCAGTGTTGTTGCAACCTGGGGCCTGGTAGCAGGAAGTTGACCCAAGACCTGCTCAAGGCGAGTTATTATTTTTTCCTCCTTAACCCAGTCAGCTGAGATAGTTTTGTTCTTTTACAGATAGATTGATATTCTTCTTTTTTCATCAGCACAGAAATGTTTCTCAGGCAGCATATCAGTTCTCTCTCTGCCCAGACTTCATGGGGGAATAGGAGATAGTGTAAACCCCCCCACCTCACAATAAAAAGAAAGAAAAAGGAAAAAAAAGACTAGAAACATGTTACAAAAAGGGCTTACAGGGAAGCACTCACACACTCATGAAAACTGTGTGGCTTTGGGTCAGTCAGTAACCTTACTTCTCTGAGCTTCATTGGGAAAACCGGGACTATGATGCTTAAACTTCTAGGATTCTGTGAAGTTTTAATGAACTGAAGCATTAAGTATAAAGTGCTTAGCACAGTAGACATTTAATGAATAGTAGCATTCATCACAAAATATTTGAAATTTCCTTGTAGATTTGTACACTGAAAATTCTTTTTTTTAATTTTTTTTATTTTTTAAATATTTATTGTATTTATTTATTCCCTTTTGTTGCCCTTGTTGTTTTATTGTTGTAGTTATTATTGTTGTTGTCGTTGTTGGATAGGACAGAGAGAAATGGAGAGAGGAGGGGAAGACAGAGAGGAGGAGAGAATGATAGACACCTGCAGACCTGCTTCACCGCCTGTGAAGCGACTCCCCTGCAGGTGGGGAGTTTCCAGTGATGGCAGATTACGGCCACTTCCTCCTTTTGCCTGGAACATTGATTGAAAGAAACATAAATTATTCTATAGACACTTAAGGTCTGCTTAACCTCTGGATGTAGGTGAGACACTTCTTGAAGATCTGAGATTAGGATTTTAACTCAAAAATTTAATTGTGGAATGACTTTAAACCTACATTGTTGGAATTTTGTCATCTCAACTTTTCATGATATGAACACTTATACAGATACTGTCTTGTGCTGTAGAAATCCAATGATGTGAGGTGATGGGGTGGTGGTGCACCTGGTTGAGCACACATGTTACAATGTGCAAGGACCCTGGTTTGAGCCCCCAGTCCCCACCTGCAGGGGGAAAGCTTCACAAGTGGTGAAGCAATACTGTAGGTGTCTCTGTCTTTCTCCCTCTCTATCACCCCCTTCCCTCTAGATTTCTGGCTGTTTCTATCCAATCAATCATTAAAGATAATATTAAACAAAATTATTTATTTATTTTTTTATTTATAAAAAGAAAACATTGACAAAAACATAGGATAAGAGGGGTACAACTTTGCACAGTTCCCACCACCAGACCTCCGTATCCCATCCCCTCCCCTGATAACTTTCCTATTCTTTTTTAAAAATATTTTTTAATATTTATTTATTTATTCTCTTTTGTTGTCCTTGTTTTTATTGTTGTAGTTATTGATGTCATCGTTATTGGATAGGACAGAGAGAAATGGAGAGAGGAGGGTGAGACAGAGAGGGGGAGATAAAAATAGACACCTGCAGACCTACTTCACCGCCTGTGAAGCAAGTCCCCTGCAGGTGGGGAGCCAGGGACTTGAACCGAGATCCTTATGCCGGTCCTGTGCTTTGCACCACCTGTGCTTAACCCACTGAGCTATAGCCCAACTTCCCAGCTTTCCTATTCTTTACCCCTTTGGGAGTATGGACCCAAGATCATTGTGGGAATATAAAAACAAATTTTAAAAAGAAACCCAATGATGAGAAATAAAGTCCAATATGTCAGGATAGAGAGAGAAATAGAAAGAAAGTAATAAAGAAAAAAAAGAAAATTTACTTAACTGTGTTTGAAAATGACAAATTGTGGGGGGTCGGGTGCTAGCACAATGGGTTAAGCACACGTGGCACGAAATGCAAGGATTGGCCTCAAGGATCCTGTTTAGAGCCTCTGGTTCCCCACCTGCAGGGGGGTCGCTTCACAAGTGGTGAAGCAGGTCTGGTCTGCAGGTGTCTATCTTTCTCTCCCCCTTTCTGTCTTCCCCTCCTCTCTCCATTTCTCTCTGTCCTATCCAGTAACAATGACATCAGTAACAACAACAACAACAACATTAAACAACAAGGGCAACAAAAGGGAAAAAAAATAGCCTCCAGGAGCAGTGGATTCTTGGTACAGGCACTGAGCCTCAGCAATAACCCTGTAGGCAAAACAAAACCAAAGAAACAAACAAAACAAAACAAAACAAAAAAACCCCAAAAATGACAAATTGTTTAGATGAGAACTAAAGCATTAAGCCGAATAGAGAATTTAAGACTTCACTTAAGTGTGTCAGAATACATATAGAATATGAAACTACTTTGAAGATTTAATGCTTTGCTGATATTAACACAACACAGTGCTGGATATAATAGTGCCTGATCCTTTTTTTTTTTTTTTTTTTTTTTTTAGAAAATATAATATTTAATGTAGTAGCACTGAAAAAAAAAAGAGCTGCTGAAATGAGAGTCTTTAGAAAGAACACAATTCCCAGAGTTGGAATTTTACAGGACCCTCTTGGGTACACTTCTTCTCTTGTGACACTCTAATGATCATCAGAGATGAATAGCTAGCTCATTTTGACATATTGCACATACTTCTCTGATTTCAAGGACTCTCTTACTCAAGTATTCTTGAAAACAAAATACACAGGTGACATTTGCTTGCATAAATAAGACACACATGTACACAAGTAGAACTTGTGGGCTTGTGCTGGGACTTGTGATAGGAGGGGCACAAAAGTAAACAGAGAGTAGACAGATATGTTTAAGATTATTCCTCATGAACTCAATCCCTTACAATGATTCACTGCCATTACTGGAAGAAGCATTTTACTCATTCTTACAAAAATACAATGCCTATTGAAGGAGCCAGGTTGTTCTGCACCTGGTTAAGTGCACACATTACAGTGCTCAAGGACCCAGGTTCAAGCCCCTGCTCACCACCAGCAGGAGAGAAACTTCACATGTGGTGAAGCAGGGCTGCAGGTGTCTCTTTGTCTCTCTCCATCTCTCTCCCTTCTCCTCTCAATTTCTTTCTGTCTGTATCCAATACTAAATAAAATACTAATAAAATAAAATTAAATGCCTACTGATTTACTTTAACACTTCAATGTATGTACATATATTACCTCACTCATCACATCAGTTCTAGTGCCACTATATTTCTTTTTATTAGATAGGACAGCGAGAAATCGAGAGGGAAGGAGAAGATAGAGACAGAGACACCTGTAGACCTGCTTCACCACTTGTGAAGCTACCCCCTGGCAGGTGGTGGGGGGGCTCAAACCTGGATCCCTGTGTGGGTCCTTGGGTTTCATAGTATGCGTACTTAGCCCAGTGTGCCACTATCCGGCTCCCACTGTATTTCTTTCTTTATTTTCTTTCCTTCCCTTCCTTCCTCCCTCCCCTTTCTTCCTTCCTTCCTTCCTTCCTTCCTTCCTTCCTTCCTTCCTTCCTTCCTCCCTCCCCTTCCTTCCTTCCTCCCTCCCCTTCCTTCCTTCCTTCCTTCCTCCCTCCCCTTCCTTCCTTCCTCCTTCCCCTTCCTTCCTCCCTCCTTCCCCTTCCTTCCTCCCTCCCCTTCCTTCCTTCCTTCCTCCCTCCCCTTCCTTCCTTCCTTCCTTCCTTCCTCCCTCCCCTTCCTTCCTTCCTTCCTTCCTTCCTTCCTTCCTCCCTCCCCTTCCTTCCTTCCTTCCTCCCTCCCCTTCCTTCCTTCCTCCTTCCCCTTCCTTCCTCCCTCCTTCCCCTTCCTTCCTCCCTCCCCTTCCTTCCTTTCTTCCTCCCTCCCCTTCCTTCCTTCCTTCCTTCCTTCCTCCCTTCCTTCCTTCCTTCCTCCCTCCCTCCCTCCCTCCCTTCCTTCCTTCCTTCCTTCCTCCCTCCCCTTCCTTCCTTCCTTCCTCCCTCCCCTTCCTTCCTTCCTTCCTCCCTCCCCTTCCTTCCTTCCTTCCTTCCTTCCTTCCTTCCTTCCTTCCTTCCTTCCTTCCTTCCTCCCTCCCTCCCCTTCCTTCCTTCCTCCCTTCCTTCCTTCCTCCCTCCCTCCCCTCCCTCCCTCCCTCCCTTCCTCTCTCTCTTTCTTTGCCTCCAGGGTTATTGCTGGGGCGCTGTGCCTGCACTATGAATTCACTGCTCTTGGAGGCCATTTTTTCCCTTTTCTTGCCCTTGTTGTTTATCATTTTGTTGTCATTATTATTGTTGTTGCTCTTGTTGCTGGTTAGGACAGAGAAATCGAGAGAGGAGGGAAAGACAGAGAGAGGGAGAGAAAGATAGACACCTGCAGACCTGCTTCACTGCTTGTGAAGCGATCCCCCTGTAGGTGGGGAGCTGGGGGCTTGAATCAGGATCCTTGTGCCAGTCCTTGCTGCTTCGTGCCACGCGCCACGTGCGCTTATCCTGCTATGCTACCCCCCAGCCCTGTGTTTATTTCTTTAAGACTATATTTTCCGCCAGCATTTTAATTTTCTTCAAAAGTATATTAAATAAATAAATACTGTATTGGTTTAAATACCTAGTTTAGGGAAATTGACAGACTTGTAGTTAATCAGAAAGCATGTTCAGAAAGAATTCAACACTTGAATTAAAAAAAAAACTATACTAGCCAAAAACAACACCCTATAGCAACAGTTATCATTTACCAACTACATTTTCTTTCTATGTGCCTTGTCTGAGCAAATCACTTCTCACTGCATATATATTCTTTGCTACTAATAAAATAAAGGCTCCCAGAATTTAAACAAACAAACAAACAAACAAACACCTAAAGCCTCAATGTCATATCCACAAAGTCCTTGAGGTAGGGGTAGAGGTAGAGGTAGAGGTAGAGGTAGAGGTAGAGGTAGAGGTAGAGGTAGAGGTAGAGGTAGCAAATGCATGTTTAGAAATTTACCAAAATGTCTGCTAAATTAATATACTCCACCTCATGAGTTCTGCCAGCCAAATTGCACTTGTTCACACAAATATTTGTTTTGGAGATGTTTGTTTTCTACTGTTCCTTTTATTTGCCAAGTAAAGACTAGCATGTAAATAGTTCACTGAGAAATGAAGAGAATAGGGAAAATTCAGGGCTATTCCTTTTAAGACTGTGTTGTATAATCAGAGAAACACATGGTAACAACTATGATTATATTGTTGCTAATTAATTTGCATATTGTGAAATTATTTGCATATTGTCAGTCAGAAGTTCTCAGAATTGTGCTTTTTGCCGCTGCTTTTAATGTGACTGAAAATTTTTTTTTCTAAATTGTTCCAGCATACACATGCTTAGAAACACAAAAATATGTCCATGTGTTCACTCAACAAATAAAGAAAAATAAGAAAGAACATTTTATGCTGAGGAATACGTTAATTTAAATTAGATTAAACTTTGCAGAGGGTGCTTCAAGGAGGTTTGGGTAAGTTCCAAGCTTCAGCATATCATTCAAGAACTGAAAGGCCTCAGGGTATTCCAAAAGGCATGTCCACTCTAAATCAGCTTTAGCTCATTTCAAATAAAAATATATGACTGAACTTGAAGGGTGAATAAAGAGGGGAGTCTTATTTCCATTCTGCAGATATAGTATAGTAGTGAAATAAAATAAGTGTGGAAATCAGGCTCCTCAATTTTAGAATTTCTCTAAAGGATTTATATATAAGTGGTGAGGGCAGTAGTTCCTGTTCAATCACTTAGTCTCCATGAAAGTAAAAGATGTATTTTTCAGTATTCTCAGAAGTATTGTAACTTTCTTTTCATTTGGATATTAGTTATAGTTAAAATGAATTAGCCTTCATGAAGTGCTTAGAAGATAACATACTGGATGTTTTCAATACAGTTTACGATGCATGCCATTTTACAATTTTAATTATTATTTTTTCTTTTTTATATTTTATTTATTCATTCCCTTTTGTTGCCCTTGTTTTTTTATTGTTGTAGTTATTATTGTTATTGATATCATTGTTGTTAGGACAGAGAGAAATGGAGAGAGGAGGGGAAGACAGAGAGGGGGAGAGAAAGATAGACACCTGCAGACTTGCTTTACCACTTGTGAAGCGACTCCCCTGCAGGTGGGGAGCTGGGGATGGAACCGGGATCCTTACTCTGGTCCTTGTGCTTTGTGCCACGTGCGCTTAACCCATTGCGCTACCACCGGACTCCTGCACAATTTTAATTATTAGTCAGTATTAGCTGACTGATCTTTAAATGCTTGAGACCATTTTCTCCTTTTGATCAAAGTAAAAACAATGAAAAAAATGCATCAATTTCTTATAAATTTTAAAGATTTCTATAATTTAAAGATTTAGCTGAAGAAAGGAATGAAAACATGCCTTTTAAAAATATTTTATTTATTTTTCAATGCGAAGGGTAGGAAGAGAGAGAGGGAATCAGACATCATTCTGGTACATGTGCAGCCGGGGATTGAACTCCAGACTTCATGCTTGAGAGTCCAATGCTTTATCCACTGTGCCACCTCCCAGACCATGCCTTTTCTTTTTTAAGACTTATTTTAAATGTATTTTTTTTTACCTCCAGGGTTATTGCTCAGGCTTGTTGACTGCTCTATGAATCCACTGCTCCTGGAGGCCATTTTTCCCATTTTTGTTGCCCTTGTTGTTATTATTGTTGTTGGATAGGACAGAGAGAAATTGAGAGAGGAGGGGAAGACAGAGGGGGAGAGAAAGACAGACACCTGCAGACCTCCTTTACCACTTGTGAAGCAACCCCCCTGCAGGTGGGGAGCTGGGGGGCTTGAACTAGGATCCTTGTGTGGGTCCTTGTGCTTGGTACTATGTACGCTTAATCAGATGCACTACCACCTGTCCCACTGTCACCCTACCCTTTTAAAAGACCAGGCCTTCACTGACTTTAGGATTATAAAAATTTCAATTTGAATTATGATGAGATAGATGGATAAAATGTAGTTAAACGAAAGTTCAAAATTTTTGTGAAAACATGAACAAGATTTCCAAATAAGATTCAAGAATGATTTTAATCTTCACCACACTTCTCATGAACAACACAAATAATTAAGAAGGTCCTATTTTCTTTATTGATTTGCTCAACCATACTTCCCTTGAGAAGTGTACCAAAGGAAGTATGGTAATGAAGATTAGCAGTGAAATACTGCTAGTCAGTGGGTGGACTGTAGATTGTATTACCTGCAGGAGCGGAGGTAAAATACCCATAAAATAACCTTTCAGATTCAGTTTGTCTCAAGTTACATTGTGAAATTCAGTGGTTTGGTACAATTTGGTATAGAGAGTCTGTTGGCCTTCGGGAATTAAACAGATTTGGGGTGGGCCAACCAACCACTGTGCACAAAGACATGCAGGTGGTACTGGAGGCATAGGGCTTGTGGTTTCTCACTGGAAATTCTTTTGGTGATTGCATGCCCTGCTGGGCAGAATGGGTAAGAGGCAGAAAGTCCAGAGCTCCTTTTTGGTTCACATGCCAGTCTATACTAGGAAGACTATTTGATGCACATGATTATTTGCAATCCCAGCACTGACTTTCTTTGACTCAGCACATCAACTGGCTAGGAGTTAAAATTATATCTTTCATCTATTTAAGAAAGAAAGTTCTAACATGCAATATTTTTTAGCTGAGAAATAAAACCTCGAACCCTGACCATATAATTCACGTTAATATTCTTTAGTTCTTTTGGAAGTGTTATCAGTAAATCTGGTATCCTGGCTGAAATTCAGGTTTAAGACCTCCCCTATTGCTTGTTTATGTTCCAGCTATAACTGTAAGTGGTATTTATTCTTTACTTCCTGTTCTAGACTTTTTTTTTTTTGCTGCACATTCACTTTTATTGTAACAGCAACTCATAGACTTTTACTACTAAAAATCTACATCATAGAGAGTCCAGTGGTAGTGCAGCGGCTTAAGTGCACGTGACATAAAGCACATGGACCAGCTTAAGGATTCCAGTTGGAGCCCCGGCTCCCCACCTGTAGGGGAGTCACTTCACAAGCAGTGAAGTAGGTCTGCAGGTGTCTCTTTCTCCCCCCGCCCCATCTTCCCCTCCTCTCTCCATTTCTCTCTGTCCTATCTAACAATGATGACATCAATAACAATAATAACTGCAACAACAATGGAAAACGACAGGGCAACAAAAGGGAAAATAAATAAATATAAAATTTTTAAAAAATCTACATAATTTTGTGGTCTTTTATTGTTGTTGGTTGTTAACATAATGGACATAATGGCTAAGGAAACTTTGAAGACTTCAGTTAAAATTTATTTTAATTAAAAAAGGTTTATTTTAATTGGTTAAAACTCTTAAGATTAAACAAAAAAGATCAAGCAAACTAATATGGCTATATATATATAAATATATATATATTATATATATATTTCATTTTGGCACATTTTTAAGAAAGAAGAAAATCGGGAGTCAGGCTGTAGCTCAGTGGGTTAAGCCCACGTGGCGCAAAAGTGCAAGGACTGAAGTAAGGATTCCAGTTCGAGCCCTGGTTCCCTACCTGCAGGGGAGTCACTTCACAAGTGGTGAAGCAGATCTGCAGGTATCTTTCTCTCCCCCTCTCTGTCTTACCCCATCTCTCTCCATTTCTCTCTGTCCTATCCAACAACGACGACAACAATAATAACTACAACAATAAAATGACAAGGGCAACAAAAGGGAATAAATAAATATTTAAAAAAAGAAAGAAGAAAATAAATTTTTGAGTTTTATTTTAATTTAATTTAATTTTTTTTGTTTCCAGTGTTATTGCTGGGGCTCGGTGCCTGCACTGTGAATCCACTGCTCCTGGAGGCTATTTTTTCCCTTTTTGTTGCCCTGGTTGTTTATCATTGTTGTTATTGTTATTGTTGTTATTGCTGTAGTTGTTGCTGGACAGAGAGAAATTGAGAGAGGAGGAGAAGACAGAGGGGGAGAAAGATAGACACCTGCAGACCTGCTTTACCGCCTGTGAAGTGACTCCCCTGCAGGTGGGGAGCCCCAGGAGTCAGAACCGGATCCTATGCCAGTCTGTGCACTTTGTGCCATGTGCACTTAACCTGTTGCGCTACCACTTGGCCCCCAGTTATTGAGTTTTAAAGAAATCAGTGAATAGGGCCAGGTGGTGGCACACCTGGTTGAGCGCACATACTATAGTGCACAAGGACCCAGGTTCGAGCCCCCAGTCCCCACCTGCAAGGGGAAAGTTTTGTGAGTGGCAAAGCAGGTCTGCAGGTGTCTCTCTGTCTCTCTCCCTCTAGCTTCCCTTCTCCTCTCAATTTCTGACTGTCTGTATCCAATAAATAAATAAATAAAGATATTTAAAAATTTAAAAAGTAATCAATGAATTATTAGGGTGAATGATGTGCCATCACAGACAAAGCATATTTATGGCTCAACTTAAGGTAAAATGTTGGATCAGTTATTTAGTCTTTGTAAACAATGCCAGTAGTGAATTTCTTTTTAAAATTTTAATTTATTTATTATTGTGTAGAGACAGAAATTGAAAGGGAAGGGAGAGATAGTGAGGGAGAGAGACAGAGAGATAGCTGCAGCTCCACCTCACCACTCATGAATTTTTCCCCTTGCAGCTGGGGACCAGGGGCTGGAACCTCCATTCTTGCTACTGTAATGTGTACACTTAACTGGGTGCTCCACCACATGGCCTCCAAAGTGAATTTCCAAAACTTTTGGTAAGGTATGTGGATCATTAACACTTACTAATTTACTTAGCAATTTGGCTTTTTTAACCTATTTCTTAAAACATATGTACTTCTTTTCCTTATATCTTCCTCTTTAACCCATTTTCTTTTTCTTTTTTTCTTTATATATATATATTTATTTATTTTCCCTTTTTTTTCCCTTGTTATTTTTTTTATTGTTGTTGTAGTTATTATTGTTGTTATAACCCATTTTATTTATTTATTTTTAATATTTATTTTATTTATTCCCTTTTGTTGCCCTTGCTGTTTTTGTTGTTGTTATTGTTGTTGTCGTTGTTGGATAGGACAGAGAGAAATGGAGAGAGGAGGGGAAGACAGAGAGGAGGAGAGAAAGATAGACACCTGCAGACCTGCTTCACTGCCTGTGAAGACTCCCCTGCAGGTGGGGAGCCGGGGCTCGAACCGGGATCCTTATGCCAGTCCTTGTGCTTTGCGCCACCTGCGCTTAGCCCGCTGCGCTACAGCCCGACTCCCAACCCATTTTATTTTTAAAAGATTTATTTATTGGGTCTGGGAGGTGGCCCACCTGATAAAGCACACATGTTATAATGTGCAAGGATCTAGGTTCAAGCCTCCAGTCTCCACCTGCAAGGGGGAAGATTCATGAGTTGTTAAGCAGTGCTGCAAACATGGATTTGAAGGGATGTATGCACTTCCATGTTTATAGTGGCTTTATTCACAATACAAAAAGCTGGAAACAATCAAAGAGCCCTTAGACAGGTGACTAGATAAACAGAGTTATGGGGCATATACTCACCAGAGTCTTATGCAGCAATAAAAAGAGATAATATTGTGTCTTTTAGGATAAAGTAGAAGGAATTGGAGAAGATTATGTTCAGTAAAGCAAGTAAAGAGGTGAAGGACAACTACCAGATGGTTTCACTCATATGTGGAATATAGACAATTGAATATTCAATTGTGAAAAAAACACAAAATATCAACCTATTTTCAAGACTGTGGGAGAACTATAGTGGTTATCTATGGGGGTGTGGATGGAGACACAGACCTTTGGTGACAGGAGTGGTGAAAAAAAAAAAAGAAGTGAACTGGGGCTTTGCTTGTTTTCCTTCATGCTTCTCTTGATCAATACCATTTGGTGCTGCATCTGCTGATCTCAACCAAATCAATGCAGCCTCTACATGTTCCACTTCAGACTGTGTCCAGAGACACCAAACCTGCAATGTCAACCATCCAGCTCCAATAATCTGGTGAGACCTTTCCTAGCTGGCAGGACTCTTTAGCTATATTTTGGGTGACACACTTCCCAACAAAGTTACAGAACCTAGATATAGACCAGGGGTAGGACACATGTGCACATGTATCCATAAGTCAGGGGGAAATAATTATCTTAAAGTAAAACTGCACAATGGTTTACAGTGTCTCAATAAGTGCAGCAAGCAAGTAGGAAGACCTAAAAAGTACTTAAAAAGAGACCATAAAGTACTTAATCAAATATTTTCTACTTAGACCTAGATACCCTCCTCACTTACTTCCTTTCTCACTTACCTCAGTCACTCAAACTTTAACCTTGTCAGATAAAGTAAGAACTACAAAAGCTGGATAAGGCAAAAGCCTAGCACACTCTAATGATCTCCGTTTTGGTCACTATCAGGCCACCTCTCTTCATCTGGGGCCCTAGTCAGGGAATCCTGGGATTCCCATACAGATATGATGGGCCTAGACCTCTAACAGAGACCTCTCTCCACCATCACTGGTCATCTCTATCAGCAATAACACCATGAATCCTTTTGTGGACCTCTAAGGACCTTGCCCTCAGGTAGAACAACAATGGTAGAAAGTGTCTCACTCTCTGAAGGGAGACTGGGTCAACATATTCTGTCACTTGAGGATGACAGGTCCTGAAATGAGTGCAGCCTAGAATGTTCCTAGTCATGACTATGAAAAGTGACCTCAGACCTACAGGGATGTAGAGGTTACCCAGACTCCTGTGCTAAATATGAATAGACATGTGCCCTAGGTCAGATCAATGGGGTTTACAGTTAACAGTATTTATATACTTTCCCCACATTTGGGAGTTACTCTCTACCCTGATCCAGCTTTCCAGTCTTATTCTCAACTCTGACAACATCTTTCCAGACAATACTCCTAGCCCACTTGCATGTTAAGTGTTGGGCTCAGGCAAAAATTAGTAAAGTCATGGGCCTCTTAGAATATACCTAAAATAGACTTCCTAGCTGCTTCTAACATGAAGACCCCAAATCTCATCTGTTCTATTCTTACTTTTAGGTTTCTGATTATTAAACAATTTGTTCTGCTTTATATCTTAAGGTTTTTCAGCCATCAAGTTGTGGTTGCTACCATGATGCCAACCTGACTACCCTGGGCAGATGACCTCACCAACGTGTCCTGGAACCCTGCCTCCCTAGAGCCCTATCCCACTAGGGAAAGATAGAGACAGGCTGGGGGGTATGGATCGACCTGTCAACACCCATGTTCAGTGGAGAAGTAATTACAAAAGCCAGACCTCCTACCTTTTGCACCCCATAAAAAATCTTTGGCCCATATTCCCAGAGAGATAAAGACTAGAGAACTTTCCAATGGAGAGGGTGGGGTATAGGACTCTGGTGGTGGGAATTGTATGGAATTGTGCCCCTCTTACCCCACAGTCCTGTCAACCATTATTAAATCACTAATAAAAAAAAAGTGAAGCAGTGCTGTGGGTGTCTCTGTCTCTCACTCTTCCTTCTCTCTCACTTGCTCTCTGCCTCTATCTAATACATACATAAATAAGGTATTAAAATTAAATTTAAAAGATTTATTTAATAACATGAAAGAGAGAGAAAGAAGAAGGGTTGGAGAGAGAGAAAGAGAGAGGGAGAGAGGGGCAGGGAGAGAGAATCAGAGCATCATTTTGGCATCATGTGATACCTTCTAGTCTGCCATGCATTTTCATAACTGTAATACATCCACATATAATTGCCTTTCCAAATGAATGGTTGATTCATTCATCAATAGTGTATAATTAACTAAGGCTAGTGGAAGTAGACAACAAAGTTGATAATGAAGGTGACTTAAAAGAGTAAGAAAATGTTTTCTTTCTTTTCATGATAAGGTTGTGCATTCACTGAAAAAGGAAAAGTGTAATACTAGAAGAGAATAAATGAGGGATTGAGCTTTTCTGTGTTTGTGTTGCTTGGTTGAGTCAATTGCTTTGCTTATAAGAAACAGATATCTTAGCACAGGGATCTCAGCTAAAGTATTGGCTCCTTTGCTTTCACCAGGAATGTACCTAAATATTTAGATATGCTCTTGATGTTATGACTAAATTAGGACTTTTGCCTAGAAGGAAGTCTAAGAAACTGTGGATCTCATGATCATGTATATATAAGCAATGATTAATAAAAGCAACATTAAAGAACTTTGGTCCATACTCCCAGAGGGGTAGAAATTCTAGGGGAATATGACCAGAGGGCTTTGAATTGCTATTCCATCAGGACCCGGAGAGTACAGAGGAAAAATAGGGAGGACATTTGGAAGTAGTAATAGGTGTAGGTTTGACTTAAAAAGGAAGAGAAGGAAAGACCATAGAAAAAAATGGGCAAAGGTCCAGGAAATGGTGTAGTGGATAAAGCATTGGATTCTCAACCATGAGGTCCTGAGTTCAGTCCCTAGCACCACATGTACCAGAGTGACGTCTGGTTCTTTCTCTCCCTCCTGTCTTTCTCATGAATAAATAAATTCTTAAAAAAAAAAGAAAAACTGGGCAAATATATATAAATATAGATAGTTATAGAAATAATATCAACTCATATCTAACTTTTGTAGTACTGTAGTTTCCAATAGAGGGTATGGGGACACAGAACTCTGGTAGTGGGAATGGTGTGGAATTATACCCCTATTATATCATGATTTTGTAAAATATTGAATAAATAATAACAACTCATTTAAATGTGAAAAAATTACTAAAGTCATGTAACTCTAGGAACATGCCTAAAATAGACTTCCCGGCTTTTTTCTACTCTTAGATCCCTATTCTCATCCACTCTGTTCCTACTATTTTGATTCCTATTTAATAAATATTTTGTTCTGATTTATATCTTAACACTTTTCAGCCACCAAGTTGCAGATGCTACTATGACTCCATCCTGACTTCCCTGAGCAGATGACCTCCTCAAGGTTGTCTTAGAACCTCACCTTTTCAGAGCCTTACCCCACTAGGGAAAGATAGAAACAGGCTGGGGGTGTGGATTGACCTGGTAATGCCCATGCCCAGCAGAGAAGCAATTACAGAAACCAGAACTTCCTCCTTCTGCACCCCCAAATGAATTTTGGTTCTTATTCCCAGAAGGGGGGAAATGTCAGGAGAAGATGGCGCAAAACACAAGGATCGGTGTAAGGATCCGGGTTTGAGCTCCCGGGTCCCCACCTGCAGGGGAGTCGCTTCACAGGTAGTGAAGCAGGTCTGCAGGTGTCTATCCTTCTCTCCCTCTGTCTTCCCCTCCTCTCTCCATTTCTCTCTGTCCTATCCAACAATGACAACATCAACAACAACAACAACAACAACAATAACCACAACAATAAAAAACAAGGGCAACAAAAGGGAAAATAAATAATAATAATAAAGAAAAAAAGAAAACCACCCCTGGGAAAGGCCTCTCCTCTCCTGGTAGTATGATCTAAAGTGGCTGTCTTGGAAGGAATCTGTTCATGGCAGGTCATTAATTCATAGAATAAAGGTCACATTTATCTTAGAGTTGACCAGTTAAATATAAAGAACACTCCTTTCTAACACAGAGTTGGAAAATTATTCATGTTATTCGTGAACAGTTCACAAAATGGTTCTTGGGTCAAAAGTAGCACTAGCAGGTTAAGCGCAAGTGGTGCAAAGTGCAAGGACCGGCATAAGGATTCTGGTTCGAGCCCCTGGCTCCCCTCTTGCAGGGGAGTTGCTTCACAAGTGGTGAAGCAGGTTTGCAGGTGTCTATCTTTCTCCCTTTCTGTCTTCCCCTCCTCTCCCATTGCTCTGTCCTATCCAACAATGACAACATCAATAACAACAACAACAACAATAACTACAACAATAAAACAACAAGGGCAACAAAGGAAATAATAATAATACAAAAATAGCATTAGCAGTGGGGATTTGGCTGTGAACACAATATGGGATAACCTTATCTTATATGCAGCACAATATGGGATAACCTTATCTCTCTGCCCTGTCTCTCCTGATAAGACCGAGCTGTTGATTGCTCTCAAGACATAATCACACAGAAAAGCACTGTGGTAAAATCAGCTATTAAATTTTTTTTTAATTAAAAAAATTTATTTTTCCCTTTTGTTGCCCTTGTTTTATTGTTGTAGTTATTATAGCTGTTGTCTTTGTTGGATAGGACAGAGAGAAATGGAGAGAGATGGGGGAAGACAGAGAGGGGGAGAGAAAGACTCCCCTGTAGGTGGGGAGCCGGGGGGCTCGAACGGGGATCCTTAAGCCAGTCCTTGGCGCTTTGTGCTACCTGAGCTTAACCCACTGTGCTACCATCTGGCTCCCTAAAAATCAGCCATTTTGTAATAAAAATGCAGATAGTTTTTGCTGAGTCATACATATCACTCATGATGGTTGTGGTGGTAAGGGGGAGGATAAATGTTTTCGTCATAAAATTAAAAAAAAATCTTTATTATTGGATAGAGACAGAAATTGAGAAGGGAGGGGCAGAGAAAGGGAAAGAGACAGAGAGATACCTGCAGCCCTGCTTCACCACTTGTGAAGTTTTTCTCCCTGTAAGTGGGGACCAGGGGCTTGAACTCAGACCCTTGCATGCTGTAATGTGAGCACTTAACCAGGTATGCCATTGCCTGGTCCCTCTCATAAAAACTTGTAAAGAAAAAATTTGTCTTTAGATTGTGACTCCGCAGACTTTGGTAGACATGGTTTTCATTTAAAAAAAATCTAAAAACAAGGGCAAGGGTAGATATAGCATAATGGTTATGCGAAGAGACTTTCATGCCTGAGGCTCTGAAGTCTCAGGTTCAATCTCTTGCACCTCTATAAACCAGAACTGCTCAGTGCTCTGGTAAAAAAAAAAAAATCCAGAAACAAAAGTATAGCCAGAACACCCTCTGGAAAGTGTTAACTACTCTAAATATTCATAAGACATTGAGAGAAAGATTTTTTTATTTATAAAAAGGAAACATTGATAAAATATAGGATAAGACTAAATCAAATTGATGGGGTTTACAGTCAACAGTATTTATACCCCCCCTCCCATATTAGGAAGCTACTCTCTTCCCTGATCCAGCTTTCTGTTCCTTTTCCAGCCATGACGTCATCTTCCCAGACAATAACTTGGATCCACCTGCATATCAGATTTCAGGCTCAGGGAAAAAAAAAAACTAGTATAGCCACAGGCCCTTTGGAATATAACTAAAATATGCCTACTAGCTATCTACAAAATGGAGGGCCCCCCAACTCTTCATCTGCCCTATTTTAGCCTTTAGGTTCATGATTGTCAATAATTTATTTGGCTTTGTATGTTAACTCTCTTTTCAGCCACCAGGCTCCAGACACTAGCAGGATGCCAACCAGACTTCCCTGGACAGACAATCCCACCAATGTGTCCTGGAGCTCAGCTTCCCCAGAGCCCCACCCTACTAGGCAGTGGCAGGCTGGGAGTATGGATGGACCTGTCAATGTCCATGTTCAGCAGGGAAGCAATTACAGAAGCCAGACCTTCCACCTTCTGCATCCCACAATGACCTTGGGTCCATACTCCAGAGGGTTAAAGAATAGGAAAGCTATCTGGGGAGGGGTTGGAATATAGAGATCTGGTGGTGGGAATTGTGTGGAGTTGTACCTCTCTTATCCTTTGGTTTTGTCAATGTTTCCTTTTTATAAATAAAAAAATAATAAAAAAGAGGGGGACAACACACAATTCCCACCACTAGAACTCAGTATTCCATTCTCTCTCCTGATAGCTCTCCTATTCTTTATTTCTCTGGGAAGAAAGAAAGATTTTCTATTTAACCAGACAGAGTGAATTTGTTGGTGTTTTATGAGGAAGAAGCAAATAAAAAAAACAGAAATATCTTTTTGGAATAGTTGCATTTGTATTTATTAACAAGCATAGATATATACATGATTATTGTACTCTTTTAAAACCAGATTCTTGCAAGGGATTATGATTGTGTCTACATAAAACTGGCATCACAGTTCTATAAACATATAACAAATAAACCCCCTCTTCCACCCCCCCTCCAGTGAAACTGGCCACTTGACATCATAAGAAGCAAAATATCTTTTGGACTGAATGCTCTAATTTTCGAGTCTGTAAATTTAGACTAGGCAGGCAGTTTCTTTCACCTTTTCCTCCATCCTCTTAGTAAACAATAGAGCTGTTAGGGTACAATAAAGTTTCTAGGCTGTTAGGGTCTCATTACTATGTTTTTCTATTTTAAAATTTCTTTCTATATTTTAAATAAGAAACACATTTATCTCAGACATCTACAAAAGAGTGTTCAACCTGTTAGTGAAGTCAAATGTGGAGAGAGAGAGAGAGAGAAAGAGAGAGAGAGAGAGAAATGGAAACCTAAATGTGACTGGGAGGTGGACTTACATGCAGTAGGTATCAAGTTCAATCTCTGATATTGCCTGTGGCAGAGTTATGCTCTAGTTCATTATCTTTCTCCCCATCATCTCTCATAAACCAGTCAATCAACCAATCAATCTAAAACAGATTCATGCCTGAGGCTCTGAAATTCCCAGATTCAATCCTCCTCACCACCAGAAGCCAGAGCTGATAGTAGTCTGGTAATAAGAAAAAAGAAGGGGAAGTCGGTGGTAGTGCAGCGGGTTAAGCGCACGTGGTGTGGAGCGCAAGGACCCGCACAAGGATTCTGGTTTGAGACCCTGGCTCCCCACCTGCAGGGGAGTCGCTTCACAGATGGTGTAACAGGTCTGCAGGTGTCTATCTTTCTCTCTCCCTCTCTGTCTTCCCCTCCTCTCTCCATTTCTCTCTGTCCTATCTAACAATGAAGGCAATAACAACAACAATAATAACTACAACAAACAAACAAACAGACAAAAAACACCAAGGGCAACAAAAGGGAAACTTAAATAAATTATAAAAAAATAAAAAGAAAAGAAAAAGAAAACAGACAGACAAAACTAACTTAGCTTCAATGTCACTATTCATTATGACTAATGTGCCTGGACTATAACTCACTCTAAATGAGATCACAGATACTGAGTAAGCCAGAATCAAGAATTAATTCTGATTGTGGGAGAGGTGGGTTAGCAAGTAGAGCACAGGACTTGTATCTGTGAACTTGTCTCAAACTTTATTCCCAGCTCCACATGTACTGGAGTAGAGTCCTGGTCTCTTTCTCATAAAATAAACCAATTAAAAAACAAACCAACAAGCAAAGAAATACCCTCGTTCTTCTTTCTATGTTGTGGTCACGTTGGCTCAGTGATAGATAGTTTTGGCCGCACCAGTCATGGTTCTTTAAATTCTGGTTCCTTCTCCTTGAGAGGGATGTGCTTTTGTGAGCATTCAGATGTCATATTTGGTCAGATAGATAAAAAGTTATTTTGAGGGAGCTGGGTGGTAGCGCAGCAGGTTAAACTCACATGGCGCAAAGCGCAAGGGCCACCTGCAGGGGGTTGCTTCACAAGCCGTGAAGTAGGTCTGCAGGTGTCTATCCTTCTCTCCTCCTCTCTGTCTTCCTCTTGTCTCTTGATTTCTCTGTCCTATCCAACAACAAAAATAATAATGACAACAATAACAATGACAACAATAACAACTAAAACAAGTGCAACAACAAGGGCAACAAAGTGGGAAAAATGGCCTCCAGGAGCAGTGGATTCGTAGTGCAGGCAACAAGCCCCAGTGATAACCCCGGAGGCAAAAAAAAAGTAATTTTGATTTTCATTGTTGGTATGCTTCTAAATTCTGCTTCTAAGACCCCTTCTGTTTCATTGGTTTAGTCCCCCCTGCTTAACACTGTATTCTAATTATATAACCACTGTTAACTAAGCACTACCCTGCCTCCAGGGCATTGGTTTAATCCTCACTGTTTTGAACGCTTTTTCCTTCTCCCCACCCCCTATCCTCTTCGGACCTGACACTTCCGCCTCAGGATAGATAAGGACAAGATTGTGATTAGAGATAGCTTAGATTGTGCTGCTTTCCACATGAATAAAGACTGAACTTATTACCACTCAGCCATGAGTCCCTGGTCGTCTCTCTCTCCTGCCCGGGGAAGCTAGCCTGGCACTTCAAGGTGCAATGAGAGAAGAGACAAAGCATTATTTTCTCCATGTATGAATCTGGAAAGAGAAACTTAAAGAGATGGTTTTGTATTTTCTTTTTTTCCCCCAATCAGGTCTATTACTGGGGCTCAGTGCCTACATAATGATTCTACTGATCCCAGTGACAACATACTTCCTCCCTCCCTGTCTTCCTTCTTTTCTCTCTCTCTCTCTTTCTCTTTTTGATACAGAGAGAAATTAGGGGCTGGGTGATAGCTCACCTGGTTGAGCACACATGTTACAATGCTCAAGGATCAGGGCTCGAGCCCTCAGTCCCCACCTGTGGGGGAAAGCTTTGTAAGTGGTGAAGCAGTGTTGCAGGTATCTCTCTGTCTCTGTCCCTGTCTATTATCCCCTTCCCTCTGGACTTCTGGCTGTCTCTAGCAAATAAATAAAGATAATAAAAATATTTTTAAAAAAGAGAAATTGAGGGGGAAGGGGGAATTAGAGCAGGAGAGAGAGAGAGAGAGAGAGAGAAGACCTGAAGCACCACTCATGAAACTTAGGTTAGCAGGTGGGGACTGGGGACTTGAACCTAGATCCTTGCACACAGTAATGTGTGTGATCTACCAACTGTACCACTGTTTAGCTTCCCGTTTTTCCATTTTCTGATGATCATTCTTGTACACTTTTCCATGAAAGAGTTTAACTTCCATATATTTTAAAAATATTTATTTGAGAGAGAAAGCACCAGAGCCCCATTTTGGCATGTACAATGAATGATATAATGCCAGGGACTGAACTCCAGACCTCATGCTTGAGAGTCCAATATTTTATCCGCTGCACCACCTCCCAATCTGAACTTCATATTTCCAAGAAGTGTTATTTTATTCTCAGCTTGATTCTGTTTTCATTATTTGGAGGCATAATCTCTTATAGGCTAAGTACATGTTTTAGACTTGACAGATATGACTTCAAATTGAACTGCTATGTACTGTCTGTGACCCTCAGCAAGTAACTTAAGCTTAATAAAAATAGTGGTGGTGGTGATAGTATTCATAGCAGCAGCAGTAATAATGTAGTAATCACATCTTCAACCAAGCTAAGTGATTTGAGCTCTTTTGTTCAATTCTCACCACCCTAAGAAAGTTTACACTTTGGTTCTTACTTTACAGATGAGGAGTCTATAATAGAGTGTTTAACCTACCTCTAAACTTCATTTCCCTTTTCTACAAAGTGCCTCATGGAGTAACCTTAAAGATTAAATTGCTCTAGAGACCTGGGAGGTAGCACAGTGGATAAAGCATAGTACTTTCAAGCATGAGATTGTGAGTTTGATCCCCAGCATCCTCCCTCTGAGTTTGATCCCCAGCATTCATTCTCTCTCTCTCTCTCATTTTAAAATTTAATTTAATTTAATTTTACCAGAGCACTGCTCAGTTCTAGCTTATGGTAGTGCGGTGTGTTGAACCTGGGACTTTGGAGCTTTTGGCGTGAGAGTTTCTTTGTATAACCATTATGCTATCTACCCCCACCCTCTTTCTTTTTCATTAATAAATAAAATAAAACTTTAAATAAAGATTAAGTTTATCTATGTTGTGAGTTTTTTAGTATATAGTATAAAAATGCTCTAAAAATGGCAGTTTTTTTTCTCTTTTGTTTTATCGTCGTTGTGGTTATTATTATTGTTGTTGAAGCTGTTGTTGTTGGATAGGACAAAAAGAAGTGGAGAGAGGAGGGGAAGACAGAGAGGGGGAAAGAAAGATAGACACCTGCAGACCTGCTTCGCTTGTGAAGCGACCCCCCTGCAGATGGGGAGCCGGGGGCTCAAACCGGGATCCTTGTGCCAGTCCTTGCGCTTTGCACAATGTGCACTTAACCCACTGGCAGTATTAACATATCTGATCTTATACAGTCAGCAACAACTGTCCTTCTATTTGCTAGAATAAGAGAGTGATTAATGCTTTCTCAGGAAGAGATCCTGTATGATAATTAGTACATGTGACTCAAAATAAATTCTAAGCATATTTATGTGTTGATATCATCCCTTTTGCAGAACAATTTCTAGGTTTTCATGAACATGTTATGGCAACTGGAGCCACTATTGAGAGAACTCTTTAGCAAGGGATATCTTTTATTTTTCTCTGTTCATTAAAAATGATTTTGGTTTGATTTTTTAATATTCAAAGTGATATGTGGATTATTAACCATCTTCCAAATATTGCCAAGTCAGGAAAATGACAACAGAAATGTCTTAAACTAAATAGAGTTACCCACTGCCTTAGCCAGTTACAGCTGCTGTAGCAAATGACCATAGACAGTGTAGCTTAAACAATCATTTCTGATAATTCTGAAGGTTGGAAGTCCAAGATCACAATGCCAACATGGAGTAGGGAGTTGCCTTCTTTCTAGTTTGCAGAGGTACATGCTTTCTTTTTTTATTTTTTATTTTTTAAATATTTATTTTATTTATTTATTCCCTTTTGTTGCCCTTGTTGTTTTATTGTTGTAGTTATTATTGTTGTCGTTGTTGGATAGGACAGAGAGAAATGGAGAGAGGAGGGGAAGACAGAGAGGAGGAGAGAAAGATAGACACCTGCAGACCTGCTTCACCACCTGTGAAGCGACGGCCCTGCAGGTGGGGAGCCGGGGTTCGAACCGGGATCCTTATGCCGGTCCTTGTGCTTTGCGCCACCTGCGCTTAACCCGCTGCGCTACAGCCCGACTCCCCGGTACATGCTTTCTATACTATGTTCTCACATGCCAGAAAGACAGAGAACCAGCTCACGAGTTTAATTATTATATTTTGCAGTGCTGTGGCTTTCTACACATGTGATTCTACTGTTCCTGGGCTAATACTTTTCAGAGAAAGTAAGAGAGAGAGAGAGAGGGGGAGAGAGAGAGAGAGAGAGATGGAGAGATTGAGAAGACATCACTGCTTTACCATCCATGGAACTTCCAAAGGTGCGGTCATGTGAGAATAGACCTCAAACCTGAGCCGAACCACTAAGCATCACACAGGGGGTTAGGTTTCAGCATATGAATTGGGGTGGGAGCTGCACATTCAGTATATGACAACCACATACCTATCTTTTCAGTATGCAATTTATATTTTCTTGGATTACTTTGTTAAAATTAACATAGGTCAGTATCAACATTTCATTTAAGAGGACACAGCAAGTGAAATTGAGTCTTTAAGTATGAAAGCATTGTTCTACCATTTACTATAGTGATCCCATTTTTTCTGTGAACAAAGATTTCCCTGACCTGCAGGAAAGCTTTTTGTAGCCTTGGGTGTGAGTGCCATCTGCTGGACTCTCTCTTTATATAAAGATATCCCAGATTTGGGATATCTTTCTTCCTTTTTTATCTTCTAGCTACAGCTTTCTAGTCCTATTTCCAACGCTAACACCATCTCCCCAGATAGTACCTTTGGCCCACCTGCATGTTAACTGTTAGACTCAGACAAAAATTAGTAAAGTTATGGGCCCCTTGGAATATATCTAAAATAGACCTACTAATTTTCTCCAAAATGGAGACCCCAAATCTCATCTGCTATCTTCTTGCCTTTAGGTTCCAGATTATTAAACAATTTGTTCTTCTTTATATCTTAATGCTTTTCAGATGCTACCATGACGCCATCCTGACTCCCCTAGGCAGATGACCTTACCAGTGTGTCCTGGATCCCCATCTCTCTGGAGCCCTCCTCCACTAGGGAAAGACAGAAAGAGGCTAGGAGTATGGATCACGCTGCCAACGCCCATGTTCAGCAGAGAAGCAATTACAGGAGCCAGACCTTTCACCTTCTGTACCCTGTAATGATCCTGGGTAGATCCAGAGAGATAAAGAATGGGGAAGCTTCCAGTGGAGAGAATGGGTTATGGTACTCTGGTAGTGGAAAACGTGTAGAATTTTGTCCTCTTATCCTATGGTTTTGTTGATATTTTTCTATATTTTATTTTATAAATAAATTAAATAAAAAAAGACTTTTATAGACCTCCACTCAAGCACTGGGAATTGGTGAACCATTGCATTTCTTAGCAGAAGAACACCTCTTTGATTTTAGTCTTAGGATAATTTTAATGAGTAACACAATCTTTTGGTAAGTGTAAAGATTAATAAGAAGAAATACACACTGAAAACAAACTCCATGCAAAAGTATTGCACCAAGCCCTTGTTTATAAATTTTCCAGTGCCAAGAATATAATAAATGATCTGTTTAAAAGATGAGTCCACTGAGTTTCATAACATTTGGAACATAGGCAGCTGGATGGTGGCCTTTTAGTTCATGGAACTTACAGAAAGGTAGGAAATTGGGGGCCCCTGTTATGTTGATTTTGATGCCAAATATTCAATCTTGCTCTAGAAATTTGGTTTTGAAGATATAGCTTCTGTTTGGGGTTTGCGTGAGAAGTATCCTTGTGTATATTTTTAATGGATTATGTGGAAATAACTTCACCTGTAACTTATGGGATAACTCAGCAGACTGGGACTCATAGCATTGTTGGAACAGCTTCCCATTGAGGGCCAGAAGATAGAAATGACTTTCTAGGGAGAAATAAATATATGCCTTGGTCTATTAAGAGCTTTATCAAGTTTCTGCTAAATTGGTCTATGAAAATTGCATAGCATCATTTGTGTGCCAGCTACCTGGGAAGTCGAGGGAAAGGACACTCATGTAGTCTTCTCATTCTTCATAATTTTTACAGAAAATTTAATGTCCCAGGAATCACTCCCTAGTTTATCACAGATGCAAGAAATATCTTGTATATTAATGGTAAGATCTTATTTTCCTCTGCTTTAATAGAAGTTTACTTATTTTAGGTCAGGAGATAATCCATCTGGTAGATTACATACCTTCTAATTTTCTGTGGCTGGATTTGAGAGCCAGCACCACATAGTAGCACTACATGGTGAGAGTGTTTCTGTAGTATTTTTTTTCTTTCTCTCCCTTGCTCTCTTTCCCTATCTGAGATAATAAGAATAAAGAAATTGGCTTGGGGTGGGGTGGGGGGAGAAGTTTGCTTGGTAGCAGTGAAATTCTGATACTGGAAAACTAAAATATTTATTTAATTTATTATTTTATAAGAAAGATTATGGTACCTCTTTCCGAAGAAAGTAGTGGAAATATATTTTTCTGCTCTGATTTGCTTTTCCTATCATTGAAAAATATGATATATAAATCAGAAAAAGAGTTATTGGGTTAAATAAAGTCAAATATCTTTCTTTGCCTCCAAGTTGTTTTGTAGGTTTTTATGACTAAATCTCTCTCTTTCTTTCTCACTCACTTAAATATTTATTTGAGGGAGAGAGAGAGACACACACACACACACAAACCAGAGCACCACTCTGGCACATGTGATGCTGGGGATCAAACTTGGGACTTCATGCTTTCATAGCCAACACTATCTACTTGCCATCTCCCAAGTCACATGGTTTTTCAAAATCTGAAAAATAGCAATTTTAATTAGAAAGGAGTGGAGACAAACAGAATTTTCTACTTTTGTTTCTGGACCTCAAAATTACTAAGATGTTGAGATTCAATGTTTTATAGGAGGAGTGTGGGGGGGGGATACTAGGTGAGATTTCCCCAAAGTTTTCTAGTAGGTAAAAGCTTATATTATATGAGAACACTTGGTATTTGTTGCTCTTGTCTTTAGGAACACCAAAGGCAAGCTAAATCAGAGAATGGAGATGTTGCTTCTTACACCTACAACGGCATGATCCGTTTATGACAGTAAGGTACTCTGATCTTGTTAATGTTGCAACTTAAAATTTTTGTCTTCTCTTTACATGTTTCCTGATTTAACCCACGTTTGTGGGTAGGGAAATGTAGCATGGATAAATCTCCACTAATCATTTCTCTCAAGATGCTATGCTATGTTTCAAGTATTTCTAGTCTGTGGCAATGTTTGTCATTTCTTGGTTTCCTTTCTCCAGTTCCTCTGCCCCATGATATTCAACCTCCAGCAATTTCTTTTTTACTCAGATTATTTGAACTGTTACAGTTAGTTTAGTAGTGGTGTCATATATATTTTTATTATATCAGTAGAATCGTCTTCCTATTATACTGGGTAGGTTTTTAGTAACATTTTCAGTTTTCTCATCATTGGGGTTTTCAACAAATGTTACTGGGCAGAAATCTGGTTCTGAGTTCATGTGAAAGAGAAAAGAATTCACAGTTACAAAGTCATATGCTATAGAACTCATCAGGCTTTGCAACAAGATTTTTTTTTGCAACAAGATTTTGAACCAAGACAAGAATGGAAGTGCCAATCTCAGTGGGTTCTTAGTGTTTCATCACAAAATTTTGTGGTAAAACTAAGACGAAACCACAAGCTTCACTGTTGGCCAGACCAGTACTGGAAGAGTGATTGATTTCAAGGTTAGCCAAGGTGAAGCGGAAACTTGGCTTCTTTTACTCATATGTTCAAACCCCAGGCCTACTGAGTTTTACATGGTTTGGGGTTTCCAAAACAGAAAGTATTTTGGGGTACAGTCCAAAGCTGAAGCCTGGGAATTAGACTAAGGGAAAGTTGTTCTGTCTTAATTTGTGCTTTAGTAGTGCCAAGGTGAGGAATTTTATCTCCAGTTATTAGCTGAAACTTATTTTAGCAAATTGTTTTTTGGAAGTTTACTAAACCAAAGCATGTTTTCCCCCTGTTTCTCTACTTAATAAGAAGACCAAGATTCTTCCCTCAGGGTCTCTAGACGGTTCCAAGAGCCACAGGAAGATTTATTTCTTTTTTAAAAAAATTGTATTTTTGTGGTTGTACTTAACAGCACTAAAAGATGATATTCAATTTTTTCAACTGAAGATTGGGGCAATTTTCTAAGGGTGAAGATAGGAAGGTCACCTAGTCTGAAAGAGCTGGACCTAGCCTAGTAGTCTGTAAAATTACTTACTCTTTTAGAATGAGATTTTGAAGAAAACTAAAGAAAAAGTCAAACTCAGAGCCCAAGATCTGCCCCTCAGTAGACTGTGGAAAATGTGACAGAAGAAGACTTACACCCTTTGTGAGCAGTCCAAGATATGAAACAAGAAGTGACTCTAGTTGTGTCAGGACCAACTAGGATGTATTTTCTTTTCTTTTCTTTCTTTTTAAAAAATATTTATTTATTCACTTTTGTTTGCCTTGTTTCATTGTTGTAGTTATTGTTGTTGTTATTGATGTCATTGTTGGATAGGACAGAGAGAAATGGAAAGAGGAGGGGAAGACAGAGAGAGGGAGAGAAAGATAGACACCTGCAGACCTGCTTCACCACTTGTGAAGCTACTCCCCTTCAGGGGGGAGTGGGGGCTTGAACCTGGATCCTTGATCCTTGCGCTTTGTGCCATGTGTGGTTAACCCACTGTCCTACTGCCCGACTCCCTAGATGTAACTTGTTTTATTCAATAGGAATTCCAAGACTGGCATGGTGGTTCACTGATACCATCAGGAAATTAGTCTTTCTTCTTTTTAATTTACCAGCAAATGACCACCTCAGGATTTAGTGATGGCTTCTGTGGCTCCAGAATTCATATTGGCATCCTAGATAGAAGAAAAGAAAAAAAGAAAAAAGGAAAATGGTAAAAAGGCCAATTTTAGGAAGAAAATAACAGCGTACCCAGAAGACTCACTAGCAGATTTTTCACATGTTATAATGTATAGAATTGTGATATGGAACCAGAGGCTCCAATCTGGGTCATGGACATGGTAAGACAGGTGCCTTCCCAGGCGACTTATCCCACTGACGCATCATTTTCAATTTTAAAAGAACAATTTTTTTTTAAATTTATGTGAGTGAGGGTAAGAGGAGTGAGAGAGAGAGAGAGAGAGAGAGAGAGGAGAGAACCAGAGCATCATTGTATCAAATGTAATACTGGTGATCAAAATTAGGACTTCACACTTTAGAGTAAAAAAAAAAAAAACCCTATCTTCTGAATCAGCTCCTTCTGAACCAAATTTTTTTAGGGAGAGCAAAAACAACTGGTGGTGTTCCTTTATAAGATACAGCTATGGGAGTCAGATGGTAGTGCAGCGGGTTAAGTGCAGGTGGCACAAAGCGCAAGGACTGATGTAAGTATCCCAGTTCAAGCCCCCAGCTCCCCACCTGCAGGGGAGTCACTTCACAGGCAGTGAAGCAGGTCTGCAGGGTCTATCTTCCCCCCCCATGTCTTTCCCTCCTCTCTCTATTTCTCTTTGTCTTATGCAACAACAACATCAATAACAACAACAATAAAACAAGGGCAAAAAGTGAATAAATAAATAAATATTAAAAAAGCATTTAAGAAAAAATATACAGCTATAAGTACATAGCATAAAAGGACATAAATTTTGGAGATATCTTATATGCTACTGCAAATCCTTTCAATGAATTGAATATTTTTAAATTTATTTTTTATTACTTTTATTTATTGGATATTTATTGATTGCTTTCTTAAACCCTAAGAGAGTAGGAACCTTCCCTTTTCTCTCTAAATCCCATATTACTCCCAGTCCTGAAACCTCTAGGGCGAGGCTCAATTTCCTGCACTTCTCTCAATTCATACCAACTGATACTGCATCTGCTCATCTCAACCTAATCAATACAACTAGTACCACCTCGGCATGTTTCACTTTGGACCGTGTCCAGAGACGTCAGGCATGGAATGTCAACCCATCAGCTTCATTATTCTGGTGAGACCTTTCCTAGCTCATAGGATTCCTTAATTCCATTTCAGGTAATGCATTTCTTAACAAAACCTCAAAATCTAGATATAGACCAGGGTCCATGAGATAGAGCTTATGTACATATGTATCCATAAGTTGAGGGAAAATATATACCTTAAAGCAAAAAGTGCACAATAGTTTACAGAGTCGATATATGCAGCAAGCAAGCAGAAAGACCTTAAAAGACACCATAAAGTAACTAATCATATAGTTTCTACTTAGATACCTAGATACCCACCTCACCTACCTCCTATTATACGTTCCCCAATCACTCAAAAGCTAATCTTGTCAAACAAACTAAGGACTACAAAAGCTGAATAAGGGCAAGAGACTGGCATACTTTAATGATGACTCTCAATTGGGGCTCTAGTCAGGGAGTCCTGGGATGCCCACACAGACATGATGGGCCTAGACCTCGAACAGATCCCTCTCACCACTGTCACTGGTCATCTCCATCAGGAACAACACAATAGACCCCTTTGTGGGTCCCTATTGGACTTGGCCCTCAATGCGGATCAACAATGGTAGATAATATTCCATTCTCCAAAGGGAGGTTGGACAACATAGTCTGCCTATCACCCAAGGATAATGGGTCCTGAAATTGGTGCAGCTTGGAATGTTCCTAGCAGTGACCATGGAATGTGAGCTTAGACCTACAGGGATGCTGAAGTTACATAGGCTCCTGTGCTGACTATGGGCCCCAGACCAAATTGATGGGGTTTACAGCTAACAATATTTATATACTTTTCCCATATTTGGGAGCTACTCTTCCCTTCCTTGACCCAGCTTTCTGGTCCTTTTTCCAATTATGACACCATCCCCCCAGACAATAGCTTAGGTCATCTGCATATTAGATGTCAGGCTCAGGTAGAAACATGTTGGGACATGGGCCTCTTGGAATATTTCTAAAATAGACCTACTAGCTTTTTCCAAAATGGAGACCCCAAATCTTCATCCTCAATATTCTAGCCCTAAGATTCATGATTAGTCTACAATTTGCTCTGCTTTCTTTCTTTTTTTAAAAATTTATTTATTTTGCCTTTTGTTGACCTTGTCTTTTTAATGTTGTTGTAGTTATTATTGTTATTGATGTTGCTGGTTGTTGGATAAGACAGAGAGAAATGGAGAGAGGAGGGGAAGACAGAGAGGGGGAGAGAAAGAGAGACACCTGCAGACCTGCTTCACCGTCTGTGAAGCAACTCCCCTGCAGATGGGTAGTCTGGGGTTCGAACTGGGATCCCGGGTCCCTGTGCTTTGCGCCACGTGAGTTTTAACCCGCTGTGCTACCACCCGACTCCCTTTGCTCTGCTTTCTTTTTCTTTTTTTTTCCTTTTTTTAAATTTTTTTAATATTTTTAAAATTTTATTTATTTATTTTTTTTCCTCCAGGGTTACTGCTGGGCTTGGTGCCTGCACCATGAATCCACCGCTCCTGGAGGCCATTTTTCCCTTTTTGTTGCCCTTGTTGTACCCTCGTTGTGGTTATTATTATTGCCATTGTTGATGTTGTTCGTTGTTGGGTAGGACAGAGAGAAATGGAGAGAGGAAGGGAAGACAGAGAGTGGGAGAGAAAGACAGACACCTGCAGACCTGCTTCACCGCCTGTGAAGCGACTCCCCTGCAGGTGGGGAGCGGGGGGGAGGGGGGGGGGTAGAACCGGGATCCTTACTCCGGTCCTTGCACTTTGTGCCACATGCGCTTAACCTGCTGCGCTACCGCCCGACCCCCTTTGCTCTGCTTTCTATCTTAACTCTTTTTCAGCCAGCAGGTTCAAGATGATACCATGATGACAACCGGACTTCCCAGGGCAGACAACCCCATCAATGTGTCCTGGAGCCCTACCTCCCCAGATCCCTGGCCCACTAGAGAAAGAGAGAGGCATGCTGGGAGTATGGATTGACCTGTTAATGCCCAGGTTCAGCTGGGAAACAATTACAGAAGCCAGACTTCCGTCTTCTACATAATGACCCTGGGTCCATGTTCCCAGAGGGTTAAAGAATAGGAAAGCTATCAGGGGAGGGAATGGGATATGGAGTTCCAGAGGTTCCAGGGAATTGTGAGTAGTTGTACCCCTCTTATTCTATGGTCTTATCAGTGTTCTCATTTTATAAATAAAAACTTAAAAATATTTTTAAATTTATTATCTTTATTTATTGTATAGGGACAGTCAGAAATCAAGATGGAAGGAGGAGAGAGAGAAAGACAGAGACAGAGAGACACCTGCAGCACTCCTTCACCACTTGTGAAGATATCCTCCTGCAGTGGGGACTGGGGACTTGAACTCAAGTCCTTGAGTATTGTAACATGTGCACTGAAACAGGTATGTCCCAAGTTTTCAATTAAAAAATTAAAAGTATTTTATTTATTTATTATTGGATAGAGACAGAGAGAAATTGAGAGGGGAGGAGGAGATAGAGAAGGAGAAAGAGAAAGAGAGAGAGAGAGAGAGAGAGAGACCTGAAGCCCTGCTTCACCACTCATGAAGCTTTCCCTCTGCACGTGGGAGACCAGGGGCTTGAACATGGTCCTTGCACACTTTAATGTGAGTGCTTAACCAGGTATACCACAGCCTGGCCCCTCAGTTTAAAAAAATTTTTAAATATTTATTTATTTATTTTCTCTTTTGTTGACCTTGTTGATTTTATTGTAGTTGTAGTTATTATTGTTATTAATGTCATCATTGTTGGATAGGAGAGAAAGAAATGGTGAGAGGATGGGAAAACAGAGGGGGAGAGAAAGACACCTGCAGACCTGCTTCACTGCCTGTGAAGTGACTTCCCTGCAGGTGGGGAGCCGGGGGCTTGAACCGGGATCCTTACACCAGTCCTTGTGCTTTGTACCATATGTGTTTAACCCACTGCACTAGAGTCCGGTCCCCAGTTTTAAAATTTTTTGGAAAAGATATTTCTATGAGAGAGAGAGAGAAGGAAAGGGAGAGGGAGAGGGAGGGAGAGAGAGAGAGAGAGAGAGAGAGAGAGAGAGAGAGAGGAAGAGAGATGAGTACTATTTAGTTCTTACATATGGTGTTACCACAGACTGAACCTGGAGCCTCTGGGACCTCAGGTATGAAAGACTAGTGTGCTACCACTGTGGTATCTCCCCAACCCAATACTTTCCAGCTTTTAATCATGAAAAGATCTTAGCAAAAAAAGAAAGAATTAATTATTAATTTCACATTATATTTTTCATATATAAAGTGATATACATGCACATGCACATGAATGTATGTACATAAATATATATATATGTCATCTATCAGTCATCTGTCATAGCTGAGATCTTTCAGTAGGTTACAAATCAGATCTGCATTGTTAAATATTTCAGCATCTATCTCTTAAGGAAACATTTCTATCTAAATGTGTAATTGCAGCATAGATCTTAAGTAAAATACTGAAAAATGAAATATGATTTATCAAGTCAAACAAGAGGAATCCATAAAGCAAATATGCATGGGTAGAAATAGCACAACAGAACAATTGGCATTAGAAAATGGTTAAAAGGGAACTTCAGAATCCATAGGATGAGATGACAAAAATAAACATGCAAAACAACAACATAAATTGGTCACAGGTATCCTTTTATGCCTTCCTTGAGGAAGAGCTTCCTTCTCCTCTCCTTTTCCTCCTTTTCCTTCTTCTTCCTCCTCCTACTTCTCTCTCTCCCCTTTCTCCATCTTTTTCCTTTCCCTTTCCCTTTTTTCCTCATTTCCCCCCTCTTTTCCCCCACCCTGTTATTGGTGTTGAAGTTCCTGAAGATTTCTTATCAAAGAAACTCAGTCCTGGAGCCAGGGGGTGGCACATCTGGTGGCACACCTGGTTGAGTGCCCATGTTAATATGCTCAAAGACCTGGGTATGAACGCCCTGTCCCCATCTGCAGGGGGAAAGCTTTGTGAGTGGTGAAGCAGGGCTGCAGGTGTCTCTCTGTCTCTCTCCCTCTTTATCATCCCCCTTCGCTCTTGATTTCTGGTTGTCTCTATCCAACAAATAGATAGATAGATAGATAGATAGATAGATAGATAGATAGATAGGGAGAAACTCAGTCCTCACTGCTGTCAGGTGCTGATGGCCAGGCCCAGACAATCCTGCAGTTGATGTTGCATCACGACCACACCTTCCAGGCCCAGAGCTGTTCCTTGCCCTTGAAAAGAGCCCCTGAGCACATCAAAAGCTGGGAGGGAGCCAATCTATGAAGAATGGAAGGCCTGTCAGATTTCAGTGAAACTAAGCTCCTTTCAAGTAATTGGTGGTGGAAGGAAAAACAAAAGAAAAAATAAAAAAGGAAAGAAAGTGGGTTTAATTGAGAATTAAAAGCAAAAGGAAGATGGAAGTTCTTGGGGCATTGACTCAAGTCCCAATTGTCATCTTTTTTAAAAATTTTGTATTTGATAGGACAGAGATAAATTGAAAAGAAAGGGAGAAGTAGAGGGCAAGCAAGATACAAAGAGACATCTTCATCACTACTTCATGGCTTATGAAATTTCCCTCTGCAGGTGGGGATTGTGGGCTGAAACCTAGGTCCTTGAGCATGGCTATGTGTACATTCAACCCTGTGTGCCCCTGCCTGGCCCCCAACTGGCATCTTAATGTAGGAATAGATATCAGTACTAGTACTTTTTTTTCCCTAGTTTTCCTCCTGTAGTTGGGCAACTTGATCTGGGAGGTTATCTAACATCACCTTGATAACCAAGGCAGAGATCTGTAAATTTTATGAATATTCCTTTCTGAACTACCTCATTTTCAGCAGTAGGCTTTTAGCTTGTGGAAAGGACAATGAAATTGTTTTATTTTCTTCTTTCTTGGATATTCTGCTGTCACATTCTTGTTTTTCCCTAACTACCCTGTTGTGTCTTCTTTTGCTACTGTTTCTCTGATGAGAACTTCATTCTCAAAGTGAGAATATTTATGCCCTGCTAGGGTAAAGAGTTGAAAAGATTTCCTTATTGGCACTGATCCCTCTTTTTTGGGGATCTTTTTGGAGACAGTATACTCTTATTTGTTGTTCTATTTCTCCTAACATTCTAGTTCTCCTTTCCTTTTAATTGAGCAAAACTAAACAAGGGGTTATATTGATGGAAGAGAGCTATCAAAAGCAGCATTGAAAAGGTTTGCTTGCCGGAGGAGTTAGCCAGCAACTTTTCAGCTCTTATATAAGGCCCTAAGTTCTCTAAGAATAGGACTCCATTAAGACTTTACTGCCAGAGGGTTTTTTTTTTTTTTAAATTTCTTTCCTCTTTCAGGCTTAGAAGGATGTCTAAAGTGTTTATTATTAGCCTAATAACAGCAAATGAGTGTCCTTACCATTCAAAAACAAATACACCTGCTGGGCAGCAGGAACTCTGTCTGGCTTTATGAACCAGGAAAATCAATACAGTACTTTGTGCCTTGCCAGTAAACTTTAGGGACCTGTAAAGTCATGTTGAAGCAGCAGTCCTTTGTGGAAGTACTTAAACTTCTCAGTCTCAAGAATTCTTACAGGGGGGGCAGGTTTTGGTGCACCTGGTAGAGCACACATAATGCACAAGGACTTGGGTTCAAGACCTTTATCTTCACCTGTAGGGGAGAAGTTTTAGGAGTGGTGAAGCAGCGCTGCAGGTCTCTCTCTCTCTCCCTCTCTCCCCCTTTCTTTCTCCCTCCTCTCTTCCATTCTCTTTCTTTCTTTCTTTCTTTCTCTCTCTCCCCCTCAATTTCTCTCTGTCTCTAGCCAATACATATGATAAAATCAAATTAAAATTAAAAAAATGATTTTCATTGGACAAATTCCATAGCTACTTGTCAGCAAAAATTGTCCTGTTTATGCTTGCTATATGGACTTTAAATATGGACGTTAAGAGCACAAGTATGTAGGGACACACTAATAAGTTAGGGAACAAACGTAAGGGATAAAGGAAGACCAATACCTGTGATTACTATCAAGTTAGCACTTTTAAAAAAATGTAATTAGTGGGAGTCAGGCAGTAGCGCAGCAGGTTAAGCATAGGTGGCACAAAGTGCAAGGACTGGCGTAAGAATCCCAGTTCAAGCCCCTGTCTCCCCACCTGCAGGGGAATCACTTCACAAGCAGTGAAGCAGGTCTGCAGGTGTCTATCTTTCTCTCCCCTCTCTGTCTTCCTCTCCTCTCTCCATTTCTCTCTGTCCTATCCAACAACAATGACATCAATAACAACAATAATAACTACAACAATAAAACAAGGACAACAAAAGGGAATAAATAAACATTAGGAAAATGTTATTAGTAATTTAATAATGATCAACAAGATTGTAAGATAGCAGGGATACAATTTGATACAGTTCCCACCTCCAGAATTCCATGTCCTATCCTCTCCATTGTAAGGTCCTCTATTCTTTATCTCTCTGGGAGCATGGACCAAAATTCTTCATGGGGTGTATAAGGTGGATGGTCAGAACCTATGTTTCTCCCAATCCTGGAACCTCTGGGGTGGGGCTCACTTCCCTGCAAGTCATACCAAATGATATTGCATCTGCCGATTGCAACCTAATCAATGCAACGAGTACCATCTCAGCATGCTTCACCTCAGACTGTGCACAGAGACATCAGGCATGGAATGTCAACCCTTCACCCTCATCACTTAGGTGAGACCTTTCCTTTCATGGTAGTCTCTAATTCCATTCCAGGAGGTTCACTTCCTAACAAAGTTCCGAAACCTAGATATAGGCCAGGTCCCGTTAGATAGAGCATATGTTCACATGTGTCTATAAATTAGGGCAAAATATATACCTGAAAGCAAAAATACACAATAGTCTGTAGTGAGTCAGTATCAAGTTATAATAAAATAAAATAAAATCCACTTAGACTTAGATACCCTCCTCACCTACTTTCTATTATAGTTTTCTCATTCACTCCAAAGCTAACTTTATCAAAGCAAGGACTGCAAAAGCTGAATAAGGGCAAGAGACTGGTATACTTTAATGATGACTCTGTAGTCACTATCAGGCCATTACATTAGCTGGGGCCCTAATAGGGGAGTCCTGAGTCTCCCAAACAGACTTGATAGACCTAGACCTCGAATAAATCCCTCTCTCCATTGTTACTGGTGATTTCTATCAGGAACAACAAAATAGACCCCTTTGTTGGCCCCCATAGGACTTTGCCCTCAACTTGGATCAACAATGGTAGAGAATGTTCCATCCTCCCTTTGGAGGATGGACAACATACTCTATGCTACACCTGAGGAAGATGGGTCGATACTGGGACAGCATGGAATGTTCCTACTCATGACCACAGAATGTGAGCTTAGATCTAGAGGGATTCAGAGGTCACATAGGTTCCTAAGCTAATTATGGGCCCCAGATCACATCAAATTGATGGGCTTTACAGTCAACAATATTTATACCCTTTTCCCATATTAGGGAGCTACTCTCTGATTTCAACTTTCTGGTCCTTTTCCCAGTCATACCCCCAGACAATAACTTGGATCCACCTGCATATCAGATTTCAGGCTGAGGCAAAAAAAAAAAAAAAAACCCAAACAACAACAAAACCCCCCACTAGTATAGCTACAGTCCATTTGAAATATAACTAAAATATGCCTACTAGCTATCTACAAAAAGGAGCCTCCCAACTCTTCATCTGCACTATTCCAGTGCTTAGGTCCCTTATTGGTCAACAATTTGTTTGGCTTTGTATGTTAACTCTCTTTTCAGCCACCAGGTTACAGATGCTAGCAGGATGCGACCAGACTTCCCTGAACAGACAACCCCACAAATGTGTCCTGGAGCTTTGCTTTCCCAGAGCCCTTCCCCACTAGGGAAAGAGAGAGGCAGGCTGGGAGTATGGATCAACCTGTCAACGCCCATGTTCAGTGGGGAAGCAATTACAGAAGCCAGACCTTCCACCTTCTGCATCCCACAACGATCTTGGGTCCATATTCCCAGAGGGTTAAAGAATAGGAAAGCTAGCAACCAATAGCACAGCTATATATACAAGATACTGGGTACTGTACAGCAAACCCTAACAAAAGGACTTTTCAAAGTTAACCCAATTACCAAATAATGTGATGATAACATTAACTATCGATTGTCTTTTTGAACCCTAAGACAGCAGGAACCTCACATCTCCACTATAGAGCCCCTACTTCCCCCAGTCCTGGAACCCTTGGATAAGGCCCACTTTCCCGTATGCCTCTCCCAATCCATATCAAATAATATTGCATCTGCCTATTACAACCTAATCAACACAATGATTGCCACCTCAACATGCTTCACTTCAGACTGTGTCCAGAGACTTCACGTGTGGAATGACAACCCTTTAGCTTCATTACTCGGGTGAGACCTTTCCTTTCATAGTATACTCTAATTTCATCTCAGGTGGTTCACTTTCTAACAAAGTCCCAAAACCTAGATATATACCAGTTTCTGTGAGAGAGAGCATATGTTCACACGTATCCATAAACCTGAATAAATATATAAAATAAATAAAATATATACCTGAAAGCAGAAGTACACTAGAGTTTGCAGTGAGTATCCCCCTAACACTTCCTCTCCACTATTCCAAGCTTTGGGTCCATGATTGCTCAACAATTTGTTTGGCTTTGTATGTTAACTCTCTTTTCAGTCACCAGGTTCCAGATGTCATCAGGATGCCGGCCAGGCTTCCCTGGACTGAAAACCCCACCAATGTGTCCTGGAGCTCAGCTTCCCCAGAGACCCACCCTACTAGGGAAAGAGAGAGGCAGACTGGGAGTATGGACTGACCAGTCAACGCCCATGTTCAGTGGGGAAGCAATTACAGAAGCCAGACCTTCCACTTCTACAACCCACAATGACCCTGAGTCCATGTTCCCAGAGGGATAGAGAGTGGGAAAGCTATCAGGGGAGGGGGTGGGATATGGAGATTGTTTGGTGGGAATTGTGTGGAGTTGTACCCCTCCTACCCTATGGTTTTGTTAATTAATCCTTTCTTAAATAAAAAAAAAAAAGGAAAGCTATCAGGGGAGGGAATTGGATACAGAGTTCTAGTGGTGGGAACTGTGCGAAGTTGTACCCTCGTATCCTATGGTTTTGTCAATGTTTAGTTTTTATAAATAAAATTTTTTTTAAAAAGGTGGATGGTCTGGCTTCTGTAATAGCTTCTCTGCTGGCCATGGATGTTGGCAGATTGATTGATACATACCCCCAGCCTAGTGGGTTAGAGTTCTGGAGAGGTAAAGTTCCGGGACACACTAGTGAGGTCACCTACTCAGGGAACTAAGGATGATGACATAGCAGTGTCTGCCACTTGGTGGCTGAAAGATGGTAAGATATAATGCAGGAGAAATTGTTTAATAAACAGGAACCCAAAGATAAGAACAGAACAGATGAGATTAGGGGTCTCCATGTGTGAAGAATCTAGGAAGTCTATTTTAGGTATGATTCAAGGGGCTCCATGACTTTAGTAACGTTTGTCTGAGCCTGATAGCTAACATGTAGGTGGACTAAAAGTATTGTCTGGGAGCATTGTGTCAGAGTTGACTTCTTTCTGGCATCTTCTGAGTAGCCCATACCTTAGCTACTTTCCTTTTTGTTGACCAAAAGAGCTAATTTAGTTAGAAAAATTAGCCATGTCATTATCCTGATTTCCTTTCTCCTGAAAACATTTAAGAGTAAGGAAAAGAGTGTCTCAATACTTTCCAAGTTCATAAGGTTATTACATGTCATATTCGTTTAGTTATTTGACTTATGTGTGTGAAGTCTGAGGTACTGTGATGCTATGGACAAAGGGTGGTACAGTATATGCCCTCTGGAAAGAAGCTCATGAGCTAATAGGAGTATAAGATATATGCCATTCGTGACCCTTCAACATATATATCAGATTCACACCTCTATTGTGCCCATTTCTTGCTTTTTTTTTTTTAATTTTAGCTTCACAAAATGAAGCTAAAATTCACTTTTTTTTTCTTTGTTAGGATGTTAAGGTTTACAGTACAATTGTTGGCACATTGGTATAATTTCTCATCTCTCTAAGATGCCTTCAAAACACTCTCACCTCCAAATTAGGTCCATCATCATGTACTAGTACCTGAAAGCCCCCCTGCCCCCAACTTGGAGGCAGACTTACTTACCTACTGACCTTATCTCTTCCCCTGTAACTCTCGGTTTTCTAAAACTGATTACAAGAGCACTGATTTAAAAATTTTTTTATTTATAAAAAGGAAACATTGATAAGAAACCATAGGATAAGAGGGCTGATTTTTAGACAACTTGAAAAGTCACCTGAAAAGGTGGGATAGATTTATTTCCTTTTACCTTAGTCTCTTGGGTGCAGTTAGATGGTTTGTCCATGTGGGACAGGGAGCCTACGTCTATAAATGGGAGCTTGGGTGGGATGAGAAGGATAAGATAACATTTTTGATGGAATAATAACATTCAGAATTTGCCTGCAGAAATAATCTTAAAGTAAGGAATAATACAACATACAGTTATTTTTAAATTTTTATTTACAAAATGAAAATATTGACAAGACTATAGCATAAGAGGAGTTCATTTCCACACAACTTCCACTGCCAGAACTCTGTATCCCATCCCCTCCTCTAATAGCTTTCCTATTCTTTTTAAACACTTTTCTTTTTTATATTTATTTAATTTATTTATTCCCTTTTGTTGCCCTTGTTGTTTTATTATTGTAGTTATTGTTGTTGTTGTTACTGATGTCATCGTAACACGTGGGCTTAGCCCGCTGCGCTACTGCTGGATTCCCCTTGAATGGTAATTCTTTTTTATGTTTTGTTTTGTTTTAGCCCCCTTTGTTGCCCTTGTTGTTGTAGCCTTGTTGTGGTCATTATTGTTGTTGTTGATGTCGTTCGTTGTTGGATAGGACATAGAGAAATGGAGAGTAGAGGGGAAGACAAAGAGGGGGAGAGAAAGAGAGACACCTGCAGACCTGCTTCACCGCCTGTGACGCGACTCCCCTGCAGGTGGGGAGCTGGGGGCTTGAACCGGGATCCTTATGCCGGTCCTGGCGTTTTGCACCATGTGCACTTAACCCACTGCGCTACCTCCCGACCCTCTGAATGTCTTTCCCTCCACTTTTTTTTTAAATTTTTAAAAAAATATTTATTTATTTCCTTTGTTGTTGCCCTTGTTGTTTTATTGTTGTAGTTATTATTGTTGTTATTGATGTCATCGTTGTTGGATAGGACAGAGAGAAATGGAGAGAGGAGGGGAAGACAGAGAGAGGAGGGGAAGACAGAGAAAGATAGACACCCGCAGACCTGCTTCACCGCCTGTGAAGCGACTCCCCTGCAGGTGGGAATCGCTTCACAGTCCCGGCTCCCCACCTGCAGGGGAGTCCCGGCTCCCCACCTGCAGGGGAGTCCCGGCTCCCCACCTGCAGGGGAGTCCCGGCTCCCCACCTGCAGGGGAGTCCCGGCTCCCCACCTGCAGGGGAGTCCCGGCTCCCCACCTGCAGGGGAGTCCCGGCTCCCCACCTGCAGGGGAGTCCCGGCTCCCCACCTGCAGGGGAGTCCCAGCTCCCCACCTGCAGGGGAGTGGCGCTCCTCGAACTGGTATCCTTATGCCGGTCCTTGCGCTTTGCGCCACGTGCGCTTAACTCACTGCGCTACCGCCCAACTCCCCTCCCTCCACTTTTCTTTGGAGGCTTATGCCTATATTTTAGTCTCTCCTTCCCATCACTACTGCCCCCTCCCCCTTGTCCTTGACTTTTCTCATTGTTTTTGTTCTTATTTTTTCTGGATGATCTTGTCTCTTTGGTTTCCCTCACTCTCCTCTCTGTATATGTTTGTTTTGCTTGTGTTTATTTTTACATCCTGAACTTTCCTTGAGCTCATTTCTCATTTGCCTTTTTGCAAGCATCTTTTGTTTTACCTGGGGCTTGAGCTCTTTGCACATAGATGTCGGCACTGATTGCTGATTTTGGACTTTGTGGAGAAGAGGAGGGGTGGAAGGTATGGGAAGATAGTTCTTAAGGGGCCTAGAGAAAGGATATTGGGAGGTTGAAGCGATTGGTTGCTTGGCTATACATAATTTGCAGATATACTTTTCAGTTCCTGGTAAGAAGTCTGACACCTTTCCCCCACCAGTCTTTAGAAGGTTTTTGAGTGTTATGATTTCACTCTTTCCCTTGCTTCCCTTCTCCCTTCCAGTCAGAGCTCAGCTTCCCCCTCCATCATCCTGCTGTTTTGTTTTCTTTGAAACACATTTTACCTATCACTGCCCTTCTCTGACATTTCATGTATGAGGAACACCCACTTAGAAGAGGAGTTGCTTTTGAAGAAGGGGAGAGAGACCATTATTGATAATAACAATAAGAGCAAGAGGTACACAGGAAGTACATGTTCACTTAAAACTAAAAACAGGACAGTTGCAATCCACAACCTAGTCACTGGGCATAGATCCCTCATAGTATTCAACGTCCAAAGGATAGGAACAAATTCAGGGCGTGGTGGATTGTGAGAGGAAGAAGTAGCAATGAAGTATTTAATTTCCACAATTCATCACCTACCCTGAATCTAATTTGATAAACAATATATAGAAAAGTTCTGTTCTTTGGGTGGTTCAGTTAAATTCTAAAGAGTTTCGGGGCCAGGTGGTGGTGCACCGGGTTAAGTGCACAAAGTACAAAGTGCAAGGACCTGCGCAAGGATCCTGGTTCAAGACTCCCCCTCTCCTGCTTCCCACCTACAGAAGAGTCGCTTCACCGGTGGTGAAGCAGGTCTACAGGTGTCTATCTATTTTTCTCTCCTCCTCTCTTGGCTTCCCCTCCTCTCTCAATTTCCTTCTGTCCTATCCTATAAAGTGGGGGTAAAAGTGGCCTTCAGAAGCAGTGGATTCACAATACTGGCACTGAGGCCCCGAGATAACCCTGGAGGCAAAAAAAAAAAAAAAAAGAATTGAATGAATGAAAGAAAGGAAAAAAAGAGTCACTGTAGTCCTAGTGACTTTTTTTTTTTTTGCCTTCAGGGTTATCACAGGGGCTTGGTGCCAGCACTAAGAATCCACTGCTCCTGGGCCATTTTTTTTTTATTTTTTAGATAGGACAGAGAGAAATTGAGAGAGGCGGAGGGAGATAGAGAGGGAGGGAGAAAGACATCTGCAGACCTGCTTCACCGTTTGTGAGGTGATGCTCCTGTAGGTGGGGAGCTGGGGGCTCACTGGGATCCTTGCTCGGGTCCTCGTGTTCCATACTATGTATGCTTACCCTGGTGTTCTACTTGCCTGGCTCACTGTCCCGGTGACTTAAAAAAAAATTAAGTATATTAAACCATCCTTGCATCCCTGGGATAAACCCCACTTGGTCATGATGAAGAGTCTTTTTAATATACTGCTGTATCCAGTTGGCTAGAATTGTGCTCAATATTTTAGTACCTGTGTTCATCAGAGATATAAATATATAATTTTCTTTTTTTGTTGTATCCCTGTCTGCTTTTGGTATCAGAGTGGAAAAGGGAAATAGAGAGGGAAATAAGAAAACATTTGCAGCATGGCTTCAATGCTTATTAAGCTTCTCCTGTAGGTGGTGAATGGGAGCTTGAACCCTGGTCCTTACTCATAGTAATGCGTGTACTATTGTGCAACCCCTAATTTGGCATATAAAGCAGATCAAGACTTTCTTTTTTACATATCCATCATGTTATTATCACATGTAACAAAATCAGTAGTGAAGATGTAATGCCACAGAATACATGCAAATCCCCCCAATTATATCAAAGATGCCTTGTGCATTTGGTTTGTGTGACTGGAGATGAAAGCAAAATCCACACATGATTATTAGTCAATTTACCTTTTAAGTCTCCAAAAACACTGTTCACTGATGCTATTGATTTTTGTATAAATTCAGTATAGTGGATGCAATGATATACTGTAAAGACCATTTCTGCATGACAAGAACACACAAAAAGTTGCCAGGAGCACAGGCTGCTTTGCTGATGGCCCACTGTGTATGTTTAATGACTGACCATTCAGAGGGTAAAAAGACCTAGCACTATTGCTTCAGTCTGGAACAACTCTGAAGGACCATCTTAACTCCAGAAGTTCCGTTTGAATTGGCTGAGACCTCAGATATGACTACATCAGAAATCAGTTTCTTTCGTTGTTCCATCTTGGTTTCTTCTTGCTTTCAGGTATGCTCCTCAGGCTACTCTTCCCTCCCAAAGCTCCTGAATACATATGTCCATGACATTCTGTTTCATGGGAAAACTTAGTTGATTTAAAAAATATATTTATTTATTCCCTTTTGTTGCCCTTATTTTGTTGTTGTTATTATTGCTGTTGTCGTTGTTGGATAGGACAGAGAGAATGGAGAGAGGAGGGGAAGACAGAAAGGAGGAGAGAAAGACACCTGCAGACCTGCTTCACCACCTGTGAAGCGACTCCCCTCCAGGTGGGGAGCCAGGGGTTCGAACCGGGATCCTTCTGCCGGCTGTTGCGCTTTGCACTATATGTGCTTAACCTGCTGCGCTACCACCCAACTCCCATTAGTTGATTTTTTTTTTTTCCTCCAGGGTTATTGCTGGGCTCGGTGCCTGCACCATGAATCCACCGCTCCTGGAGGCCATTTTCTCCCCTTTTTTTGTTGCCCTAGTTGTTGCAGCCTTGTTGCAGTTATTATTGCCATTGTTGACGTTGCTTTGTTGTTGGATAGGACAGAGAGAAATGGAGAGAGGAGGGGAAGACAGAGACAGAAGGGAGAGAAAGATAGACACCTGCAGACCTGCTTCACCGCCCGTGAAGCAACTCCCATGCAGGTGGGGAGCCGGGGGCTCGAACCGGGATCCTTACGCCAGTCCCTGCGCTTTGCGCCACGTGTGCTTAACCCACTGCGCCACCGCCCGACTCCCCCATTAGTTGATTTTAAGAATGACTCCACTAAGCAAAATAAAAAAGATTTAGAACTGGATCACTTGCCTACCAGCTGACAATACAAATGTCATCACTGGTAGCGGGTGGAACACTGATAGTACTGGCACGATGCACAATTTTTTAGAACTTTCACTGGAGGTGAACTGGGATGGGATACTACAGAAGGGAAAATACTAGTAGAAGAATTATTATAGGCATGCAACAGATTTTGTAGAAATGAAAACATGAAAAGTATAGGAGATTTGCTAGATGGTTCTGGGGACCATTTATGTATTGAACAATGACAATGAAAGTTTGAGAACTTTTAATCACCAGAGTGCTTCTTTGGCAGTGACTAAAGGGATTCCTATCTCCTATGGCTAAGGAGTAGAGGAAGATGATGATCAAGTCCTGGATTTAATTATAAGAGTAACATAACATTATATAAACCACTATTTAATTATTATGAGAGGCGAAAAACTGATGATATGTCTAGAACTTCTTAAAACACAGACCGAGTCTTTTTCATACATAGGCTGTCTTTGATATGTTCTCTCCCAAAAGCCTAGACCAGGGAGAACAGAAGCAACTGATAGCACAGCTATATACAAGATGCTGGTTACTATACCCCAAACCCTATCAAAGGGACTTTCCAAAGTTAACCCTATCACCAAATAATGTGATGATAACAATAACTATCCATTGTCTTCTTGAACCCTAAGACAACAGGAACCTCACATTTCCACTATAGAGTCTATATTTCCCCCAGTCCTGGAACCTTAGGGTGGGGCCCACTTTTCTGCATGCTGCTCTCAATTCAAATCAAATAATATTGCATCCGCGGATTGCAACTTAATCAGCACAATAAGTGCCACCCCAGCATGCTTCACTTCAGACTGTGACCAGAGACTTCAGGTGTGGAATGACAACCCTTCAGCTTCATCACTCGGGTGAGACCTTTCCCTTCATAGTACTCTCTAATTCCATTCCAGGTGTTCCACTCCCCAATAAAGTCCCCAAACCTAGATATAGTCCAGGTCCCCTGAGATAGAGCATAGGTTCACCTGTGCCCATAAACTAGGGGAAAAATATATACCTGAAAGCAGAAGTACACAAGAGCATGCAGGGAATACCCCCAACACTTCATCTGCACTATTACAGTCTTTAGGTCCATGATTGTTCAACAATTTGTTTGGCTTTGTATGTTAACTCTCTTTTCTGCCACCAGGTTCTGGATGCCAGCGAGATGCTGACCAGACTTCCCTGGACAGACGACCCCATCAATGTGTACTGGAGCTCCACTTCCTCAGAGCCCCACCCTACTAGGGAAAGAGAGAGACAGACTAGGAGTATGGATCGACCAGTCAATGCCCATGTTCAGTGGGGAAGCAATTACAGAAGCCAGACCTTCCACCCTCTGCAACCCACAAGGACCATGGATCCATACTCCCAGAGAGAGAGAGAATGGGAAGGCTATCTGGGGAGGGGGTGGGATATGGAGATCGGGTTATGGGAATTGTACTGAATTGTATCCCTCTTATTCTATGGTTTTGTTAATGTCTCCTTTCTTAAATAAAAAGAAAAAAAAAGAGTAACATAACTCTAGATTGAATTTTCAGTTCTGACAAGGACCTGACCAAAGTCAACCTCTGATTGTGAAGGAGTAGGATCTTGGGACAAGGATCAATGCACTTGGCAAATCAACAGATTCTCATGAACCCTTTGAATCTTCAGAAGTGGTCAGCTTCTCTTTATTAAGAACTAACATCCTTAGAATATACCTAAACTAGACCTACTAGCTTTTTCCAAAATTGAGATGCCAAATATTACCTGCTATATTTGCTTTTAGGTTCCTGATTATTAAACAATTTGTTCTGCTTTATATATTAATGCCTTTTTTAGCCACCAAGTTGCAGATGCTACCGTGACACCAACCTGACTTCCCTGGGCAGACAACTTCACCTTTATGTCCTGGAACCCCATCCAAGAGCCCTGCTCCACTAAGGATAGATAGAAGCAGGCTGGGAGCATGGATTGACCTGTTAACACCCATATTCAGGGGAGAAGCAATTACAAAAGCCAGACATTTCACCTTCTGTACTCCATAATGATCCTGGGTCCATGCTCCCAGAGGGAAAAAGAATCAGGAAGTTTTCAAGGGAGGGGGGTTGAAATTGTGTGGAGTTGTACCCTTTTTGTCCTATGGTCTTGTTGATATTATTATTATTATTATTTTAATTTCTTTATTGGGGAATTAATGTTTTACATTCAACAGTAAATACAATAGTTTGTATATGCATAACATTTCCCAGGTTTCCATATAACAGTACAACCCCCACTAGGTCCCCTGTTACCCTTCTTGGATCTGTATTCTCCCCACCCATCCACCCCAGAGTCTTTAACTTTGGTGCAATACACCAATTCCAGTTCAAGTTCTACTTGTGTTTTCTTTTCTGATCTTGTTTTTCAACTTCTGCCTGAGAGTGAGATCATCCCATACTCATCCTTCTGTTTCTGACTTATTTCACTTAACATGAATTTTTCAAGGTCCATCCAAGATTGGCTGAAAACGGTGGTCTGACTGTTTATAGGAGACCTTTCAGAATTTCTTTCAGGGCAGGCTTGGTGATAGCTGATTCCTTCAACTGTTGCTTGTCTGAGAAGGTTTTGATGCCTCCATCTAGTCTGAATGACAGTCTAGCAGGATACAGTATTCTTGGTTGAAAGCATTTCTCATTGAGCACTCGATAGAAATCTTGCCATTCTCTTTGGTCCTGTAGTGTTTGTATGGAGAAGTCTGCTGCTATTCTTACGGGTTTTCCTCTGTAGGTGACTCTTTGTTTTTCTCTTGCAGCCTTCAGGATCCTTTCTTTATACTTATTCCTTTCCATTCTCAATAGGATGTGTCTTGGTGTCTTTAAATCTGGGTTAATTCTGTTTGGGACCCTCTGGGTTTCTTGAATCTTTATGTGTTTGATGTTGTCTAGACTAGAGAAGTTTTCAGCTATTATGGCCTGAAGAATGCTTTCTTCCTCTCCCTCTCTTTCTTCATCTGGTAAGCCAATAATGCATATATTGTTTCTTTTGAAGTCATCCCATAGGTCTCTGTTGTTGTTTTCAGTATCTCTTAATCTCTTTTTGAGATCTCTCACTTCTTTTTTAGTTGTCTCTAATTCATCCTCGATCTTGCTAATTCTGTCTTCAGCCTCATTGATTCTATTCTCTCTCCCCTCTACTGTTTTCTGGAGTTCATCTATTTTGTTACCCTGTTCTGATACTGTTTTAGCTTGTTCAGCTCGTTGTGTTCTTAGCTCAGCTATTTCAGCTTTCAGCTCTCTAATAACCTTGAGATAATTAGTGTTTTCTTCTAGAGTCTCATTTGTTGTTTCTGTATTTCTGATGACAATTCTCTCAAACTCTTTACTCACTCCTGTGATTATTTCCTTACCTAGTATTTGGATGTTGACCTCATTATTTTGTGCTTCACCCTTTGCGGGGGGGGGGGGGGGGGGCTTTTAGCTGGACTCTTGTCTTGGTTCATTTCTCCAATATTTCTTCTTGTTGGTTTAATGATTTTATATATTATGTTATGAGTTCCCTCTTTCAGTACTTTTCAAATTACTGATCACTATTGCCTGGATTGACTTGTGTCTAAGTAAGGTAATTAAAGGGTTCACAGTTGTGGAAGTTAACAGTTGTGTCAGTAGTATTTTAATCCCTGATTTGGAGTTTAGTGGCTTAAAAGCCTCTTTTATGCTTTTACTTCCCTGTAGGCTATGGTAGCCTGAGGGCTTTTAAACTATAAGCAGGCTTTTTAGCTTAATCACTGACTCCTGACCAAGAGATAAAGCAGGGTGTGGCAGAGATAATCCAGTGGTTGTGCAAAGAGACTTTCACAGTCCCACCACTATGCCACTAAGGTATAGGTCTTCTCCTGAGTTTCCTGGTTAGTTCTCTGTCCCCTGGTATCAGCCCAGGGCCTCCCTGCTACTGTTCCAGATTCTGAGGGCAGTAGCAATGGAGACTCAGAGTTGCACTTGGTGAGTCTCAGGGGAGTCCTCTCCTCCCCTCGGCAGTTTCCTTGTTGGTGGAGCAGACTGGAGGTGGTGTCTCAACTGCTAAACTGCCAGACTGTTACCAGCCACTCACTCTCTCCTGAGGCACCTCTCTGACCACCAGCCACACATGTTTGCACTCACCAGTGATTTGGTGGGTTCCTGAAGTAATTCTAGTCCTGTCTTGTTTTGGTCCCAGATGGTCTTCTTTGGTATTCCTAGTTGATCCGGGAGAGAAGAGGAGAGAAACAGATCTGCTGCTGCTTGTAACCCTGCCTCCGGAAGTCCAATATTTTTATTATATATATACAATCTCCCTTTACCTAAAGAAGATGCAGAGATTTCTGACTTACAATACAATATAGTCTGAAGGAACTTGAATCAATTAGGCATTCTTCAAAACATCAGAGCTGAAAAAATAGCTCACCTGGATAGTGTACCTGCTTTGCAAAGCATACAACCCAGGCTGAAATCTGTCCCTCACTCATACACATTGAAGGTAACTTTGGTGTTGTGGTATATTTCCCTCTCTCTTTTTATCTGAAAAAAAAATCAGTGCAAAATAGTGAATCCCCAGTTATAAGAACAAGAAGGAACATCACTATTGCATACTATAACAGTGATGTGTTAATTGAACTGAATGAACAATAAATGAAAAGCTCTTGGAGATCTTGTTAAGATACCTATGCTCCAGAATTTTCAAGGGTCCACCACATCAGTAAGACTTTAAAGATCTCAGTACCCTGGAGTATGTCAGAATATTTCCTCTAAATAAACTAGCAAGAAGCAAAACACTTGGTAGGCCTCTAGGTTCCTGGGGATAATGTATTCTTGGGAATAATGTGTACACTTGGGAATAGGCCCATTTGCTGAGTGACAGGAAGTTTCCAGATTGCACTGGCATCCACAGAAGGAAAGATATCTGTAGCACATCTAGGTTCTGGTAAAAGCAGCTCTATTTCTTAGGCCATATGGCTTTGCTGACTAACAAAGTAGAAGTGTCCATTATGAGAAAAGGTGACATGAGGAATGTAGAGGACAAGCTCTAACACCAAAATTACCATAGAGACACCCCCCCACCAGTATTCTTGCTTAAAGCCATACCCTTTGCTACAAAGAACTATCTTCAGTTCACAAAATAGCTCCTCTTTAAATTTTTTTTTTTTTAATTTATAAAAAGGAAACATTGACAAAACCAAAGGATAAGAGGGGTACAACTTCGCATAATTCCCACCACCAGAACTCTGTATCCCATCCCCTCCCCTGATAGTTTTCCTATTCTTTAACCCTCTGGAAATATGGACCCAAGGTCATTGTGGGATGCAGAAGGTGGAAGGTCTGGCTTCTGTAATTGCTTCCTCACTGGACATGGGCATTGACAGGTCCATCCATACTCCCAGCCTGTCTCTCTAGTGGGGAAGGGCTCTGGGGAAGTGGAGCTCCAGGACACATTGGTGGGGTTGTCTAACCAGGGAAGTCTTGTCAGCATCATGCTAGCATCTGTAACCTGGTGGCTGAAAAGAGAGTTAACATACAAAGCCAAACAAATTGTTGACCAATCAGGGACCTAAGCACTGGAATAGTGCAGATGAAGAGTTGGGGGGGGGGGTCCTCCACTTTGTAGATAGCTAGTAGGCGTATTTAGTTAAATTCCAAAGGGCCTGTGGTTATATTGACCTGCCAACACCCATGTTCAGCAGGGAAGCAATTATAGAAGCCAGACCTTCCACCTTCTGCATTCCACAATGACCTTGGGTCCATGCTCCCAGAGGGATAAAGAATAGGAAAGTTTTCAGGGGAGGGGATGGGATTGGAGTTCTGGTGGTGGGAACTGTGTGGAGTTGTACCCCTCTTTTTATTTATTTATTTATTTATTTATTTTTTATTTTTTATTTTATTTATTTATTCCCTTTTGTTGCCCTTGTTGTTTTATTGTTGTAGTTATTATTGTTGTTGTCGTTGTTGGATAGGACAGAGAGAAATGGAGAGAGGAGGGGAAGACAGAGAGGAGGAGAGAAAGATAGACACCTGCAGACCTGCTTCACCGCCTGTGAAGCGACTCCCCTACAGGTGGGGAGCCGGGGTTCGAACCTGGATCCTTATGCCGGTCCTTGTGCTTTGTGCCACCTGCGCTTAACCCGCTGTGCTACAGCCCGACTTCCAGTTGTACCCCTCTTATCCAATGGTTTTGTCAGTGTTTACGTTTTATAAATAAAATAAAATAAATGAGCAGGTTCATTTTCACAGGAAAACATTTACCTTTCCTCCTGCTCTTTAGATTTTTTTTTCTTTTTTTTTTTTTTCTTCCTCCTCCAGGGTTATTGCTGGGCTCGGTGCCTGCACCATGAATCCACCGCTCCTGGAGGCCATTTTCCCCCCCTTTTGTTGCCCTTGTTGTAGCTTCGTTGTGGTTATTATTATTGCCCTTGTTGACGCAATTCTTTGTTGGATAGGACAGAGAGAAATGGAGAGAGGAGGGGAAGACAGAGAAGGGGAGAGAAAGATAGACACCTGCAGACCTGCTTCACCGCCTGTGAAGCGACTCCCCTGCAGGTGGGGAGCCAGGGGCTCGAACTGGGATCCTTATGCCGGTCCCTGTGCTTTGCGCCACCGCCCGACCCCCTAGATTTTTTTTTATTGGCAACCTGTAGGAATTCTGGCAGTAACTAAGACTTTTTTGAGTCAAGTTTGCCTTAGTTTTGTCTTATTATTATAATCTCTCCCTTTCAGTGTGTGTATTTGCCAATTACTAGTTAGAATAACTTTTCATTGAAGGAATTTGCTCTGGAGTTAGAATCTAGCATTTTCCAAGCAGGAATTTCCTTCTCTACCCTACTGGAAACAGTCACTAACTGTTAAAAGTTTCTTTCTTTTTTTTCTCTTTTTAATATATATTTTTAGTATTTATTTATTTATTCCCTTTTGTTGCCCTTGTTGTTTTATATTATAGTTATTATTGTTGTCATCATTGTTGGATAAGAAAGAGAGAAATGGAGAGAAGAGGGTAAGACAGAGGGAGGAGAGAAAGATAGACACCTGCAGACCTGCTTCACCGCTTGTGAAGTGACTCCCCTGCAGGTGGGGAGCTGGAGGCTCGAACCTGCATCCTTATGTTGGTCCTGTGCTTTGCACTTAACCTGCTGCACTACCACCCAACTCCCCTAAGACTTTCTTAAGATAAACAACATCGAAAATAAAAGAACCATACAAAAGATCAATGAAGCCAAATGTTGGTTCTTCGAAAGATTAAACAAAATTGACAAACCCCTAGCCAGACTCACCAAACAAAAAAGAGAGAAGACTCAAATTAATAGAATTGTAAACGATGCAGGAGATATCACAACTGACACCACAGAAATCCAGAGAATCCTGCAAAACTTCTATAAAGAACTATATGCCACCAAGCTAGAGAATCTGGAAGAAATGGAACAATTCCTAGAAACCTATGCACTTCCAAAACTGAACCAAGAAGAACTACAAAATCTAAATGCACCAATCACAGACAAAGAAATTGAAACCGTTATTAAGAATCTCCCCAACAACAAAAGTCCTGGACCAGATGGCTTCACAAACGAATTCTACAAAACTTTCAGGAAACAGTTAATACCCATACTTCTTTAGCTATTCCATAAGATTGAAGAAACAGGAATACTCCCTTCCACCTTTTATGAAGCCAACATCACCCTGATACCAAAAGCTGATAGGGACAGAACAAAAAAGGAAAACTACAGACCAATATCTCTGATGAACATAGATGCCAAAATATTAAACAAGATCTTGGCCAACCGGATACAGCAACACATCAAAAAGATTGTTCATCATGACCAAGTGGGATTCATGCCAGGAATGCAAGGCTGGTTCAGCATCCATAAGTCAATCAATGTCATTCACCACATCAATAAAAGCAAAGCCAAAAACCACATGATTATCTCAATAGATGCAGAGAAAGCCTTTGACAAAATCCAACACCCATTCATGCTCAAAACTCTACAAAAAATGGGAATAGATGGGAAATTCCTCAAGATAGTGGAGTCTATATATAGCAAACCTACAGCCAACATCATACTCAATGGACAGAAGCTGAAAGTATTCCCCCTCAGATCGGGGACTAGACAGGGCTGTCCACTGTCACCGTTACTCTTCAACATAGTATTGGAAGTTCTTGCCATAGCAATCAGGCAAGAGAAAGAAATCAAAGGGATACAGATTGGAAGGGAAGAAGTCAAGCTCTCACTATTTGCAGATGATATGATAGTATACATAGAAAGACCTAAAGAATCCAGTAGAAAATTACTGGAAGTTATTAGGCAATATAGCACGGTATCAGGCTACAAAATCAATGTACAAAAATCAGTGGCATTTCTTTATGCAAACACTAAATCTGAAGAAGAAGACATCCAGAAATCACTCCCATTTACTGTTTCAGCAAAATCAATCAAATACCTAGGAATAAAGTTGACCAAAGAAGTGAAAGACTTGTATACTGAAAACTATGAGTCGCTACTCAAGGAAATAGAAACTGATACCAAGAAATGGAAAGATATCCTATGCTCATGGATTGGAAGAATAAATATCATCAAAATGAATATTCTCCCCAGAGCCATATACAAATTTAATGCAATACCCATCAAAGTTCCACCAAGCTTCTTTAAGAGAATAGAACAAACACTACAATCATTTATCTGGAACCTGAAAACACCTAGAATTGCCAAAACCATCTTAAGGAAAAGAAACAGAAATGGAGGCATCACACTCCAGACCTTAAACAATATTATAAAGCCATCATCATCAAAACAGCATGGTACTGGAACAAAAATAGGCACACAGACCAGTGGAACAGAATTGAAAGCCCAGAAGTAAATCCCAACACCTATGGGCATCTAATCTTTGATAAGGGGGCCCAAAGGATTAAATGGAAAAAGGAGGCTCTCTTCAATAAATGGTGCTGGGAAAACTGGGTTGAAACATGCAGAAGAATGAAATTGAACCACTTTATCTCACCAGAAACAAAAATCAACTCCAAATGGACCAAAGACCTAGATGTCAGACCAGAAACAATCAAATACTTAGAGGAAAACATTGGGAAAACACTTTCCCACATACACCTCAAGGACATCTTTGATGAATCAAACCCAATTGCAAGGAAGACTAAAGCAGAAACAAACCAATGGGACTACATCAAATTGAAAAGCTTCTGCACATCCAAAGAAACTATTAAACAAACAGAGAGACCCCTTACAGAATGGGAGAAGATCTTCACATGCCAGACATCAGACAAGAAACTAATCACCAAAATATATAAAGAGCTCAGCAAACTTAGCACCAAAAAAGCAAATGACCCCATCCAAAAACGGGCAGAGGAAATGAACAAAACATTCACCACAGAGGAGTTCCAAAAGGCTAACAAACATATGAAAAACTGCTCTAGGTCACTGATCGTCAGAGAAATGCAAATTAAGACAACACTAAGATACCACCTCACTCCTGTAAGAATGGCATAAATCAAAAAGGACAGCAGCAACAAATGCTGGAGAGGATGTGGGGACAGAGGAACCCTTTTACATTGCTGGTGGGAATGTAAATTGGTACAGCCTCTGTGGAGAGCAGTCTGGAAAACTCTCAGAAGACTAGACATGGACCTTCCATATGACCCAGTAATTCCTCTCCTGGGGTTATACCCCAAGGACTCCATAACACCCAACCAAAAAGAGGTGTGTACTCCTATGTTCATAGCAGCACAATTCATAATAGCTAAAACCTGGAAGCAACCCAGGTGCCCAACAACAGATGAGTGGCTGAGAAAGCTGTGGTATATATACACAATGGAATACTATGCAGCTATCAAGAACAATGAACCCACCTTCTCTGACCCATCTTGGACAGAGCTAGAAGGAATTATGTTAAGTGAGCTAAGTCAGAAAGATAAAGATGAGTATGGGATGATCCCACTCATCAACAGAAGCTGACTAAGAAGATCTGAAAGGGAAACTAAAAGCAGGACCTGATCAAATTGTAAGTAGGGCACCAAAGTAAAAACCCAGTGGTGAGGGGTAGACATATAGCTTCCTGGGCCAGTGGGGGGTGGGAGTGGGTGGGAGGGATGGGTCACAGCCCTTTGGTGGTGGGAATGGTGTTTATGTACACTCCTAGCAAAATGTAGACATATAAATCAGTAGTTAATTAATATGAGAGGGGGAAATCAATTGTATGTCTCAAAGTTTCTCAAAAGACAAACTGAATCTTTTTAATATATAGGCTGTGTATTTGATATGAGGACTCTCTCAAAAGCCTAGACCAAGTAGATTAGAAGCATCCAATAGCACAGCTATATACAAGATAATGGGTACTGTACAGCAAACCATAACAAAGGGACTTTTCAAAGTTAACCCAATTAACAAATAAAGTTATGATAATATTAACTATCGATTGTCTTTTTGAACCCTAAGACAGCAGGAACCTCACATCTTCACTATAGAGCCCCTACTTCCCCCAGTCCTGGAACCCTTGGATAGGGCCCACTTTCCCGTATGTATCTCCCAATCCAAACCAAATAATATTGCATCCGCCGATCACAACCTAACCAAAGCAACGATTGCCACCTCAATATGCTTCACCTCAGACTGCATCCAGAGACTTCACGTGTGGAATGACAACCCTTCAACTTCATTACTCGGGTGAGACTTTTCCTTTTATAGTACACTCTAATTTCATCTCAGGTAGTTCACTTTCTAACAAAGTCCCATAATCTAGATATACACCAGTTTCTGTGAGAGAGAGCTTATGTGCACACGTATCCATAAACTACTGCAAAATATATACCTGAAAGCAGAAGTACACTAGAGTTTGCAGTGAGTACCTCCCTAACACTTCCTCTCCACTATTCCAAGCTTGGGATCCATGATTGCTCAACAAATTGTTTGGCCTCATATGTTAACTCTCTTTTCAATCACCAGGTCCCAGATGCCACCAGGATGCTGGCTAGGCTTCCCTGGATTGAAGACCCCACCAATGTGTCCTGGAGCTCAGCTTCCCCAGAGACACACCTTACTAGGGAAAGAGAGAGGCAGACTGGGAGTATGGACCGACCAGTCAACGCCCATGTTCAGCGGGGAAGCAATTACAGAAGCCAGACCTTCTACCTTCTGCAACCCTCAACGACCCTGGGTCCATGCTCCCAGAGGGGTAGAGAATGGGAAAGCTACCATGGGAGGGGGGGGATTATGGGGATTGGGTGGTGGGAATTGTGTGGAGTTGTACCCCTTCTACCTTATGTTTTTGTTCACTAATCCTTTCTTAAATAAAAAATTAAAAAAAAAAAGACTTTCTTAAGAATCAGATCCCAAATTATATTTTAGGTATAGAATAGAATGAGGTAAGTTGGTGGGAAGGGTGTTATGATGGTGCAGGGGATGCTTCTATAAGTAATTTGTTTTCTTTTTTATTATATTTTTATTTATTTATTATTGGATAGAGACAGAGAGAAATTGAGCGGGGGAGGAGGAGGAGGTAGGGAAAGAGACAGAGAGACACCTGTAGCCTTGCTTTACCACTTGTAAAGCTTTCCCCCTGCTGGTGGGGACCAGGAGTTATTTATTTATTTATTTATTTATTTATTTATTTATATTAATGAGAAGGATAGGAGGAAAGAAAGGATGAGACCGCTGCCTGATCCTCCAAGTAATTTGATTTCTTTTTTCAGTAGTGATTTAATAATGATTAACAAGATTATAGGATAACAGGGGTACAATTCCCACCACCAGAGTTCTTTCTGTGTTCCATCCCCTCCATTGGAATCCCTCTGGGAGTATGGACCAAAATTCTTTATGGGATACAGAAAGTGGAAGGCATGGCTTCTGTAACTGCTTCTCTGCTGGACACAGATGTTGGCAGGCTAATCCATACCCCCAGCCTGTTTCTATTTTTCCTTAGTGGGATAGGGCTGTGCGGAAGTGAAGTTCCAGGCCATTTTGGTGAGGTCGTCTGCCCAGGGAGGCCAACTTCCGAGCTTTTAGGAAATTCTGAAGTTTATTTTCTGTGTCAGCTGTTCAGTTTGGGATTAGATTTGTTTCACCTCTCAGAGAACTCTTTGGATAATGATGTATTGTTTAACTGGGAGAGCAAGACAAGTTGGTGGCATACTGGCTGGTTCTTTTGATAATACTTTGAGAGTTCAATGCTGTTCCCGTGCTCCAGCTATTTTACTCACTTCTAAGTTTTCATAATTTTTCTTAGTTTTGCAGACTAGCCTGTGGCTCAGTTAGAACACAAAATATTCTAAGTAATATTTCCACTTGATCTAATTTTTCTATCTTGACTGATCTTTCCTGTATGATTCTTACTAGAATTTGTATGGTATTTCTGTCAGTGAGTTAGAGAAGGGCTTTGTCATCATCATCATTATTATTTTTTGATAGGATGAACAGTGACACAGACAGTAAATATTGGAACTAGAGCTAGAACAGGGGTGTTTTGATTTACATTTGAACAAGGGGAAAAAAGGAAGATTAAAATATAAAGGAAACAGGAAGAAAGAACAGCAAATAAAACATGAAGAGTTTATTTGTCCGAGTAAGAAAATACAGCCTCTTCAGTGTTTCTAGTCCTGAGAATACAGTGATGTAGGATGCATGGATATATTCTAGGGGCTAAAATTTCAGTGGGAGAGATAACCCCATAAATATTCTGGTACAATGAAAGATTTGAAGAAAGATCATGAAAGAAATGGTGCATAAAATAAAATTTCTAACACAAAAACAATTTTTGTCATTGACGTCAGGTTCTCAACCCCAATCAAATACTTTCTCATTTGTTTATCTTGAAGTGAGTCCCATATGTCATACTATTTGATGCTATTTTTTATTCATTGGTTTGGCACAGCATTTCTTGATTTTCTCAAATGTATCTCCTCCTGGCCACATTTTGTTCAATGAAGTAGTTATAAACTGTTTTTAATTTTATGCCTCCAGAATTATGAGTTTGGAGCAGCTGAAGACTGTGAGAGGTCATCAGACCCTGTCTTTTGGGCTCTCCTTATATCACTAAAGTTAACCTTCATAGAGCATCACGCCATACTGCTAAACATTTAAGTGTTGTCTGTTTTTCCTATTACAATATTGTCAATCCAAGGATGATTAATGGGCCAGGTATTATGCACTATTCTAAACCATTTTTAAAAAACATTATTTCAGAAGATTTAAAATAGCACTAAAAATCAAAATTGGTTGAGGTTGAGTGCAGAAAAGGTATAGTGGCTAATGTAATATTCCTTAATAAAATGAACTCTTTTTATCTAATGTATCGTGCTACTTTGTGTGTGTGCATATGCATGCACAGGCAAATTACCAAGAAACAAATCATTGCTACTTATTTGTTTATTATAATTGCTTTAATTTTCTAAATCTACAGTTTAAAAGATTATTTATTTATTTATTTATTTGAGAACTAGAGTATTACTCTGGAATTTGTGATGCCAGGGCTCAAACTTGGAGCCCCAGGCTTGAGAGTAACAGAAAAGGTATAGTGGCTAGTGTAATATTCCTTAATAAAATGAACTCTTTAAAAATTTTATATATATTTATTTTCTCTTTTGTTGCCCTTGTTTTTTTTTTATTGTTGTTGTAGTTATTATTGATGTTGTTAGAGAGGACAGAGAAACGGAGAGAGCAGGGGAAGACAAAGAGGGGGAGAGAAAGACACCTGCAGACCTGCTTCATCGCTGGTGAAGCGACTCCCCTGCGGGTGGAGAGCCAAGGTCTCGAACCAGGATCCTCACTCTGGTCCTTGCGTTTCACGCCAGGTGTGCTTAACCTGCTGCACTACTGCCTGACTCCCAAAATGAACTCTTTTTACCTAATGTATTGTGCTACTTTGTGTGCATATGCATGCATATGCAAATTAGCAAGAAACAAATCACTGCTACTTATTTGTTGATTATAATTGCTTTAATTTTCTAAATTTACAGTTTAAAAAAGATTATTTATTTATTTATTTATGAGAGAACTAGAGTATTGCTCTGGAACTTGTCATGCCAGGGCTCAAACTTGGAGCACCAGGCTTGGGAGTCCAATACCTTATCTACTGTGCCACCTCCTGGGCCATTCTTGCTACTTATTTACATTTGAGATAATTATGGCTAACTAATTGTGATCAATTTTGAGAAGGGAAGTTTGCCTACTTGTGTAGTTGCCTTTAAGGTACTTTTAGATACATGGGAGATTCCTATCTTTCTTCAGCATAGTGGCAGGGTTCAAATGAGTAAGATAATGTACCTATGTAAAAACTGCTTTATAAGCTGTGAAGTATATAACCTAATCAGTATTATTATAAACAGTCCACTCACGAGGCCAGGTGGTGGTGCACTTGGTTTAATGAACATTCTACCATCTATAAGGACCTGGGGTTAAGCCTCTATCCTCAACTGGAGGGGGGGAAGATTCATGAGTGTTGAAGCAGTGCTGAAGATGTCTTTCTCTTTCCCCTTTCTTTCTCTCTTTCTTTTTTTTGGGGGGGGGACTTTATTAGGAAGTGAACCTCCTGGAATGGATTTAGAGACTACCATGAAAAGAAAGATCTCACCTGAGTCATGAGGGTGAAGGGTTCACAATCCATGCCTGATATCTTGACACAGTCTGAATTGAATGCTGATGTGGTACTCGTTGTGTTGATTAGGTTGGGATAGGCAGATATAATATTATTTGGTATGGATTGAGAGAAGCATGAAGGAAAGTGAGTCCCACCCCAGAAGTTCCAGGACTGGGGGAAATATAGGCTTTATAGAGGAAGCAGGAGGTTCCTGCAGTCTTAGGGTTTAGAAAGGCAATAGATAAATATTGCTATAATCATATTTGGCAATTGGGTTAACTTTGAAATATCCCTTTGTTAGGATCTACTGTATCATACCCAACATCACCATAATTTATGTCCTTTGACATTATTTGTATGTAGCTGTGCCACCGGTTGCTTCTGTTCTCCCTGGTCTAAGCTTTTAAGAGAGTCAACCCATCAAAGACTCAGCTCTTTCCCATGTCTCCCCATTTCTCTTGATTTCTCTGTCTCTACCAAACAAACAAAATGTTTTTTTAAAAATCAGCTCATTACTTCCCATTACTTGTCTGGGACAGAGTTGAAATCTTTTTAGTTTTGCACCTTGAAACCCATGACATGTTAGAGTAGCAGCAAATTTGGCTTGGATTTGGTTTATACTCTTAGACCTCAGAAGTTGTATAGACTGTGGTTGTGACATATTTTGTCCTCTGTGAAACCAGAGTTTATAACCTTCATTAATTTGGATAGAAGAGGAAGTTGAGACTAGTTTTGCCTTTTGAGTGAGATAGACATTGAGTGACTTGTATTTTCATTCTCACTGATTTCTTTTGCAAAAATGCCCTTGCATGTCAGGTGTGGGTAAAGTAACCGTGGCAAGACTCCCTCCCTTGCAAAGCAAAGTGGAGTGTTACTGTCACAACAAATACAGCTTTTCTTTTCCTCTAGTTTTCATAAATGTCCAGGTGCATAAACAAATGTGCTAGGGTTATCTGTGGCTTTCTCAAGGTTGTAATACACCCTTTAAAACATTTTTGTGATAAAATTATTTTAAATTATTAGACTAGGGGATGGCTTCTTAAACAATCAAGAACCAAAGCAGAAATATGTATTCTTTGCAAAAAAACAAAACAAAACAAAACAAAGCTAAAACCAGAAACACAAATATATTTTATACTTAATTATTTTTTCAGACTTTAAATCATTTAAAAATTTTTATTATTGGACAGAGGGGGGGAGATAGAGAGGGGGAAAGAGAGACAGTTGCAGTCCTACTTCATCACTCATGACACTTTCCTCCTGCAGGTCGGGACCAGGGGCTTGAACTTGCATCCTTGAGCACTGTAATGTGTGCACTTAACCGGGTGCATTACTGCCTGGCCCAAGACATTTGATTTATAAGGAAGAAAACCAAAATGATTGATCCATCATCCTCAAACCAAGAAATAAACTTCTAACATTTCATTGCACTTCTTCCAGTTCTTTCTGTGTATACATTTCCCCACATGAGGACAATTATATTCTATAAATAGTTTATATTCTGTTTTTTCCTTACTTGGCAGTATATATGAACATTTTCCAATGTCCTTCAAACTTTTAAACATGTGTAATTTAGGGACTATCATATGGATGTCTCATCAATTATTTCAAAATTCTCATAGGGATCTTTTCAAATTCAACCTTTTAAATATAGCTCAGATAAATTTATTTAAAGAACATATTTAATCATTAAAATTTATTTGTTTTTGAGGTAACCTTGGCTTACAAGATTATGTTTTAAATGCATGATTTTACATCTCTTCAAAATATGTCACCACAGTGGTCTGGGAGGTGGTGTAGTGAAGAAAGCATTGGACTATCAAGAGTTCAGTCCCTGGAAGCACATGTACCAGAGTGATGCTCTGACATTTCTCTCCTATCTCTCTCATTAATATGTAAAATCATTATAAAATATGTTACCACACCTCACTAGCTTAAGGAAACAATATACCACCGCCAAGATCCACTGGACCATCCACACTTGCAACCTATTCCTCCCCAGTTCCTTTTGGTAAACTCAGTTCTACACTTCAAATGCAAAGCTTTAATCTTCATGTGACTTTGTTTAATTTATCACAGACAAGTTAAGGTCATTCAGGATTTTCCTTATTTTATTTAATTAATTAATTAATTTTATTTATTTTTTATTTAAGAAAGGATAAATTAACAAAACCATAGGGTAGGAGGGGTACAACTCCACACAATTCCCACCACCCAATCTCCATATCCCACCCCCTCCCCTGATAGCTTTCCCATTCTCTATCCCTCTGGGAGGATTTTCCTTTTATATAGAACTCCTTAGTATTTCTTGTAAAGCTAGTTAGTGGTAGTAAATTATTTAAACTATTGTTTGTCTGAAAAATTCTTTATCCATCCTTCTTTCCTTCCTTCATTCCTTCCTTCCTTCCTTCTTTCTTTTTTGACCTCCAGGATTGTCCCTGGGGCTCTGGGGTGCCGTGCTGACCCAAAGATGGCGGCCATTTTTTCAAAGAATTTATTTATTGGACAGAGAGAAATCAAACGGGGAGGGGGAGATAGAGTGAGAAAGACAGACACCTGCAGACCTGCTTCATACCTGGCAAAGCTTTCCCTCTGCAGGAGGGGAGTGGGGGCTGGACAAATTTATCGGGCGCAATTTATCGTTGCGCGGGTCCTATGTGTGCTTAACCCTGGTGCGCCACAGCCCGGCCCCTGTCATGTTTTCAAACCTGAGCAGTAACCTAGCTGGATAAGGTTCTCTTAGGTAGAGGTCTTTTTCATTTAAATCTTTAAAAATATGATTTAATGAGAATCTTGTTGTGCTTCATTTTGTTTGGAACTCTTAGAGCTTCCTGGATCTGATAGTCTGTTTCTTCTAAGTTGAGGAAAATTATTGGTTACAATTTAATACTTTATCTTTGAATAGTAATTCTGTCCCTTTCTCTTTTCTACTTCATGAACCCCTATGATGCCAATGTTGTTCCTCTTTTACCATCTTATAACTCTCTTATACTATTTTAATTTATTTTAGTTATTTTCTTTTTTATATTTATTTATTTATTTATTTATTCCCTTTTTGTTGCCCTTGTTATAGTTATTATTGTTGTTGATGCCATCGTTATTGGATAGAACGGACAGAAATAGAGAGAGAAGGGGAAGACAGAGAAAGATAGACACCTGCAGACCTGCTTCACTGCCTGTGAAGCGAGGCTCCTGCAGGTGGGGAGCCAGGAGGTGGAACCGGGTTCCTTACGCTGGTCCTTGAGCTTTGCACCACATGTGCTTAACCTTCTGTGCTACCGCCCAACTCCCTTTAGTTCTTTTCTTTTTTTATGTTTTCTTCTGTCTTATCTTATACTTAACCACTTCAACTTTTGTTTCCTGCCTTTCTGTTGGTGGTTTCCTTTAACTATTTTTTACTTCAGCTATAGTATTTATCTCTCTGATTTCTGTTGTGACTTTTCCCCCATACTTTCTTGACATATTTTTCTATTGAACTTATCATTTTGGTGAGCATCCTTAGAACCATAACTTTGAAGTCTTCTTTAGGGATTTTTATATAACTCTGTTGAATTTGGATTTTCTTCCAGTTGCTTTCTTTATTTCTTAAATATATATTTTAAATTTTGATAGAGACAATCAGAAACTGAGAAAGGAGGGGGGAGATAGAGAGGAAGAGAAACAGAGAGGCAGCTGCAGCACTGCCTCACCATTTGCAAAGCTTTCCCCCTGCAGGTGGGAGCTGGGGGCTCAAACTTGGGTCCTTGTGCATGTAATGTGTATATTCAACCAGGTGAGCCACCACCCAGTCTCCTTCCAGTTGCTTTCTTAGTTCATCTGTAAAAGTAATTTCCTCTAGAGGCCAGGTGGTAGCACACCAGGTTAAACACTCATATTACAATGCACAAGGATCAAGATTGTGAAACATCATTTATTGCCAAAAAAGGTAGTTTGGGGTTGGTATACTTCTGTGAAGAACAAGGAGTATCAAAGATCACCTGAGACTGCAACAAGATGAGATTGGCACTACTTTGGTACACCAAGTCACCAGAGTGAGTGATTAAGCTAAAAAACCTACTTAGGGCAGTAGCTCAGTGGGTTAAGTGCAGGTAGTGCAAAGTGCAAGGACTGGCATAAGGATCCCAGTTTGAGCTTCTGGATCCCCACCTGCAGGGGAGTCACTTCACAAGCAGTGAAGCAGATCTGCAGGTGTCTATCTTTCTCTCCCCCTTTCTGTCTTCCCTTCCTCTCTCCATTTCTCTCTGTCCAATCCAACAACAACAACATCAATAACAACAACAACAATAACTAAAACAATAAAACAACAAAGGCAACAAAAGGGAATAAATAAATAAATAAATAAATATAAAAAAAACCTACTTAGAGGTAAAAAGCCCTCAGGCTACCATAGTCTACAGGGAAGAAAAAGAACAAAAGAGGCTTTAACAGCCACTGTGCTTCAACTCAGGGATAGAGATAATATTGAAACAACTGTTATTTCTACAACTATGAACTCTTTAAGTATCTTACTTAGACACAAGTTAATCCAGGCAAGAGTTATCAGCGGACTGAAAAGTGCTGAGAGAAGGACCTCATAATATATTGTAATAATGGTTAAGCCAAGGAGAAACACTGGAGAAATAAACCAGGAAAAAAGTCCAGCTAAAAGCCCCCTACAGGGGGTAGAAACACAGGAAAGTGAGATCAACATTCAAAAGCTAGCTAAGGAATTAGTCACAGGAGTGAGAAAAGAGTTTGAAAGACTCATCATCAGAAATGTAGAAACAACAAATGAGTCTCTGAAAGAAAGCATTAACTATCTCGAGGTAATTAGAGAGCTGAAAGCTGAAATAGTTGGGCTAAGAGCACAACTAGCTGAACAAACTAATACAGTATTAGAACAGGGTGACAAAATAGCTGAGCTACAGAAAACAACAGAGGGGAGAGAGAATAGAATAAATGAGGCAGAAAACAGATTTAGCAAGATTGAGGACAAATTAGAGAAAAATAAGAAAAAAGTAAGAGATCTCAAAAAGAGATTAAGAAATACTGAAAACAACAACAGAGACATGTGGAATGACTTCAAAAGAAATAATATATGCATTATAGAGGAAGAAAGAGAGGGAGGGGAAGAAGGCATTCTACAGGACATAATAGTTGAGAGCTTTCCTAGTCTAGACAACATAAAAGACATAAAGGTTCAAGAAGCCCAGAGGGTTGCAAACAGAATTAACCCAGACTTAAAGACACCAGACACATCATATTTAGAATGAAAAGGAATAAGGATAAAGAAAGGATCCTGAAGGCTGCAAGAGAAAAACAAAGAGTCATTTACAGAGTAAAACATATAAGATTAGCAGCATGTTTCTCCACACAAACAGTACAGGCCAGAAGAGAATAGTAAGATATCTCTTGAGTGCTCAATGAGAAAGGCTTTCAACCAAGACTACTGTATACTGCTAGACTGTCATCCAGACTAGATGGAGGCATAAAAACCTTCTCAGACAAGGAACAGTTGAAGAAATCAACTATCACCAAGCCTGCCCTGAAAGAAGTTCTGAAAGGAGACCTATAAACAATCAGACCACTATAAACATGCCATATTTCAGAACACTCTAAAAACTACAATAATGGCATTAAACTATCTTCAGTCTATAAGATCAATGTCAATGGCTTGAATTCACCTATTAAAAGGCACATAGTAGGAAGATGGATCAGAAAATACAACCCAATCATATGTTGTCTGCAGGAATCCCATCTAACTCAACAAGACAAATATAGACTGAAAGTGAAAGGATGGAAAGCTATCATACAAGCCAAGGGATCACAAAAATGGGCAGGAACGGCTATGCCCATATCTGACATAATAGACCTTAAATTAAATAAAATTTAATAGAGATGGACATTACTTAATGCTCAGAGGATCAATCAATCAATCAAGATGACTTAAAGATTATTAACATCTATGCACCCAAAGAGAGGCCATCTAAATACATCAAACTTCTATTGAAAGAGCTACAGCAGTATATTAACAGCAACACAGTAATATTAGGGGACTTAAACACCCCTCCCTCTTAACTTGACAGATCACTCAGGCAGAAAATCAACAAAGAAACGAAAGAGCTAAATGAAGAGATAGATAAACTAGAACTATTGGACATTTTCAGTGTAAAAAAATGGTGATTTCACTGTTTTCATTCCATCTTGAATGGAACTTGGAGAAATCATGTTAAGTGAAATAAGTCAGAAACAGAAAGTTGAATATGAGATGATTTCATTCACAGGCAGAAGTTGAAAAACAAGATCAGAGGAGAAAATACTAAGCAGAACTTGGACTGGAGTTGGTGTATTGCACCAAAGTAAAAGACCCTGGGGTTTGGTTCAGGTCCTGGAACAGGATGGCAGAGAACCTAGTGGGGGTTGTATTGTTATGTGGAAAAATGAGAAATGTTATGCATGTACAAACTATTGTATTTACTGTTGAGTGCAAAACATTAATTCCCCAATAAAGAAATTTAAAAAAATGTGCAGGGACCCAGATTCAAGGCCCTAGTCCCCACCTGGGTTTCAATAATGGTGAAGCAGGGCCGCAGGTGTCTCTCTGCCTTTCTCTCTCTCTGTCTCTTCCTCCCCTCTCAATTTCTCTCTGTTTCAATCCAATAATAAATAAAATATTTTAAAATATCTTTATTTTAAATTTTTTATTTTTATTTTAAATAATTTATTCTGTCTTTTTATTATGTTTGATATACCATGAGAATTTGGGCCAGGGGTATGTTTTCAACCTTATGATTACTTCCTCTGGGGTGGCTGGGAGGTGATTCACTCACTAGAGTACACATGTCACCATGTGTGAGAATCCAGATTCAAGCCCCTGGCTACCACATGGAAGTGCCTGCCATGAGGACGCTTTAAAAGTGGTGCAGTGATGCTGCAGTGTTTCTTTTTTTAAAAAAATATTTATTTATTCCTTTTTGTTGCCCTTGTTGTTTTGTTTTTTTTTAATTGTTGTTGTTTTAATTGTTGTTTTTTAATTATTGTTGTTATTAATGTCATTGTTGTTAGATAGGACAGAGAGAAATGGAGAGAGGAGGGGAAGAGAAAGAGGGGGAGAGAAAGATAGACACCTACAGACCTGCTTCACCGCCTGTGAAGGGACTCCTCTGCAGGTGAGGAGCCGGGGGTTCTAACCGGATTCGTTAAGCCGGGTCCTTGCGCTTTGCGCCACGTGCGCTTAACCTGCTGCGCTATCGCCCGACTCCCTGCTGCAGTGTTTCTTATACTCTCTCACTCTCTCTAGCTCTGTTTTTTAACCTCTATCTAAAAGAAAAAAAAAATGGTCACTGAGAGAGGTGGAGTCATGTAGGTACTGAGCACCAGTGATAATGGTGGTGGCCAAAAATAAGTAATTAAATAAAAATAAATTTCTTTTTTCAAATTATTTATTTATTAATGAGAAAGGAGGAAAGAAAGGAAGAAGCAGACATCACTCTGATACATGTGCTGCCAGACCTCATGCTTGAGAGAGTCCAATGCTTTATCCACTGAGCCACCTCCTGGAGCACCAAAAATAAAATTCTTCCTTTTTTTTTTTTTTTTTTTTTTACTACATGCAAGGGCTTACTGGGGATGGAGAGGTAGAAGAAAGCTTCTCTCTGTGTCCCTTTCACCTGGATTTTAACCTTTATGCCTTGCTGTGGGAGGTTTACGTATTTCTGTTCTTCAGCTCTTATGCAGGATTTTCCATGTACTATTGTGGCTTTGTTGTTGTTATGGTAGGAGGGAAAAGCAGCATATCCTCTTTATTTGGCCATCTCGACCTGCGTAAGCTTATAATAATAACTAGATTGTCTATATTTGGGATCTTCTTTTATCTTCTTCCCTAAATTCTGTTGTCTGGCTTACCAAGAAAAGAGGTGTGTTTTCAAAGAATAGATATAGAAAAACAAGGTTCCTTTAAGGGCAGTCAGTGACAACCATATTGGCCTTGGCTCATGACATAAGAATTGTGTGCGTTTTTATGGTGTATTAGTTACTTTTAAATCTTTGGTATGAATTAGGAATGATCTCTGTTGTATTTGGCACTGAATGCAGCAGAGAGTAATACACATTTTATTCTATAGAGTAGTTCCAGCTGGTGCTGACTAGAGCCACCTGACTCTTAAAAAGTGTTTATTGCAAAGGTCATCTTACATCATTCCTCTATTGTCCAAGGTTAATTGCCAATTTGCTTTTAACTATTATGTAAAGTTGTAGAAATTTTAGTCTTAGAGAATTTGACTTTATTAGGAATGAATAATTAATGTCCCAGGAAGTCAAATCCCTGAAAGAAAATTCTAAAATTCACCATGACCATTCTTATTCTTCCTCCTAAGTATATCCTATTTCTTAAAAAATTCTTGGAAGCTATGCTAAAAAAAGCACAAATTTAAAAGCAAACATGCCAAGAAAGTCTTTTTCCAAAAACATGATGGGGTGGTGGGCGGGGGGAGGCAGGTGATAAAGCACTTGGTTAAGCACACACATTACAGTGTGCAAGGAACCAGGTTCAAGCCCTTGGACCCCACCTGCAGGGGAAAGCTTCACAAGTGATGAAGTAGAGCTGCAGGTATCTCTCTGTCTCTCTCCCTCTCTATCCCCCCCCACCTCTCAATTTCTCTGTTTCTACTCAATAATAAATAAATAAAAAGAAAAAGAAAAGAAAACACGACAGATGAGAGATCCTAACTTTCTTAAATAGATTTATATAGACTTATAAGAAAATCCTTAAGACCACATTAAGTAAATAAGAAAGTATATAACAAACACTCCATCAGAGAGTTAAATAAATATGTAAAATGTGTTACTGTCTCACAAATGTCATAGGCATTTCATGTCAGATACCATATATTTATGATATATACAATATATACATACCGATCAAATTAGCACAGATTTGAGATTATAATGATTGTAACAATATGGTGAAATAGGTGCTGTCTTACATCACTTCTGGGTGCATAAATCAATAAGATTCTTTTGAAAAGCATAATAGTTTAAATTTCTATTTTAAGACACTTGCTGACACTGGTATTATAGGAATGAACTTTTTTTTTTGGCTTCCAGGGTTATTACTGGGGCTTGGTGCCTGCTCCTAGAGACTACTTTTTTTCCCTTTTGTTGCCCTTGTTGTTTTATTGTTGTTGTGGTTATTATTATTGTTGTTACTGGTTAGGACAGAGAAAAATCGAGAAAGGAGGGCAAGACAGAGACGGGGAGAGAAAGATAGAAACCTGCAGACCTGCTTCACCGCTCGTGAAGCGACCCCCCTGTTGGTGGGGAGCCAGAGGACTTAAACCAGGATCCTTACAAGGTCCGTGCGCTTTGTGCCATGTGCACTTTACCCGCTGCACCACCGCCCAACGCCAGGGAATGTGCTATTCTAGGGTGCATTCAGACAGAAATCCAAGAAATTGATTTAGGTCAATGTTGATATTTTGTGCAATGTCTAGTATGGTTTATTGTGGTCATTTGGCCCTGAACTTAATACAATAGAAGCAATATTATGTGTTGTAACATTTTCTTTTGAGTTGGGAAAGCAAACCAAAAATCTGATCCTCTTGGGTGTTATTAATCCTGCGACATGGTTATTATGAGTCTGGATCTGCATCACTTTGAGATCTATCCACAGCTGTAAGACCACATCCATTTTCTTTATATTTTACAACAAATAAAATAATTTTTAATATTTATTTATTCCCTTTTGTTGCCCTTGTTTTTATTGTTTTAGTTATTATTGTAGTTGTTATTGATGTCGTTGTTGTTGGATAGGACAGAGAGAAATGGAGAGAGGAGAGGAACACAGAGAGGGGGAGAGAAAGATAGACTGCCTGTGAAGCTACTCCCCTGCAGGTGGGGAGCCGGGGGCTGGAACCGGGATCCTTACTCCAGCCCTTTTGCTTTGCGCCACCTGCGCTTAACCCACTGCGCTACCACACTACTCTCCAAATAAAATAAATTTTACAGGAATCGACTAAGATGAAAATGCAAGGGATTGCATTAGGCAAGGGAAGAATTGCCAGATGATTCCTATAGGAAAAGGTTAGATTATGTATCTGAAAAGTACAGTAAAAACAGAAGCCCTCCTATGGGAGTTGGGCTATAGCACAGTGGGTTAAGCGAAGGTAGCGCAAAACACAAGGACCCCGGTTGGAGCCCTGCCTCCCCACCTGCTGGGGAGTCGCTTCACAGGCGGTGAAGCAGGTCTGCAGGTGTCTATCTCTCCCCTTTGTGTTTTTCCCCTCCTCTCTCTGTTTCTCTCTGTCCTATCCAACAACAATAACAATAATAACTACAACAATAAAACAACAAGGGCAACAAAAGGGAATAAATAAATAAAATAAAAATAAAAATAAAACAGAAGTCCTTATACAAAACTTATGAGAAAACCTCCAACTAATTTGGAGTCTTTCTGATGTCAGAGGTTCCTTAGGATTATGAAGAAAATAAGTTTTAATAATATTTGCTCCTGGGAGTCGGGCTACGGTAGCGCAGCGGGTTAAACGCAGGTGGCGCAAAGCTCAAGGACTGGTGTAAGGATACCAGTTCGAGCCCCTGGCTCTCCACCTGCAGGGTTGTCGTTTCACAGGAGGTAAAGCAAGTCTGCAGACGTCTATCTTTCTCTACCCCTCTCTGTCTTCCCCTCCTCTCTCCATTTCTCTGTCCTATCCAACAACGACGTCAATAACAACAGCAATAGTAACTACAGTAAAACAACAAGGCAACAAAAGGGAATAAATAAATATTTAAAAAGTAATTTAAAAATAATGCTTGTTTCCTTGTGTTTTTTTTTAAACAGTCTTTTTGTTTTGTTTTGTTTCATTTTGTTCCACCAGAGGCTTACACATATGTGATTCCATTGCTCTCAGGTTAACTTTTTCACTTTCTTTATTTTAGATGAGGGTACATAGTGGTGGAGAGGAAGAGACCCGACAGCACTTTTACACCATTCATGGAGCTTTCGCCCCCTGTGTTGTGGTGCTCCCATGTGGTAACAGAGTTTGAACTGGGTGAACTGTCTCCTGGTCCTTAAATTTTTATTGAGATAAGTATTTATAACGTGTAAATTTAAGGTGCACAATACGTTGATTTGATACATTTATATATTGCTATACATTTCCCTCTGAAGTATTAGCTAGCATCTTCATCTTATCACATAATTGTCCTTACTTTTTTGTAGGTGGAACTATTAGGATCTAGTCACTTAGCAACCTTGAAATTTATAATACATTGCTGCCTTTAATCACTGTGTTGTTTGGAGCTCCAGGATTTATTTATCTACTAGCTAGAAGGTGGTACCTGAAAGTCACATCTCCTAATACCTCCTCTCCTTCCCCAAGATATTAGTAACCACTATGCTACTCTGTTTCTATGAGTTTGGTCTGGTTTGTCTTTCTCTGTCTGACTCATCTCACTTAGCATAATGCCCTCAAGGTTTATCCATATTGTTAGAAATGTTGAATTTTCCTTTTTTCTTGTTGCGTGGAGGAGATAGCATAATGGTTATGCAAAGAAACTTTTCAAGCCTGAATTTTTAAAGTCCCAGGTTCAATGTCCCCTTCCATGATAGGCCAGAGCTGAGCCTGGTAAAAAAAATAAATAAATAAAAATAACGGGAGTCCGGTAGCGCAGCGGGTTATGTGCATGTGGTGCAAAGTGCAAGGACTGGCAATAGGATCCAGGATCCCGGTTCAGGGGATCCTGGTTTGGGCCTCTGGCTCCCCACCTGCAGGGTAGTCACTTCACAAGCAGTGAAGCAGGTCTGCAGGTGTCTCTCTTTCTCTCCCCCTCTATGTCTTCCCCTTCTCTCTCTGTCCTATCCAACAATGACAACATTAGTAACAACAATAATAACTACAACAATAAAACAACAAAGGCAGCAAAAGGGAATGAATAAATATTTTTAAAAATAATAATATAAAGTCATGGGCCCCTTGGAATATACCTAAAATAGACCTACTAGCTTTTTCCCAAATGGAGACCCCAAACCTTCATCTGCAATATTCTTGCCTTTAGGTTCCTGATTATTAAACATTTTGTTCTGCTTTATATCTTAATGCTTTTCAGCCACCAAGTTGCAGATGCTGCTATGACACCAACCTGACTTCCCTGGGCAGATGACCCCATCAATGTGTCCTGGAACTCTACCTCCCTAGATCCCTGCCCCACAAAGGAAAGAGAAGCAATTACAGAAGCCAGTGGAGAAGCAATTACAGAAGCCAGACCTTCCATTTTCTGCATCCCATAAAGACCCTCAGTCCATACTCCCAGAGGGATAAAGAATAAGAAAGCTTTCAATGGAGGGGATGGCATATGGAACTCTGGTGGTGGGAATTGTACACTTCTTGTCCTACAATTTTGTCAATAATTATTAAATCAATAAAAATCTATTAATGTTAATATTCTATTAACATTCTATTATATATTCTAAATAATATTTAACAGACTTTCATGCCTGAAGCTTAGAGATTCTAAGTTCAATCCCTGACACCACTGCAAACCAGAGCTGAGTAATGTTCTAAGAGTGAGGGGGAGAAAGAAAAAGATACAGAGAGACAGAGAGAGAGACAGAGAGAGAGAGGAAGAAGAGAGAGAGAGGAAGGAAAAAGCATATATACACACACACACATACACACAGAAAAGAAAGCCACACTGAATTATATGAGTTCTTTATATACTTTGGGCTTTAACCCTTCATCTGGTTATTGTTTGCAAATATCTTCTCTCATTCTGCAGGTTGCTTATTAAAAATATTTTTATTTATTTATAATTGGATAGAGACAGAGAGAAATTGAGAGAAGGAGGGGGAAATAGAGAAGGAAAGAGACAGAGAGACACCAGCAGCCCTGCTTTACCACTCATGAAGCTTTCTCCCTTCAGATGGGGACCAGGGGCTCGGGCCTGGGTCTTTGCACACTGTAATATGTGTGCTTAACCAGGTGTGTCACCACCTGGCCTTATCAGGCTGCTTTTTTTTTAAAAATTCTTTTTAGAAGAATGAGAATGCTTCCATACATACTTCTATTAGTTTTACCTTTAGGAATTCTACCAAAATCTGTGTGAAGAGGGAGAGAGCCAAGAAAAACTTGTGTGTTTCATCATATGTATGTATGGAAGCACTCGTTTTAAAACACTTTTGTTTTTAAAAGTATTCTTCTTAGCAAATGCAAACTCAGCAACAGAAAAGATTGCCAGAACCTTATTTGAAGTGGGGGAAGGCAAATTACTTAAGTGGAGTCTCCTTGTAACTTTTTGCCTCACTTCAATGAAAAATTAAGATCATGGTCTAGTATCACAAGCTCACTAAAAGACTGAGACTTAACTAGGGGTTTATAGAATGCCCCCCCTAACTACCCCCCCTTTAAAAGAAATTAATAGCTCAAGCAGGCAGAAAGTCATAAGGGATATATTTGAACTAAACAGCACCACTGATCAACTTGATCTAATATTGACATTTACAGAGTACTTCACTAATAGCAGAATACACATTCTTCTCAAGTTCATACGGTAAATTCATCAACACAGACCACATTACAGATCAGAAAACACACCTGAGCAAACTCGAAAACATAAAAATCATGCAAAGTATGTTGTCTGTTCCTCAGAACACAATGGAATGAAACTAGAATTTTTTAAACTCAGTTATAAATTTTCTCACTTTTTTGCAATTTAATGGTATACTACCAAATAGTACATAGTCAAAAGAAGAAGTTTTGAGAAGTCAAGAAGCTCTGTTGTTTTTATCTTTCATGTTTCAGTTCACCTTTGTTAACTTTATGCATTGTGTGAGACAGGGATCAAGCACTGCTTTTTTCTATATGAACATCTGTGAAGCACATTCAAGACAGGATAAGCTCCAAACCTGACTGATTTGGTCATAATGATTGAACAAACCACCTGTAGTTTCAGATAGTTTATTACTACACAGATAATGAAAAATGAAAGTTTCTAATGGTCTTTGTCGCACACACCAAAAAGGACAGTACCAAAGCAGATGGGGTCAGTTTATTGTAACCGGATTTGTGTTATATCCCACAATGTAGAGGTCAAAGAACCTGCTCTAAAAACTACATAGATCTAGATTTTAATCCAGGTTTGATTACTGAATAACCATGTGATAATCAGCAAGATCTTATAACCTTCATTTTCTCATTCATAAAATTGAAATATTCCCAAGCTCTCATTAATACTAAAGTTTATATTTTTATGTCTATTTACCTACCAGTAGGTAGGGGCTAGTACACATACATGATGCAGTAATTTACTCTATCTATTTGAATTATTGGTATGACAAAGGAGGGGAAAATGGTGCATAATAACATTTAATAATTGATAAATGAGATCTAATTATCAAATGATTACAGAATACACACTTTTTTCAAAACATGTAAAAAGTACAAGAAAACTGTGCCAAGCAAATCTCAAAACATTTCAAAGCTTTAGCATTGTAACAGTTATGATTCTGATTATAATGCAGCTGAGTGTTAAGTCTACCTCAAAAATAACTACCTCTAATGACGGGAGTATAAAATGATTGGCCATAATGACTACAGCTAAATATACCTATAAGCCTAGACTAAGTAATTCTTTTCCTTTAATAGAAATGCATACAAATGGTCACTAAAAATATTCACTAGAATGTTCACAGAAACACTATTCATAATAACATTACATTGAAAAGTTACTCAAATGACCATCAGTAGTAGAACAAAGAAATTGTAGTATATCTATGCTACAAAATACTCTATAACGAAAACAATGAATAAACTAGTTATATATAGCAATATGGATGAATCTCACAGACATAAGATTTGATAAAATAAATCAGACAAAACAGCTTAAATATTATATAATTTCATTAGTAGTGACTATAAAAGTAGACTTATGTTATTATAAGTCAGGATATTTTTTACTCTTACGGGAAAGTGGTGACTGAAAGTATAAAGTTGGCTTCTAGGCTACTGGCAAAGTTCTGTTTCTTGATTTTGGTGTTGGTGACATGGCTGTATTTAGTTTGTAAGAATTCATTGAGCTATGCATTTTTTAATAAGTCCTTTGTGTATGCATAATTATTCATCAATGAAAAGTTAAAATTAAGCCCATATGACTCTTTTATATTTGGAAATTTAAAGGCATTTTCTAACTCATGAATAAAAGTATAGTCAAATGGAAATTTGTAGATGCTTAGAACTAAAAAAGAAAATATAAAATTAAAACTAATGGAATATAGCAAAATAGAAGGAAGTAAATATTTTCAAATGAAGGAATCTTGAAAAATTGATGAGCTCAGAATCCAAATTAAGATAGCAGAAGATCAATGAAATAAAACTAAAGAAAATGAAAGAAAGAAGTAAAGAAAAGAACAGAATTTTTGTAAAACAAAAAATAAATATAAAATAGAGATTATCAGTAAAGACAGAAGCTGCTTTCTTTGGAAAGACTGCACAGTTAGGCAAAGCTCTGGCAAAAGGAAAGGATAAGGAAGAGAAAGATGAAATGAATAAATAAGCAATGTTAATAAAGAAAAAATGCACTGTGGATCACTTAATGATGGCCATTTTTGTCAACACCAGCATATCTCATCACCTGGGTCCTAATGTATACTATGAGCCTAGACATCTAACAGATTTCTCTCTTTACTATCACTGGTAACTTTCATCAGGAATCTTATCATAAGCCCTTCTGTGGGCCTCTCCAGGACCTTGACCTCACTAAAGACTAGAAATTGTAAGGACTGCCCCTCTCTGAAGGGAGGCTGAGTCATCCTACTATGCCACTCAAGGAACACTGGCCCTATAATGAGTGGAGCCTAAAATGTTCCCAACTGTGACCACGGACTATGAGCTCAGACTCACAGGAACACAGAGGTTACACAGGCCCCTGTGCTAAATATGAATATATATGGGCCCTGGGTCAAATGATGTGGTTAACAGTTAAATATATATCAAGTTTGGGAGCTACTCTCTGCCCTCACCTGGCTTTCTAGTGCTATTATCAACTCTGATAACATCTTCCCAGACAATATATATATATATATATATATATATATATATATATATATATATATATATATATAGTTGATTTATTATTAGAGATAGAAATTGAGAGGGGAATAGAAGACAGAAAGGGAAAGAGACAGAGATACACCTGCAGCCTTGCTTCATTACTCTTGAAGCTTTCCCCCATCAGGTGAGGACCAGAGGCTTGAACCTGGATCCTGGTGTATTGTAATGTGGTGATTAACTGGGTGTGCCACTGCCTGGACCATTCCCATACAATATTTTTATTCCACCTCCATGTTAGCTATCAAGATCAAACAAAAAATTACTGAAGTCATGGACCCCTAGGAACATACCTAATATGGGCTTCCTAGCTTTTTCCACCCTAAGATCCTGATTCTCATCTGCTCCAGTCTTACTTTTTGGTTCATGTTCACTAAATATTTTGTCCTGCTTAGTATCTTACTGCCTTTCAGCCACCAAGTTGCAGATGCTACTGTGATTCCATCCTGACCTCCAAGCCAGATGACTTCACCAACATGTCCCAGAACACTACCTCTCCAGAACCCTACCCTATTAGGGAAAAACAGAAACAAGCTGGGGGTATGGATCAACCTGCAAATGTCCATGTTCAGATGAGAAGCAATATAGAAGCCAAAATTCCCTCTTTCTGTACCCCAAAAAAGAATTTTGGTCTATACTTGCAGAGAGGGGAAAATGATAGGGGAAGATGATCAGAGGGCTTTGGACACTAATTCTATCAAGACTGGAAATGTTTGTTACCAGAAATCTTTGTTTTTATGCTCTCATCAAAAAGGAAGCAATTGAAAACACCAGAGGAAGTCAGGCATTGTTTCACTTATCTGATGGAGAAGAGGAAAAAGAAGGCCACTCAGAAGTAGTAATATGTGTGGGTGTGACTTAGAAAGGAAGTGAAGACACAACTGTAGAAATAAAATGGACAAAAGGTTTATATATAGATGTAGACAGAGAGATATAGATAGATATAATGTCAACCCATATCTGTGACCTTTGGACATCTATTGCAGTTTCCCCTAGAGAAGGATAGAAGCACAGAACTCTAGTGGTGGGAATGGTTTGGAATTATGCCCCTTTTACCTTATAATTTTGTAAATCACTAATAAAACACTAAAAATACATAGTGTATATTCAGTAAAATTTAAAAATGATAAAAGGCACAAAGGATTTTATGATAATAAATTTGCAAATGTAGATAAAATAGACAATTTCCTAGAAACATACTATGTCAATACTGATTTAGGAAGCAACAGAGGGCTGGGAAGATAATATATATATATAATGGTTCATGCCTGAGACTCCAGTGTCCAAGGCTCAGTCCTCAGCATCACTACAAGCCAATGCTGAACAGTGATCTGATAAAAAGAAGAGGGAAAAAAGGCAGCAGAAAGTCTAAAGAATACTTGTCAAATATGTGGTTAATACCCTACACTAAAATGCAAATAGAGTGTACACCCTACAGGCTCCCACAGTGGGCATAAGATGTGGTATATAATCCCAAGGACCATCTGGACACTAGCCCATTATCTGTAAAGTCATTGTTGATAGAAGCCTTGAAGCTGAGGTCCAGGAAAGCGATAGATTGCTCTGTACTAATATGGTGACATAGGAAGTTCCTGGATTCCCTCTTCCCATTGATTACTGAGTAAACAGCTAGATCTGGAACAACTCTCTGAGAGAAATCCAGGAACTAGGTGAGTGACTCCTACACATTAGTAAAAAAAACAACAAATAGTTGTTGACACATGGGTACAATGATGAATAATACAGTGAAATGAATGTGAGAGATTGAGACATACTCTTGCCAGAAACTTAGCCTCTATCACAGAGCACAGAATAACTAAGGGACACCCACATTTGCTTCTTGTTCAGGAGAAAAGGCTCTGGACCACATATTGAAAGGCTTGAGGTATGTGCCCCCAACACGTGTGCACCTCACAGATCTACCCAGAATAATAAATGACCAAACATTTTGTTACCCTGTGGTCAAGTTGTAAAATAAAATCAACCATCACACCCCATCTCTTTTGCATCTCTCATGAATCTCTTCACATGGACCAACTCAATAGACTCATTTCTCCTCACTTTTCTTCCCTCCTCCCTTGCTCCTTTCATACCAGGTTGCTGGCTCCATGCTTCCAAGAGAACTTTTGTTCTTCTTCACATCTCTGTTCATTCTTATGTCTTAGGTCACATGCTATTTCCTCTGTAAAATTGTCCTTCATTTCCCCAATTAGAATCAATTGCTAGGTAGTTCCCTGCAATTTCTCTCCTGGGAATTCATCCAGAGGAAATAAAAACACCTGTTAAAGAGATTTGTCTACACTTATGTTCATAGCAGCACAATTTGTAATAGCCCATACTTGCAAGCACCCAAGATGCCCAAAGACACTGAAGAGTGACTAAGAAAGTTGTAAATAAGGGCTGAGGAGAGAGTATAATGGTTATGTTAAAAGACTTCATGCCTGAGGCATCAAAAGTCCCAGGTTCAATTCTCCACCACCAGCATAAACCAGAGTTGAGCAATGCTCTGCTGGAAAAAAAAAAAGGAAGTTGTGAAAAATATATCAGTTATTAAAAGTGATTGTCTTTCCCTTTGCTTCACCTTGGTGGGACTTGAGGGAACCATGTTAAGTGGAATAAGACAAAAAGAAGAGTCAAATACTGAATGATCTTACTTATAACTGAAATTTAAGTAACAAGGACAGAAAGGGAAATAAAATAGAACTTGACTTGGATGGGGTGTATTATAGCAAAGCAAAACACTCTGGGAAAGGAAGGAATGGAGAGGGCCTGGGTGTTCTAGTGCATACTGGTGGCAAGGGACCTAATTTGGCAGGAGGGTAAGAATGTTCTGCAGACACCTATCATGGGGAGATGAGGAATTGTACCCATGGGTCAATCATTTGCCCCACCCCCATACAATAATTTGGAAACCAAACCAAACCAAACCAAACCCAAACAAACAAAAAGAAACAATTGCTGGGGCCAACCTCACAGCTGGCAGTAGCACACAACACTTCCATGGGAAAGGCCCCAGGTTTGACTCCTGGTACACCAACAGCCAGAGATTCATGGAGCTCTGGTTTAAAACAAAACAAAACAAACAAACCCAAACCGAAAGTAACAAAAGAAACAATTTATCCCTCTTTTCTTCATGTCCAGTACTTTGTGTGACACTCAGCCCCTTACTTATCACAGATGACTTGCATTTGATTCATTATCTGTTTTTGAGATGTCTGTGAGTTAAAGGTGTTAGTGAAAGGATTCTATACCAAAATGATGCCATATTGATATAGAAGGGTAGGAATAATTGGAGTGTGGCATGAAAGTAACTGTTTTTTTTTTTTTTTTTTTTTTTTTAGTTTATAGTGCTTCTGTTATCTCAAAGTAGAAACTTTCTCTTTGGTAAGAATTGGTAAATTATTTTTTGGTTCTGGTAGCACTCAAAAATGTTTCCATATAAATGAATGGTAATAGTATTCCCAGAACCAAAAATTAAACGGCCAAATCATTCTACACTTGGGCTGTGAGAGAAAAATGTATTAAGAAGGTCTCCAAAAGTAAGTTTTAAAAATATTTTATTGGGGAGGGTTAATGGCTTACAGTACAGTTGTTGACAAATGGGTACAATTTCTCATCTCCCCATGATAGCTGCAAAACACTCTCACCCTCAACATGGGTCCTTTTCTACTACCAGGCACCACAACCCCAAAGTCTTGCTCCCTTCCCCAGAGTCCTTTGTTTTAGTGCAGTACACAAAAGTCCAGTTAGGTTTTACTTTACGTTTCCACTTTTTTCTGTTTCTTAAGTTCTGTCTATGAGTGAGATAGCCTGTTATTCATTTTTCTCTTTTTTGTATCTCTCACTTGAAATAATTTCTTCAGTTCTATCTAACACAAAGCAAAGGAGACATCATTATTCTTTATCATTATTTTTAAAAATTTTATATTTATTTTCCCTTTTGTTGCCCTTGTTGTTTTTTATTGTTGTAGTTATTATTGTTGTTGTTATTGATGTCGTCGTTGTAAGATAGGACAGAGAGAAATGGAGAGAGGAGGGGAAGACAGAGAGGGGGAGAGAAAGACAGACACCTGCAGACCTGCTTCACCGCCTGTGAAGTGACTTCCCTGCAGGTGGGTAGCCAGAGGCTCCAACCGGGATTCTTACGCCAGTCCTTGCACCATGTGCACTTAACCCACTGCACTATTGCCCGACTCCCTTCATTATTCTTAAGAGCTGAGTGATATTCCATTGTGTATATATCACACAACTTTCTTAGCCACTCATCTGTTGTTGGACAGCTGGGTTGCATCCAGGTTTGGGCTATTACAAATTGTGCTTCTATGAACATAGGTGTGCAAAGATCTATTTGGATAATATTTTTTCCTTCCTTGGCATATATTCCCAGGAGAGGAATTGCATTGTCATAGAGTAGGTCCATTTCTAGCCTTCTGAGAGTTCTTCAGGCTGCTCTTTATAGGGCTTGGACCAATTTACATTTCCACCAGCAGAGAAGAGTTCCTTTACATCCTACAACTTATCCAACATTTGTTGTTACTTTAAGATAATGACACAAATGCATAATACATTAAAAAAAGACCTCCTTGCAAACCAGGCAGTACTCTAAATTTTGTATTTATATCATGCTATTTAACTACTACTGTGATCAACACTGAGGGAAGTCCTAAAAACCGCATTTTACAAATGAGGAAACTGTGGTAGAGAGGAATAGAATAACTTGGCAAGGTAACAAAGTTAGTTGATACTGGGTTAAAGTTAGTTGGCACTCAGGCCTAATCTATACTGCCCACATACACTGGGCAGACACAAGGGGTATGTGATGTGCTCAAGCGGAGACCTCTACACCTCTGTAATCTATTATACATAGTCTTGGCTCCCACTGCCCCTGCTCTCAATAATAGTCCTTATTTTACCCAGCAATAAAGATGGTTTCTGCTTCTTTTTGCCTTTGCTTTCCCCCCCTCCTTAAAAATACTATTAATTATTTTAATAAAAACCTTTCTGGAAAAGCAACAAGAGGCACACCATGCATTCCAGGTCTGGTTTTTGTTACTATATTTGCTTTCCACATATGATTCTCACCATGAGCGTGAAGTTATGGTGCCCTTCTTGTGACATGACGTAGTTGGCTTCGCTTTGTGGTTGGTGCTGCCAACCTCTGGATTAAATAATAAAGAGCCAATTGTATATTTCAGGGCTATTATACCATTTAGTCAGGATTTTAAAAAGATCATATAGAGTAATGGAATCAGTAAATGTATTTATAATTAATGCTATTTTCATTTCACTGAAGTAAAAACACGTTCTGTGGATTGTCAAGGGAGGCTGTCCTAAATGTTCTTCTCTAGCAATGCTCACTTTTACATCCAGTCTTCCTTCTCAATATACACCCATATAAAAATGCATATCACCACTTCCTGTTGGAAAAAAATGAAATTGGCCAAATATGAATGGATTTTTAAAAAAATATTTTATTAATGAGAAAGATAGGAAGAAAGAGAGAAAGAACCAGACATCACTCTGGTACATGTGCTGCCGAGGATTAAACTCAGGCCCTCATGCTTGAGAGTCTAGTTCCTAACCACTGAACCACCTCCTGAGTGTATTTTTATACTAAAAACTAAACAATATAACATGACCTCACATTGTCATATGTAAATAAATGAAATGCCTTTTAATGTTATACATGGCAATAGAAGGAACATGTACTGTAATGAGGTAAATATTCTTATAATTTACTTTTCTTCACAGAAATCTTCTTTCTGTAAAACATGGAGCAGAGACAGACTATTTACCCTGAAAGAAAATGAATTGTCAGCCTCTAAATAATCACTCTATAAAATCATGTTGTTTTCAGACTAAAAGCACAGTTCTTGCAAAATTTACTAGATATGCAAGTGAGACTAAAGAAATAACTTTGTGCCTCACAAAGCTCCTTTTGATGGAAGGGCACATAAATGGGATACTTAAGTGTAAGAATTGACATATTTTCTAGGGCAGTCCTTAGTACCAGGCCCGTCTATATCCTGTGGTCTCACGGGCAAGAAGCTGAACTGTGAGGCTTTTCCTTTGAGGGAAAAGCGTGAGCTTTCATAGCAAGTCACCTATTATGAAATAACTTGGGGAAAGCTTCCAGTAAAAATATGAGAAATCTGCTATGTATTTAGATACATTCTTCCTAGATATGGAGGGGATGCTATTTGCAGGCCTAAAAATATTTTTGGAAGATAAATCATGGGCCTATTTCCACTCAATTAGGACATTGCAAGAGCCCTTCCCCTAGCTGGCATAGAGAATTAATTGCAGGAAAGTCTAGTGTTCCAACCAGATAAAAAAAAAAAAGATATCCTTTCTGCCTTTTAAATTCATTTTCATCATTTGATTCATCAGTACAAACTCTTTAAGAAAGAAGTAGAGCTATAGACTGAGAATAAAAGTTTCTGGGGTCAATGACATTGAAAAAGTCATCGAAGTTTCTTGGGTCTGGATTTTTCTTCCCTTTGTTATAGTTAAGTAACTTGGACTGTATCCCAGATCTGCTAGTCTGGAAGAACAGGGATATGTGTCTCTAGCTGGAGAAGTAGGATGTGGCATGATAATTTTATGTGCTATATTTTTAGCTATTAAGATATTGCCTTTTTTCTTTTTAATAGAGTACTGCTCAGCTCTGGCTCATGGTGTTGTTTGGGACTGATCCTGGCACAAAAGTCTTTTGCATATCCATATGCTATTTCTCCAGTTCTAAAGATTTGCTTTTTAACCATAAAAGTGGTGACATGTATTTGTCAAAAATCTGATCAATGAATGAGCAACAATGATAGACATGAAAATTATTGCTTCTACCTGACTTTCTTCTCTCTAGCACCATAGAGACAAACTTGCTTCTAATTACATGTTGCTTAGATATGCTCATTAAAGGATGTTAAAATGTCTTATAAATATTAATTAAGACTTGCCTCTTCCCTGTGATGTGACTATAATTGTTTTTCTGGTACACAAAACAGTGAACTGAGACACAAAATACTTTAGATACTGCTATCGGTTGCTTCTGTTCTCCCTGGTCTAGGCTTTTGAGAGAGTCCACATATCAAAGACTCAGCCTATGTATTAAAAAGAGTCAGTCTGTGTTTTAAAATTTTTCCCCTTATATTAATTAAATAATGATTTATATGACTACACTTTAATAGGAGTGTACATAAACACCATTCCCACCACCAAAAGTCTGTGTCCCTTTCTACCCCTCCCACCCCCCCTCCCCACTGCCCCGGGAAGCCAAATGTCCACCCTCTCCCCGCCACAGGGTTTTTACTTTGGTGCCCTACTCTCGATTTAGTCAGATCCTGCTTTGAGTTTCCCTTTCTGTTCTTCTTTCTCAACTTTTGTCGATGAGTGGGATCATTCCATACTCATCTTTATCTTTCTGACTTAGCTCACTTAACATAATTCCTTCTAGCTTCATCCAAGATGGGTCAGAGAAGGTGGGTTCATTGTTCTTAATAGCTGCATAGTATTTCATTGTGTATATATACCACAGCTTTCTCAGCCACCTGAGTCTCAGGCAACTGGGTTGCTTCCAGGTTCTAGCTATTATGAATTGTGCTGCTATGAACATAGGAGTACACATATCTTTTTGATTGGGGTTATGAAATCCTTGGGGTATATCCCCAGGAGAGGAATTACCAGGTCACATGGAAGGTCCATGTCTAGCCTTGTGAGAGTTCTCCAGACTGCTCTTCACAGAGGTTGGACCAATTTACATTCCCACCAGCAGTGCAGAAGGGTTCCTCTGTCCCCACAGCCTCTCCAGTGTTTTTTGCTGCTGTCCTTTTTTGATGTATGTTATTCTCACAGGAGTGAGGTGGTATCTCAATGTTGTCTTTATTTGCATTTTTCTGACAGTCTGCGACCTGGAGCAGTTTTTTATATGTTTGTTAGCCTTTTGGATTTCCTCTGAAGTGAAAGTCTTGTTCATATCCTCTGCCCATATTTGGATGGGGTCATTTGCTTTTTCGGTGCTAAGTTTGCTGAGTTCTTTGTATATTTTGGTGATTTGTCTCTTGTCTGATGTTTGGCATGTGAAGACCTTCTCCCATTGTGTGAGGGGTCTCTTTGTTTGTTTAATAGTTTCTTTGGATGTGCAGAAGCTTTTCAATTTGATGCAGTCCTATTGGTTTGTTTCTGCTTTAGTCTTCCTTGCAATTGGGTTTGTTTCATCAAAGACGTCCTTGAGGTTTAGGTGGGAAAGTGTTCCATCAATGTTTTCCTCTAAGTATTTGATAGTTTCCAGTCTGACATCCAGGTCTTTGATCCATTCGGAGTTGATTTTTGTTTCTGGTGAGATAAGGTGGTTCAATTTCATTCTTCTGCATGTTTCAACCCAGTTTTCCCAGCATTGAAGAGAGCCTCCTTCTTCCATTTAATGCTTTGGGTCCCATTATCAAAGATTAGATGTCCATAGGTGTGGGGGTTTAGTTCTGGGCTTTCAATTCTGTTCCACTGGTCTGTGTGCCTATACCAGGATGTTTTGATGATGATGGCCTTATAATATAGTTTGAGATCTGGGAGTATGATGCCTCCATTTCTTTTTCTTTTCCTCAAGATGGTTTTGGCAATTGTAGGTGTTTTCTGGTTCCAGATAAATAATTGTAGTTTTTGTTCTATTCTCTTTAAGAAGCTTGGTAGAACTTTGATGGTATTGCATTAAATTTGTATATGGCTCTGGGGAGAATATTAATTTTGATGATGTTTATTCTTCCAGTCCATGAGCATGGGATGTCTTTCCATTTCTTGGTATCAGTTTCTATTTCCTTGAGTAGTGACTCATAGTTTTCACTATACACTTCTTTGGTCAGCTTTATTCCTAGGTATTTTATTGATTTTGCTGCAACAGTGAATGGGAGTGATTTCTAGATGTTTTCTTCTTCAGATTTAGTGTTTGCATAAAGAAATGCCACTGACTTTTTTTGTACATTGATTTTGTAGCCTGACACCTTACTATACTGCCTAATAACTTCCAGTAGTTTTATGCTGGATTCTTTAGGTTTTTCTTTTTTTTCTTTTTTTCTTTTTAATTTTTTTAAAGAAAGGATTAATTAACAAAACCATAGGGTAGGAGGGGTACAACTCCACACAATTCCCACCAAACAGTCTCCATATCCCACCCCCTCCCCTGATAGCTTTCCCATTCTCTATCACTCTGGGAGCATGGACCCAGGGTCATTGAGGGTTGCAGAAGGTAGAAGGTCTGGCTTCTGTAATTGCTTCCCCGCTGAACATGGGCGTTGACTGGTCGGTCCATACTCCCAGTCTGCCTCTCTCTTTCCCTAGTAGGGTGGGTCTCTGGGGAAGCTGAGCTCCAGGACACATTGGTGGGGTCTTCAATCCAGGGAAGCCTGGCTAGCATCCTGATGCCATCTGGAACCTGGTGACTGAAAAGAGAGTTAAAATACAAAGCCGAACAAATTGTTGAGGAATCATGGACCCAAAGCTTGGAATAGTGGAGAGGAAGTGTTAGGGAGGTACTCACTACAAACTCTAGTGTACTTCTGCTTTCAGGTATATATTTTGCAGTAGTTTATGGATACGTGTGAACATAAGCTCTCTCTCACAGAAACTGGTGTATATCTAGGTTTTGGGACTTTGTTAGAAAGTGAACCACCTGAGATGAAATTAGAGTGTACTATAAAAGGAAAGGTCTCACCCGAGTAATGAAGCTGAAGGGTTGTCATTCCACACGTGAAGTCTCTGGACACAGTCTGAGGTGAAGCATGTTGAGGTGGCAATCGTTGCGTTGGTTAGGTTGTGGTCAGCGGATGCAATATTATTTGATATGGATTGGGAGAGGCATACGGGAAAGTGGGCCCTATCCAAGCGTTCCAGGACTGGGGGAAGTAGGGGCTCTATAGTGGAGATGTGAGGTTCCTGCTGTCTTAGGGTTCAAAAAGACAATCGATAGTTAATGTTATCATCACATTGTTTGGTAATTGGGTTAACTTTGAAAAGTCCCTTTGTTATGGTTTGCTGTACAGTACCCAGTATCTTGTATATAGCTGTGCTATTGGATGCTTCTAATCTACTTGGTCTAGGCTTTTGAGAGAGTCCGCATATCAAATACACAGTCTATATATTAAAAAGATTCAGTTTGTGTTTTGAAAAACTTTGAGACATACAATTGATTTTTCCCCTCTCATATCAATTAACTAGTGATTTATATGTCTACATTTTGCTAGGAGTGTACATAAACACCATTCCCACCACCAAAAGACTGTGACCCATCCCTCCCACACACTCCCACCCCCCACTGTCCCAGGAAGCTGCATGTCTACCCCTCACCACAGGGCTTTTACTTTGGTGCCCTACTTACAGTTTGGTCAGGCCCTGCTTTTAGTTTCCCTTTCAGATCTTAGTCAACTTCTGTTGATGAGTGGGATCATCCCATACTCATCTTTATCTTTCTGACTTAGCTCACTTAACATAATTCCTTCTAGCTCTGTCCAAGATGGGTCAGAGAAGGTGGGTTCCTTGTTCTTGATAGCTGCATAGTATTCCATTGTGTATATATACCACAGCTTTCTTAGCCACTCATCTGTTGTTGGGCACCTGGGTTGCTTCCAGGTTTTAGCTATTATGAATTGTGCTGCTATGAACATAGGAATACACACCTCTTTTTGGTTGGGTGTTATGGCGTCCTTGGGGTATAACCCCAGGAGAGGAATTACTGGATCATATGGAAGGTCCATGTCTAGCCTTCTGAGAGTTTTCCAGACTGCTCTCCACAGAGGCTGTACCAATTTACATTCCCACCAGCAATGTAAAAGGGTTCCTCTGTCCCCACATCCTCTCCAGCATTTGTTGCTGCTGTCCTTTTTGATGTATGCCATTCTTACAGGAGTGAGGTGGTATCTTAGTGTTGTCTTAATTTGCATTTCTCTGACAATCAGAGCAATTTTTCATATGTTTGTTAGCCTTTTGGATCTCCTCTGTAGTGAATGTTTTGTTCATATCCTCTGCCCATTTTTGGATGGGGTCATTTGCTTTTTTGGTGCTAAGTTTGCTGAGCTCTTTATATATTTGGTGATTAGTTTCTTGTCTGATGTATGGCATGTGGAGATCTTCTCCCATTCTGTGAGGGGTCTCTTTGTTTGTTTAATAGTTTCTTTGGATGTGCAGAAGCTTTTCAATTTGATGTAGTCCCATTGGTTTGTTTCTGCTTTAGTCTTCCTTGCAATTGGGTTTGATTCATCAAGGATGTCCTTGAGGTGTAGGTGGGAAACTGTTTACCAATGTTTTCCTCTAAGTATTTGATTGTTTCTGGTCTGACATCTAGGTCTTTGATCCATTTGGAGTTGATTTTTGTTTCTGGTGAGATAAAGTGGTTCAATTTAATTCTTCTGCATCCTTTGGGCCCCTTTATCAAAGATTAGATGTCCATAGGTGTGGGGATTTATTTCTGGGCTTTCAATTCTGTTCCACTGGTCTGTGTGCCTATTTTTGTTCCAGTACCATGCTGTTTTGATGATGATGGCTTTATAATATAGTTTAAGGTCTGAGAGTGTGATGCCTCCATTTCTGTTTCTTTTCCTCAAGATGGTTTTGGCAATTCTAGGTGTTTTCATCTTTAGGTTTTTCTAAGTATACTATCATATCATATGCAAATAGTGAAAGCTTGACTTCTTCCCTTCTGATCTGTATTCCTTTGATTTCATTCTCTTGCCTGATTGCTATGGCAAGAACTTCCAATACTATGTTGAAGAGTACTCGTGATAGTGGACAGCCCTGTCTAGTACCTGATCTGAGGGAGAATGCTTTCAGCTTCTGTCCATTGAGTATGATGTTGGCTGTAGGTCTGCTATATATGGACTCCACTATCTTGTGGCGATTCCTGTCTATTCCCATTTTTTGTAGATTTTTGAGCATGAATGGGTGTTGGATTTTGTCTAAGGCTTTCTCTGCATCTATTGAGACAATCATGTGGTTTTTGGCTCTGCTTTTATTGATTAGTGAATGACATTCATTGACTTATGTATGTTGAACCAGCCTTGCATTCCTGGGATAAATCCCATTTTGTTGTGAAGAACAATCTTTTTGATATACCTGTATTCGTTTGGCCAAGATCTTGTTTAATATTTTGGCATCTATGTTCATCAAAGATATTGGTCTGTAGTTTTCCTTTTTTGCTGTGTCCTTATTTGCTTTGGTATCAGGGTGATGTTGGCTTCATAGAAGGTGGAAGGGAGTGTTCCTGTTTCTTTGATCTTATGGAAAAGCTTTAGAAGTATGGGTATTAACTGTTTCCTGAAGGTTTTGTAGAATTCGTTTGTGAAGCCATCTGGTCCAGGACTTTTGTTGTTGGGGAGATTCTTAATAACTGTTTCGATTTCTTCGTCTGTGATTGGTGTATTTAGGCTTTGTAGTTCTTCTTGGTTCAGTTTTGGAAGGGCTTGCATTTCTAGGAATTCTTCCATTTCTTCCAGATTGTCTAGCTTGGTGGCATATAGTTCTTCATAAAAGTTTCGCATGATTTTCTGGATTTCTTTGGTGTCAGTTGTGCTATCTCCTCTATCGTTTACAATTCTATTAATTTGAGTCTTCTCCCTTTTTTGTTTAGTGAGTTTATCTAGGGGTTTGTCAATCTTGTTGAATTTTTCAAAGAACCAACATTTGGCTTCATTGATCTTTTGTATGGTTCTCTTATTTTTTATGTTTATTTCTGCTCTAATTTTAGTGATTTCTGCCCTTCTGGTTGCTTTAGGGTTCCTTTGTTCCTCTTCCTCTAAGTCCTTAAGGTATGCAGTAAGGTTGTTTATTTGAGCTTTTTTTTGTTGTTTAATATGTGATTGTATGGCTATGAGTTTCCCTCTCAATACTGCTTTTTAGCTGTGTCACAAATATTTTGATGGTTTGTGTCTTCAGTTTCATTTGTTTCTGGGAACATTTGAATTTCTTGTTTGAGTGTCTCTCTGACCCAGTGGTTTTTAAGCAGTATGTTGTTTAGTTTCCAAATTCTGTGTCTTTTAATAATTTCCTGTTTGTTGTTAAATGTTAGTTTTACTCCATTGTGGTCTGAGAAGATACTTGGGATGGTTTCAATGCTCTTGACTTTGTTGATGCTGTCTTTATGGACTAACATGTGGTATATCCTTGAGTATGTGCTGTGTGGATTTGAAAAGAATGTGTATTCCAGTTTTTTGGGATGAAGAACTCTGAAAATGTCCAGGAGGTCTAGTCTGTCCACCTCTTCATTGAATTCTCTCATTCTTTGTTGATTCTCTGCTTTGTTTATCTAAGTGTGAGAGTGGGGTGTTAAAGTCTCCCACTATTATTGTATTACTGTTGATGTACTTTTGAAGTTCTTTCAGTAGGTGCTGGATGTATTTAGATGGTCCCTCACTGGGTGCATAGATGTTAATAATTGTTAAGTCTTCTTGGCTGATTGATCCTCTAATCATTATGTAATGCCCTTGCCTATCTTTTATTACTTTATTTAATTTAAAATTATTGTGTCAGAGATGAAAATGGCTATTCCTGCCCTTTTTTGTGGTCCATTAGCCTGTATGATAGTTTTCTATCCTTTCACTTTAAGTCTGTGTTTATCTTATTGGGTCAGATGGGATTCTTGCAAGCAGCATATGGTTGGGTTATGATTTCTGATCCATCCTCCCACTCTGTGCCTTTTGATGGGTGAGTTTAAGCCATTGGCATTTATTGATATTATGGATTTAATGTATTGTAGTGCCATTATTCAAAATTTTTTTATTTGCTCTGATATATTGCAAGTATTATAGTGATGTTCTTATTTATAAGAGGTCTTTTAGAACCTCTTTCAAGGCATGCTTGGTGATGGTTCCCTCCTTTAACTATTGTCTGTCTAAGAAGGTTTTGATCCCTCCATCTAGTTTCAATGAAAGTCTAGCAGGATATATTATCCTTGGTTAAAACCCTTTTTCATTCAGGGCTCAATAGATATCTTGCCATTCTCTTCTGGCTTTTAGAGTTTGAGTGGAGAAGTATGCTGATAGTCGTATGGGTTTTCCCCTGTATGTGACTTTCTGTTTTTCTCTTGCAGCCTTTAGGATCCTTTCTTTATCCTTCTTTTTATTGTAGCTATGATGTGTCTTGGTGTCTTCAGGTCTGGGTTGATTCTGTTTGGGACTCTCTGGGCCTCTTGAATCTTAATGTCCTTTCTGTTGTTCAGGTCTGGGAAGTTTTCTTCTATAATTTCCTCTAGAATGTTTACTTCCCCTTCCTCTCTTTCTTCCTCTGGCAGGCCAATTATATGAATGTTGCTTCTTTTGAGGTCATCCTATATGTCTCTGTTGTTGTTTTCATTGTCTCTCAATCTCTTTTTGAGCTCTTTTACCTCTTTCTTAGTTTCCTGTAGCTCATCCTCTGTCTGGCTAATTTTATTTTCTGCTTCTGTTAGTCTGCTTTCCCTTCCCTCAGCTTCTTTCTTTAGTTCAGCCATTTCAGCTTTCAGTTCTCTAATTATCTCAAGGTAGCTAGTATTTTCCTTGAGGGTCTCATCTGTTGTTTCCCTAATTCTTCTAGCCCTTTCCTCCAAAGTTGTTTTCATTTCTGTGATTAATAAGTTTATTATTGCTAGCATACTTCTTTTTTTTTTTTTTTTAACTATGGTTACTTCTGACTAACTTGTAGTTTCTTCTGGGCTCTTGTCTTCATTCATTGTAGTAGCAGTTTTGTTTGCTCTTGGTTTAACCTTTTTTTTATTGATGTGTTTTTTGTTTTTATGTTCTGTTGTTACTCAGTTGTTGTGTTTTGAGTACACACCATGCTATACTAAATACCTTCGTGACAAATGCAATCACCAACCTCAGAAATTACAATAGTAACTGAAGCAAGGATTGAAGCAGTTTAACCAATACCAGTTAGCCAAACAATGTCTCAAGTCTAAGAAAAAATAGCAACCAAATCCAGATGAAAAAGAGAGAGAAAGGAAAAAAGGGATAGCAAGAATAGACAATTATGCAAATCTACTGTCCACTGTAAATTCTAGGGGTAGCAAGAGGAGAAAGGGAATTAGAGCAGAGACACACACAAAGAGAGTCCACTCTGAGTCAGATTTATTCCCCAAAATAATTCACAAACGAGTATCAGTGAATGCAGAAGGCAGAAGAAGGAGGAAGGAAGAAATGAAGACAAGAATGAGAAAAAAAGAGAGAGAAAAGAAATAAGAAAAGAAAAAAACAGTAAAAAAAGAGCAGTGACAGGAAAGAGTTTTTTATTTTTATTTATTTATTTATTTTTAATTAGCTAGGAGGAGGGAAAAGGGGGAGAGTGGATAGAGGAGGTAGGAAGTGTGAAAAAAGTTCCTCTCACAATGGATAAGACACCTAGTCACCCAGCAATGGAAAATATACTAAGAGTTAATTTTGGTCAACCTGAAGGAAGGGGGAAAAGAGACATGCTATATATAATAGTGAAAATGAGATAGAACAGAGTAAAAAACTTTTAACAGTCTGTCTGAAGCTTGGAAGGCTCCTGATTGGCTCATGCACCCAGAGCAGAGGCAGCCAATTGTTAAAAAGACAAAAAAAAAAAAAAAGCCTTCAGGCAGTCTTTCACAGGTGGAGTGAGGTTCTGCTTGGTCAGATATTTGTAGCTCCAATTGGGCCTAAGCCACTTATACTGGAAAAAAAAAAAAAGCAAAGGGATTCAGAGAGGAACAGGATTGGAATGATACCCCTGGTGAGCCAGGAATCTTGGTAAAGAAAAAAGCTCAGCAGGAAGCCTGCTAGTTGCAGCTCTCCAGCCCCCAGGCCTGGTTGGGGGAGGGGGAGAGGAGTGCACTTCCGAAATAATAAAAAAATTTCCTTTATTTTTTCTCTATTTTCTAACCCAAGTTGAGCTATAGTCACCTCCTTGGTGTCACGCTTAGAACCCCTTGTTCTCCATCATGCTGAAGGCCAGGTATCCTACTATTTCTAAGAGTTGTTGTTGGAACTCACGCCAGCAGCTGCTTCCAAGTTGTCATCTTGGCTCTGCTGGCAGCTTTCCTATTCTTTATCAGAGACTGTTCTATGCCTAACCCAGGAAGATGGTGACTACAAAGAAAGAAAGAAGGGAAGAGGGAAAAAAGTCAATGGTGCCAACCAACTCTAGGGTTCAACTTTGTGAAAAGTTCCTGTAGAGGTGCAATTTTCAAACACTGAAAATTGAGACTGGTCATCCCCTACTAACGACTACCCAGTCTTAAAAGAAATCTGAAATAGAGTACATTGACCAAATAGAGTACAAGTTGACCAAAATTAGCACCCTCACTTCAGTGACAATAATAATGAATTAGGCAGAATGTATGGAAACCCGCACATTGGCAATCATTGAATCAGGACTGGTGACAAAAACATCATACAAAATTTTTCTAATAAAACTGACCAGGGCTTATTTTAAAATGAACAAACAAAAAGACAAATTTCAGAGAAGGTCAGTTAGTCTGGATGCCACAGACTAATAATCTCAGATGCTTCAGAACTTCAACTTTTTTTTTTTCAAAACAGAGGCAACACTAAGTGAAGAAGGGAAAAGTACTGATGTACTAACTGGCTCTGTCTTCTCATAAATTGCAGACTTCATTACTACCTCATATGCTAGATAGATACTAAGACCTTAAGTAGTATATATACATATATCTCATCGGAGGTTTCAAGCTCTAAGTGGAACAGACTAAGCACTGGATAAATTTCTCTCTTGTCTCATCTCATTTTTCACAAAAGCACAAGAAATCTGATTCATCCCCAGACTGCTAAACATTGAGGGCAAGGTCCTTAGAGGCTCACAAGAAGGTTTATATGTTGTTCCAGATGAAGATGACCAGTGATGATGGAGAGAGGAATCTTTTAAAGGTCTAGGCCTATGGTTGGATGAAAGTGGGTTAATTGTTCTTAATAGCTGAGTAGTATTCCATTGTGTATATATACCACAACTTTCTCAGCCATTCATCCATTGTTGGATACCTGGGTTGTTACCAGGTTTTGGCTATTACGAATTATGCTGCTGTGAACATAGGTATAGATATATCTTTTTGGATGGGTGTGTTTGACTTCTTAGGATATATCCCTATGAGAGGAATTACTGGGTCATAAGGAATGTCCATTTCTAGCCTTGTGAGGGTTCTCCAGACTGTTCTCCACAGGGGTTGGACCAGTTTATATTCCCACCAGCAGTGCAGGACGGTTCCTTTGTCCCCACAACCTCTCCAGCATTTGTTGTTGCTGTTGTTTCAGATGTATGACATTCTCACAGGGGTGAGGTGGTATCTCATTATTGTCTTTATTTGCATTTCTCTGACAATATAAGTGACCTGGAGCAACTTTTCATGTCTGTTAGCCTTTTGGATCTCTTCTGTAGTGAGTATTCTGTTTTCCCCCCACTTCTGAATTAGGTCACTTGCTTTTCTGTTGTTAGCAACTTGAATATTTTAAGTAAAGAAATCTTGTTATCCTCTATCAGGAAACCATGCAAACATTTGCCACTGCTTACATTCTAAAGCCCAGTTTCTTTGTGTTCTCTGCTGGTCTGATGCTTAAAATGTCTACTTTGGGTATCATGTACCAATCTTATGACTTGAGATTTCCAAGGCAACTTGGAATGACCTTCCCCATCCTGTCAATCCACATAGCTTGTATATCACCTTCAACATTCAACTTAACATCACTGCCACTAAGAAGAAATGTCTCTTTGATTCTAACTTGTCCTATTGTACAAAACTGAGTTTTTCTTTCTTTGCATTTTCTTGGGCTCTTGTGTGCTTGAGTCATGGCTTGTAACTGTAATTCTAGGTAGTAAAGTCCTTGAGAATAGGATGCATATTCAAACTCAAGAGTCTAGTATAGTGTTTGAGACAATGTAGAATCCTTCAAATACACATTGAAAGATGAATAAATTTCTACAAATACGTAACACACAGAGATATGTAAATAACTTTTTATCTACTTTTCTTTTCACTTATGACTTTTCAAAAGTAATTCTCAAAATGTGTCTATGCTGGAACAATATCTTTTGGGAATTTTTTAAAAAAGATTTATCAGGTGAAATGGTGGTGTACTTTGTTGAATATCCATGTTACCATATGCAAGGACCTGAATTCAAGCTGCCAGAGTCTACCTGAGGGGGGGAAGCTTCATGAGTGGTGATTCTGTGCTGCAAATGTTTCTCTGTCTCTGTTTCTCTCTCTCTCTCCCTCTCTTTCTCCATTCCCTCTCAATTTCTTTGTCATGGAAAAATTGGAATAAAAAATAAATAAAAATTAAAAGTAAACAAAATAAACATTAAACTATTTATTTATTTACTGATGAGAGAAAGGGTAGAGGAAGAGAAAGAGAAAGAACCAGAATATCACTTCTAGAACATGTGATGCAAGAGCTTGAACTCTAGACTTGATGCTTAAGAATCCAACATTTTGGGGGCTGGACTGTGGCACATTGGGTTAAGCTTACATAATGCGAAGCGCAAGGACCGGTGTAAGGATCCCAGTTCAAGCCCTCGACTCCCCACCTGCAGGGGTGGATCACTACACAGGCAATGAAGCAGGTCTATAGCTGTTTATCTTTTTCTCCCCCCTCTGTCTTCCCCTCCTCTCTTGATTTCTCTGTCCTATCCAAAAACAATGACAACAATAACAATAATAATAATAACAACAAGGGCAACAAAAGGGAAAAAATAACCTCCAGGAGCAGTGGATTCGTAATGCAGGCACCAAGTCCCAGCAATAATCCTGGAGGCACAAAACAAATAAACCAACAAACAAAAAACATTTTATCCACTGTGCTACTTCCCAGGCCACAAGATTAAAAATATATATATTGATTTTCATGAGAGAAATCAGAGTGGGATCAGAGCACTGATCAGCTCTGGCATTTGGTACTAAGGATTGATTTTGGAACCTCTGGGGCCACAGGCATACAAGTCTGGTGTGCTGCTTCCTGGCTCCACTAAGGCATGTGACAGAAATAAAAAGTTATTAGATGCTTTTATATTTCCTGTAATGCATCAGAAACTTTGGAGGTTAGAACCAGCAAACTGTTTCAACCTATCTTCTAGGTATTTCTGATGCATGCTGAAGTTGGAGAACCGCTGTCCTAGACTTGTGCTTCTCAAATGCTGCGGACCACCTGGATTGCATTAGAATCACCTGGACTGATTGTTGACGCTAAAGACGCCAGACCCCATTCCAAAGTATCTAGGTTGCATGCAAGAACTGTGGTGTCAGTCCTGGCTGCACATTATAAGTGCCTGGGGAAGGCCTGGAAAAACAAAACAAAACAAAACAAAACAGTGCTCTGAATTTATAGAGATTCTTGTTCTTTGTGACCCAGCTCAAGTGTGTGCCTTTAAAGATCCCTGGGTGATATAAATGCACAGTCAGGGAAGAGAAGCCCTCTGTGCTCTGAGTGTGGGCTCTGAGGTCTGACTACTCACCTTGTCTTAGTGTAATTTTGAGCAAGAATCAGGTTTTTTTTGTGTTGTTGTTGTTCGTCAAGAGGATTAAGTAAAATAAAATATATAAGGTGCTTAGGACAGGGCCTGGCCCAGAGCAAGCTCCTAATAGATTTTAATTAAATTTTCTTTAGTGAACATAAGCCCATATGATTCTTTAAGCACATAAATACATAGGAACCATAAAACTAGAGGAGATCCTTATTCTCTGAAGCTGACTGAAAGCAACTCCCCTCTATGGGTGGTTTGATCAAGAATCATGGAAATAGCTCAATTTTCAGGTGTACTGCTTCAACCCATTAATCAGTCCTGTGTAATCCTGATAACAAAGTGCAGGTGTATTTTCTGATGCTTGTGAAGTTGAAAGTGTCTTTTCAGAAAAAAAAAACAAAATACAGGAGCTGGGCACTAGGCAGCAGGTTAAGCGCACATGGCACAAAGCGCAAGGACCGGGGTAAGGATCTTAGCTCAATCCCCTGGCTCCCCAGCTGCACAGGGGGGATTGCTTTACAAGTGGTGAAGCAGGTCTGTAGGTGTCTGTTTTTCTCTCCCCCTCTCTGTCTTCCCCTCCTCTCTTGATTTCTCTCTGTCCTATACAACGACAATAACAACAATGATAAACAGCAAGGGCAACAAAAGCGGGGGGGGGGGGGGGGGGAGAGAAACAGCCTCCAGGAGCAGTAGATTCGCAGTGCAGGCACCAAGCCCCAGCAATAACTCTGGAGATTTAAAAAAAAAAAAGATTTACTATGTTTATTTAATAAACAAGAGAGAGGCCAGAGCATCACTCTGGCATACACAGTGCTGGGAATCAAACTCAGGACTCCGTGTTTGCAAATCCAGTGCTCTATCTGCTGAGTCACCTCCCAGGCCGCAAAATCAGAATTACCTTAAAAGTGTATATTATAATATCTTGTTCTTAATATATATATATATATATATATATATATATATATATATATATGTATATATAGTTTCTCTAGTGCTTCCAGCAGATGGTTTTTATTTTAGTTGGAATTAGTCACACTGTTCTCTGGCCTTGGAATTTGTAAGAGTTTTGGATGGAGAGACTTTTCTTGGAAGCTGAGGCCTGTGTAATTTTGTTAAAGTTTTTTTGGCTGTCTGAATTCACTGTTGTGGTTCTTGACAGATTAAGGGTGTGTGTATGAACTGGTTGTAATTTCTTTGTTGTATCGGGCAAAGCTCACCACTTAGTAACTTAAGAGATCAGTTTTATTTACCTTCTGAATGTTAGATCATTAGATAGACCTCCTATAAAGAAGTTTGAGACTTCAGAGTACTCAGATTTTTAAAAAAATCTCTGGTAGATTCCCACCAAATATCCATAAATGTGTGGTGATATAACATGGGAGGCATAATTTAGGTTTATGAGCATTTGTAGAATGGTTCCCCTCAATGTGGTTGAGTGTTAGTGGTTCAGTGACTTGTTGAAGAAATTCTCAAAGGGTCAGCAAGATAGTTCACCTGGGAGTGTGCCTGCTTTGGCACGCACTCAAGTCATATTTGAACCCATCTCCCACAGCACTGGTGGGGGGAGTTTCAGTGCTGTAGTATCTTTCTCTCTTTCCTTCTCTCTCTGTCTCCCAATCTGAAATGTTGGCCAGGAGCAGTGAAGCTCTGGCTACAACAATAAATAAACAGAAGAAATTCTCATACTTAATCCTTCACTTAAGTCAATTAGAAATTACTTAAGTGAAGGATTAAGTATGAGAATTTCTTTCCATCAATGTAACTTTGTACTTCAAAGTTGGTGCAGTTTCTTGTATTTGGTCAAATTCTAATGGTAAGTTTTGCAATTTAACTGATGGAAAACATTTAGTATTGATGTTACAGATCATTTGTTTTCCCATGTAAAAATTCCTTTTTATCTGTCAGACATTTGTTCAGTGTCGGCCATGTGCCAGCTCCTGTGCTCAAGGTTGGGATACTTTGGGGCTGTAGAGAAGGATGATGGTCTTTTCTCTTAAGGAGCACAGGATTAAGAGGGTGCTCAGGTAAATTAACTAACTGCAGTGTACTCAGGGTTGAACGGGACATAATGTTTATAGTGAGTTTTCTGTTCCCTTCTGGGCAGAGAAATTCAGGAATAATTTTTCTGATCTTTCTTTACCTACAGCCTCTTTGGAAAACTAGTGAAGACTCCAAGATTCTGAGCCCAGAGGGGCATATGCTTCCAATTGGTTCTTGACAAGAGAAAACAAAACAAAAAGCCTTTGCACACGAGGGGGTGCTGCTGCTCTGTGTATGGAACTGACTAGCTTCTTGCAGGCTGTGGGAGTCTCCTGTCATCTTTCAGTGTCTCATGAAAAGCTGAAAACACAGGCTTTACTTCCTTGACCTTCTAGAACTTTTAGTTCCTAGCTACATTTACTTTCTAAATGAAAAGAACTACTTCATCTCTGAAGTGCTATTCATCTCCCAAGGGAATGATTTTGCTTTCACTAAATGTTATCAAGGCTTTCCTCAGAGTATTTTTTTTTTTTTTGAGAAATATGGTATTTTCTATCTAAATTCTCTGGGCCTTTTTGTTTTCTTTTGTGATTTTGGTCGGCCTGACAAACTTTTGGAATAAAGGCAGGAGAGGGAGGCCCCAAAGCACTGAATTGCATTAGAGATTTTTACAATTGCTGCAGTATTTCTGGTTAGAAAAGTTATTAGGTGTTTATGGATGTTTCAAAAGACCAAGGGAAAAAAAAGCAGATTCCATATTAAAATGTCCACTTGGGGACTCTTAACACTCAGAACAGAACCTGAGTTGGGAATGCAAGGGGTGTGACCAGTGTAAAGCTTTTCTCAAGTTTTTCTCACACAGGGGTGCTAACTGGATACAATCCAAAAGGAAAGAGGTTCCCAGAATATTCCAAAGTGAGGATGGGTTGCCTTTGCCAGGTAGATCAAGAATACAGGTTTTCTTCTCATTGAGTCACACACATCAACTTCTTCCCAAACAGGACAAGCCCCGCTTCTCTCTTTTTGCCTCTTGCAGGAGGTATGGTTGGAAGCAGACTATGAGAAGAGGTATAAAAAAGTTTTACGGGAGTTGGGAGGTAGCCCAGTGGGTTAAGCGCAGGTGGCACAAAGCACCAAGGATCCCGGTTCCAGCCTCCAGCTCCCCACCTGCAGGGGAGTCGCTTCACAGGCGGTGAAGCAGGTCTGCAGGTCTCTGTCTTTCTCTCCTCCTCCTCTCTGTCTTCCCCTCCTCTTTCCATTTCTCTCTGTCTTATCCAACAATGACGACAGCAATAACAACTACAACAATAAAAAACAAGGCAACAAAAGGGAATAAATAAATATTTTTTAAAAAGTTTTACAAGGGGCACAATGAGAGAGTATTTTCAGTCAATTTTGCGTTTTTGATATAAAATAAAATGAGTTCTCTCTTGGGGCTGAGCAGTGGTCCATCTGTTAAGAGCACACATGTGCAAGCCTCCATGTCCACTTATAGGTCAGATGCTTGATGAGTGGTGAAGCAGTGCTACAGGTGTCTCTTCCTCACTCCCTTTCTATCTCATCCTTTTCTCTTAATTTCTGTCTTTATCCAAAATAAAGAAAATAAGAAATAATAAACATAAAATATAAAAAATGAATTCTTCTCATTAGAGATGAGACTATTTAGAATTTTTTTTTTTTTTTTTTTGTGGAGCTTCAGCAGTGACACACTTGGTTGAGTGTACACCTTACCAAGCACAAGGACCTGGGTTCAAGTCCCTGCTTTCCACCTCCGAAGGGATGTTTCATAAGTGGTAAAGCAGATCTGGTGTCTTTCTCTCCTCCTCTCTATCTCTTCCTCCCCTATCAAGTGTCTCTATCCTATTAAATAAAATAAAAAATAAATTTACAAAAAAGGGGGAAAATGAGCAGTGGATCCATGGTGCTGGCACTGAGCCCCAGTGATAACCCCAGTGGCAATTATAAAAAAACAAACTGGTTTTTGAATGACAGGCAAGGAGGTAAGGAAGTGGCCTTAATTCGAATCCACTCTGACCTGATTCTCTCGATAATCCTCAGGTCCCATTTGTTATTCAGAATCTAACATTTCACAATGAGCCCCTTTAGTATATAAAATTCAAGTTTTATAATATTCTGTATGAGAAAAAACCATGTCTAAGCAATTGTAAAAATCGCATCAGAAATTCTTTTCAAAATATTTTAGGGACTGAGGAGACAACATAATGGCTAAGCAAGACTTTCATGCCTGAGGCTTTGAAGTCCCAAGTTCAACCCCCAGAACCTCCATAAGCCAGAGGTGAGAAATGCTCTGGCCTTTCGCTCTGTGCATCTCGCTCATTAAAATAAAACAAAATATTTTAAGTAAATGACATGAATAATGAAATGTTTATATTTTTTCCATGTTTTCAGTATGGAGAAGTGAAATAAGAGTGTACTGCCATATAGAATTTCATGAAACTGTTCCTACGTGTGATATAGTGAATATATTTTTGCTATATATATGAGTTTTACTCTAATATATAAAGCATATATATAATAAATATATGTTTTATGAGATGATTATATAACACACTGTTCAATTGTGATGTTTATATTAATACATATATATAATGAATATTCTAATTATACTCTAATGTGACTACTTCTCAGTGTAAGAAAAAATAGTAAGAATTATCATATATAATAATATAATCATCAGCTCTCCTCCCCCACTCCTGAAATTTCCAATAACAATGTTAATAAGAGGGCGATTTGGGTGAGTAGAGACAGGTCATGAGAACTATCTGTCTTTCTTGAATTGCTCCTTTCTGGCTATTATGCTTCCATTTATTTAAATCTGTCAACAATTCAATTTAACTTTGGCCACCAGAGGGCTCTCCTAACTTTGTATAAATGGATCATACTGCTGCTTGGAAAATAAATGAAGCCACCCTTTGACCTAGAAAAACCGTAGGTTTGGCAACATTTGCAATTAGAGATTTTCCATGTTATCTTGATTTTTAGTTCTCTCTGAAATTCAGATTGAAAATTTACTAACTGATAAAAGATGACAGAGAAGAACAATAAATAAATGGAGGCTTGAAAGTTTAAGTCTTTACTATGGATTTTGTCTAATAAAATATGTAATGTGATAACTGCCAGATGTGTGCGGTTTTAAAAGAGAGAGTCTATTCCAGACTTTTAGGGATTTTTGTTTGTGTTTTTTTTTTCTATACCAAGGATCCATCGCTGAGAATTAATATTTCATAGATAGGTTTATTTTTTATTGTTTATTTATTTATTTTTTTATGGATAGGATACAGAGTGCAAATCCCAAATGTCTCAACACATTGGCTCTGCAGTTCAGCCTTTTATTAGTCTAGACATACTGAGAGAGACTTCGTGGCAAGTCAAGTTCTTAAGTAGGCAGTAATACTGTTCCAAGGATAGTTCTTTATGTGATTTCAGAGACACAATTGAGGAGAAAAAAATCACGTTTCCTTTAAAAAAAGAGATTTCCTTAAAAAATAAATTAAATAGTATGGTTTTGTAAAGAATGGAATTTAGGATAGTTTTATGGGTGTGTGATTTATATAATCACACAAGACCCTGTGTTAAGAACGACCCCATGTTAAGTTTAACACTCTTTGACATCACTGTGAATTCATAATACTTTTTTTTAAACAAAGAGCCTTGCACTTCATTTTGCACTGGACCCTGATAATTTTGTTGTTGATCCTGGAGGGATTGGATTATTGTCTTCCATTGCATTTCTTGCTTTTTAAATTAATTAGTTTGTTAATTAATTTATTTATCTATTTTAGAGAAAAGCAGTTCTTGTCCTTAGTTACACTTTAGAATCCCTTGCATAGTTTGTGAAAATCCCAATGCTCAAAGCTGTCTCAGGTAAGTTACATCACAGTCTTCATTGGTGGGGTTCAGATATTAGTATTTTAATTTTTTTCCTTAAGTAATTTCAATATATAGCCCAGTTTAAAAACCAGTGTAAGTTTGGAGTTGATATTACAGAATTTTCCTTGTATACCAATCTTCTCAGTTTGGGTTACTCTTGCAGTTCAAAGGATATGTAAGATTTTGTATTTTTTTTAAAAACATTTTTTAAATGTTTATTTATTCCCTTTTTGTTTCCCTTGTTGTTTCATTGCTGTAGTTATTATTGTTGTTGTTATTGATTTTGCCATTGTTGGATAGGACAGAGAGAAATGGAGAGAGAAGGGGAAGACAGAGAGGGGGAGAGAAAGATAGACACCTGCAGACCTGCTTCACCACTTATGAAGCGACTCCCCTGCAGGTGGGGAGGCAGGGGCTTGAACCGGGATCCTTTGCCAGTCCTTGTGCTTCACACCAAGGAGTCTGTATTTTTGATGGACTTCTGGAAGCATGATTATGGCTTAGGAGCTGTTTCAGATAGCACTTCTGACTAACTAGAAAAAATGAAAAATCATCTGAAAACTCAAAAAAATACAACCAGGATCCCTCCAGAAGTTCACTAAACCACAACCACCAAGTTATGTATGCTACTACAATTTCATCCTGAATTCCCTGGGCAGATGACCTAACCAATGTGTCCCAGAACCTCACTTCTCCAGAGACCTACCCCACTAGGGAAAGACAGAGAGACAGGCTGTGAATATGGATCGACCTGTTAATGATCATGTCCAGAGGAGAAGCAATTACAGAAGCCAGAACTCCCACCTTCTGCACCCCATAAAGAATTCTGGTCCATACTACCAGAGGGAGAGAAATGATAGGGGAAGATGACCAGAGGGTTCTGAACTCCAATTCCATCAGGACCCAGAGAGAGAAGAGGGGAAAAAAAAAAAAAAGGAGGTGGGGAGGGGGAGAGAAGGACACTCAGAAGTAGAAGGTATGACTTAGGAAGGAAGAGAAGTCAGGATCATAGGAAAAAAAAGGGTAAATATACATATTTAAATATATATAAATATAGATATGGACAGATACTTATAGAAATAAGTCATCCCATCTCTATGATCTTGGGAGAACTAATGCAGTTTCCAGTGGAGGCAATGGAGACACAGAGCTATGGTGGTGGGAAAGATGTGTTATAATTTTGTAAATAAATATTAATTCACTAATAATTTTTTTAAAAACCCTTTATTTATTAAAGAAAAATTATTTTCCTCCTCCTCCTCCTCCTCTTCCTCCTCCTCCTCCTCCTTCTTTTTCTTCTTCTTTTTTCCCAGTTATGGCCACCAGGGTTATCATTGAACTACAGTGCCTGCAAGATGAATATTCTGTTCCTAGTGGCCATTTTTCCCTTTTTCTTTCTTTCTTCTTCTTTTTTTCCCCTTTTGTTACCCTGGTTGTTTTACCATGGTTGTGGCTATTATTATCATTGTTATTGATGCCATTGTTGTTGGACAGGACAGAGAGAAATGGAGAAAGGAGGGGAAGACAGAAAGGGGAGAGAAAGATAAGACACCTGCAGACCTGCTTCACTGCCTGTGAAGCGACTCCCTAGCAGGTGTGGAACTGGGGGATCCAACCGGGATCCTTCTGCTGGTCCTTGCACTTTGCGCCACGTGCGCTTAACCCACTACACTACGCCTGACCTCCCCTTTCTCTCTCTTCTGTCTTCCTTCCTTTCTTTCTTTCTTTCTTTCTTTCTTTCTTTCTTTCTTTCTTTCTCCTTCCTTCCTTCCTTCCTTCCTTCCTTCCTTCCTTCCTTCCTTCCTTCCTTCCTTCTGTCCGTCCTTCCTTCCTTCCTTCCTTCCTTTCCTTCTTCCCCCCTAAAGACAAAGAGAAATTGGGCAGAGAGGAGAGGTAAAGAGCTGAAGCTCTGCTTCATTGTTCATGAAACTTCTTCCCTTGCAGATGGGGACAAGGGCTTGAACCCTAGTTCTCATGCATAGTAACCTGTGCACTCTTCCAGGTATGCTGCCATCGACCCTCAAGATTTTACATTCTTCACATAGCTTTTTATTTATTTTATTTTTATTTTATTTTTTTAATATTTATTTATTCCCTTTTGTTGCCCTTGTTTTATTGTTGTAGTTATTATTGATGTCACCGTTGTTGGATAGTAGAGAGAGAAATGGAGAGAGGAGGGGAAGAAATGGAGGGGGAGAGCAAGATAGACACCTGCAGACCTGCTTCACCTTCTGTGAAGCGACTCCCCTGGAGGTGAGGAGCCAGGGGCTCAAACCAGGATCCTTATGTTGGTCCTTGCACTTTGCACCGCCTGCACTTAACCAGCTGCGCTACTGCCTAACTCCCTTTCACACAGTTTTTATGTGTTTGGAGAACAGACGTTTGTGAAATCTGAGTTCTTTATATGATGTGCTTCTTTTTATTATTCTTACTTTAAAGATTGTGGAGTTATAAGGAAAATCGTCTATTAAAAACACAGGTTTCAGGGGCCAGGTGGTGGTGCTCTTGGTTGAGTGCCCATTGTCAAGCCACCTACTCCTCCCCCTCCCCCCCCCCCAGTTCTCACCTGCACGGGGAAAGTTTCAAGAGTGCTGAAGCAGTGTTTCTCTTTTCCTCTCCTTCTCTTTATTTCCCTTCCCTCTTGATTTCTCTCTGTCTGTATCCAGTAAATAAATAAATAAATAAATGAATAAATAAATAAATAAATTTTTGAAAATGTTATGATGTGTGTCCTCGAGTCCTCATCTGTAGCAGGGGAAGCTTCACAAGCTTGGAGCAATTCGGCAGGTTTCTTTCCTTTTTTCTCTCTCTGTGTTTCTCACCTTCTATATAAATGACACCAAATCCTAGCAAAACTGGTGCCAAAAAGAAATCCTAATTCTAATATATATGTCTAATCACCTTTGCATTCCCCTTAAAAATATTAAATAAGCATATAATGGAAAGGAAAACCTCAGATATTTAGTAAGATTAATACTGATGAGGGCAATCCATAGATTTTCCTTTCCACTGGTAATGGTTGAATATTAAGGCACTTTGCCTTGACTGGCCCTGCATTAGATTTCATTAACCATCACTTTTTATCTGAAGCTTTTTTTTTTCCTGACCACTAATTGTTTTTTTCCTCATGAGTCACCTGTGGGCTTTGGCAATAATCTCGAAGTGTCTGGTCCCAATCCTTCTGGATTATGGGAATTGAAGGTCCCAATTAGAGGCCTGGGGTTCTGCAAGGGTAAATCCTTTTACCTTAATTCACTGGGGAATTTGATGAACGGAACTGTTGTGTTGCCTTTAGCTTTCTTGTTCCATTATAGAATGACACACAAGGAATTGTTTTCTCCTTAGTATGCCTGCTTACATTATGTCTACATACAGGTAAATTAGGGATTAATCCCAACCCTGGGTATTTTGCTATAAGCTTTATATTAAATCTTTCCACTTGTTAGATTTGAATTGAGCATTGAGCAGAGAATCACTTAATGGCAAAGTAATTAAATGTTTAATGAAAATATTAGTAAGCCGAAACCCAAAGGGAGTTGGAAAACAGAATAATCCTTTGGCTCTTGGAGCTCAGAGATTCAGACCCACAGGGAAGCAGCATTTTACTGCTATTACTTATGACCAAATTTGAAATGAAGGATCATGGTGAAGCTAAAGATATTAAATAGCATCTCTTTAGCAAAGTATTATTGTGAGAGTAATTTAAGCAACTTAGGTATATAACTTCAGATTTTGAAAAGTGAATTTGTTCTTTTCATTTGTCCTTCTTTGAAGTGTATATTTTGTAGGCTGATAAAAATGCCACTTAATGAGCACCCACTGATTATCATATATGTTATTACCTTACTCATATAATCTTCAAACCATGGAATAACAAGGCTAGGTAGGTGTTGTTGTTCCACTTTAGAGTGAAAACTAGGCTTTGGAGAGGCTATATGACTTCCCCCAGGTTAGTTTGTAGATGCCAGAACTGAAACTCTCACTTCTGCTTTTCCAATGCAACAGACAAACAAACACACAAACTCTGCCTCTTTTTTTTTTCCAGTATGACCAACTGAGATTTATTCCTGAAATACTAGGCTGATACATTATTGTTATTATTCAAATCATTTAATGTAATTCATCTTGTAAACAACCTAAAGATTAAAAAAATCACATGATTGTGATCTTAAATATAAAAACATTTGAAAAAAATCCTAAACACATAAAATCATAATAATAAAAAACAACTTTGGACTTCCAGAGGTGGGGCTATGGAGCAGCAGCAGCTGTGTTTCTCTCCTCTCCTCTCCCAGGTCAACTAGGAATACCAAAGGAGACCACCTGGGCCCCCAACAAGGTAGGAGTAGAACAACTTCAGGAACCCACCAAACCACCAGTGAGTACAAACATGTGTGGCTCCAAGACAGGGAGGAGCCTAAGGAGAGATTGAGTCCCTAGTAACAGTCTAGCAGTTTACCAGTTGAGGCACCACCTCCAGTCTGCTTTACCAACAAAAATACTGCTGAAGGGAGGAGAGGACTCACCTAAGACTCACCAAATGCAACTGTGAGTCTCCATTGCTACTGCCTTCAGAGGCTGGAGCAGCAGGGGGAGGCCCTGTGCTAACATCTGGGAACAGAGAACTGACCAGGAAACTCAGGAGAAGAGCTACACCTCGGTGGCCTAGCAGTGGGGCTGCATAGTGGGAGCCTTTCCACATTGTTCTCCTGATGAGAACATGGTGAATAATTGCCTCAGAACCTAAAAACTATAAACAGGACTTGTTTGGAAACTCACCAGGGGCTAGCAGTGCTGCCCAGCTTGGCAGAGAAGCTGAATTGAGCCTGGAGCTTCAGATACTTGGGTTGTGAGAGTCTCTTTGCATAATGACTGTGCTATCTCTCCCCTACCCTGCTTTATCTCTTGGTCAGGAGTGAGTGACTAAGCTAAGAAGCCTACTTATAGTTTAAAAGCCATCAGGTTCCCATAGCCTACAGGGAAGAAAAAGAACAAAAAAGGCTTTTAACAGCCTCTGTGCTCCAACTCAGAGATTGAAATAATATTGAAACAACTGTCAATTTCCACAGCTGTGAACCCTTTAAGAACCTTACTTAGACACCAGTCAATTCAGAAAAGAGTGATCATTAATTTGAAAAGTAGTGAGAGAGGGACCCCATAACATACTATATAAAATGGTTAAACCAACAAGAAGAAATATTGGAGAAATGAACCAGGTCAAGAGTCAAGCTAAAAGCCCCCTAAAAGCTGAACCACAAAGTAGTGAGGTCAACATCCAAATGCTTGCTAAGGAAATAGTCACAGGAGTGAGTAAAGAGTTTGAAAGAATTGTCATCAGAAATGAAGAAACAACAAATGATACTCTGGAAGAAAACACTAATTATCTCAAGGTTATTAGAAAGCTGAAAGCTGAAATAACTGAGCTAAGAGCACAACTAGCTGAACAAGCTAAAACAGTATCAGAACAGGGTAACAAAATAGATGAACTCCAGAAAACAGTAGAGGGGAGAGAGAATAGAATAAATGAGGCTGAAGACAAAATTAGCAAAATCGAGGACGAATTAGAGACAACTAGTAATAGATCTCAAAAAGAGATTAAGAGATACTGAAAACAACAACAGAGACCTATGGGATGGCTTAAAAAAAAAACAATATATGCTTTATTGGCTTACCAGAGGAAGAAAGCGAGGGAGAGGAAGAAAGCATTCTTTAGGCCATAATAGCTGAAAACTTCTCTAGTCTAGACAACATAAAAGATAAAAGGTTCAAGAAACCCAGAGGGTTGCAAACAGAATTAACCCAGATTTAAAGATACCAAGATGCATAAATTTAGAATGTAAAGGAATAAGGATAAAGAAAGGATTCTGAAGGCTGTAAGAGAAAAATAAAGAATCACCTACAGAGGAAAAAACATAAGAATAGCAGCAGACTTCTCCACACAAACACTACAGGCCCGAAGAGAATGGCAAGATATCTATCAAATGCTCAATGAGAAGGACTTTCAACCAAGAATACTATATCCTGCTAAACTGTCTTTCAGACTAGATGGAGGCATAAAGAACTTCTCAGATGGGAGTCAGGCAATAGCACAGTGGGTTAAGTGCAGGTGGCACAAAGAGCAAGGACAGTGTAAGGATCCTGGTTCGAGATCCCAGCTCCTCAGCTGCAGGGGAGTCACAAGTGGTGAAGCAGGTCTACAGGTGTCTATCTTTCTCTTCCCCTCTGTGTCTTCCCCTCCTCTCTCCATTTCTCTCTGTCCTAACAACAACGACATCAATACCAACAACAATAAATACAACAATAAAACAACAAGGGCAACAAAAGGGAATAAATAAATATTTTTAAAAAATTAATTGAAAAAAAAAACTTCTCAGACAAGCAACAGTTGAAAGAATCAACTATCACCAAGCCTGCCCTGAAAGAAGTTCTGAAAGTTCTCCTATAAACAGTCAGATCACCATAAATAGGCCATCTATCAGGACACTCTAAAAATCTACAAGAATAGCGTTAAAATATCTTCAATCTATGATATCAATAAATGTCAATGGTCTGAATTCATCTATTAAAAGGCACAGAGTAGGAAGATGGATCAGAAAATACAACCCAACAATATGCTATCTACAGAAAACCCACCTAATTCAACAAGACAAACACAGACTTAAAGTGAAAGGATAGAAAACTACCATACAAGCCAATGGCCCACAAAAAAAAAGGCAGGAACAGCTATTCTCATATCTGACACAATAGACTTTAAAATGAATAACATCAAAAAAGATAGGGATGGAGATTACTTAATGCTCAGAGCATCAGTCAATCAAGAGGACAATTATTAACAATTATTAACATCTATGCACCCAATGAGAAGCCATGTAACTAAATCAAACGTCTACTGAAAGAGCTACAGCAATTTATTTACAGTCATTGTAGGGGACTTCAACACCCCATTCTCTCAACTTGGCAGATCATCCAAGCAGAAAATCAATAGAGAAATGAGGGAGCAAAATGAGGAGACAGAGAAACTAAAACTACTGGACATTTTCAGAGTCATTCACCCCAAGAAACTGGAATACACATTCTACTCAAATCCACATGGATTATTCTCAAGGATAGACCATATGTTAGGCCACAAGACAGCATCAGCAAATTCAAGAGCATTGAAATCATACCAAGCATCTTCTCAGACCACAGTGGAAATAAGCTAACACTTAACAATCAATAAAAGATTAGTAATAGTCCCAAAATGTGGAAGCTCAACAGTACACTCCTTAACAACTACTGGGTCAAAGAGGAAATTAAGGAAGAAATCAAAATGTTTGGAGAGGCCAATGAAAATGAAGACACAAGCTATCCAAATATTTGGGACATAGCTAAGGCAGTACTGAGAGAGAAGTTCATACAAGCACACATTAGGAAACAAGAAAAAGCACAAATAAACAACCTGACTGCATATGTAAAGACCTAGAAGAAGAAGAACCCTAAAGCAACAAGAAGGAAAGAAATAACTAACATCAGGGCAGAAAAAAATAACATTGAAAAGAAGAAAACCATATAAAAGATCAATGAAAGTAAATGTTGTTTCAAAGGAAAGAGTGGAGAAAATTGATAAACGTTTAGCCAGACTCACAAAACAAAAAAGGGAGAAGACCCAAATAAATCGGAAAATGAAATGAGGAGATATCACAACAGACACCACAGAAATTCAACCTATCATGCAAGGCTTCTATGATCATCTTTATGACACCAAGCTAGAGAACCTGGAAGTAATGGATGATTTCCTAGATACCTACGAATTTCCAAAATTAAATAAAGAGGAACTAGACAGTATGAACAGGCCCATCACAGCTAATGAAATCAAAACAGTTATCAAAAACCTTCCCAAGAATAAAAGTCCTGGACCAGATGGTTTTACAAATGAATTCTACAAAACCTTCAAGGAAGAGTTAATACCTCTACTTTTAAAAGTCTTCCAGAAGATAGAAGACACAGGAATACTCCCTTCCAGCTTCTATGAAGCCAACATCACTCTGATACCAAAAGCAGACAGAGACACAATTAAAAAAGAAAACTACAGACCAATATCTCTGATGATGCTAAAATACTGAACAAAATTCTAGACAACCAGATACAGCAGTATATATATATTTAATTTAATGTATTTATTTCCCCCTTTGTTGCCCTTGTTGTCTTTTCATTGTTGTTGTAGTTGTTATTGTTCTTGTTATTGATGTCGTAATTGTTAGATAGGACAGAGAGAAATGGAGAGAGGAGGGGAAGACAGAGAGGGGGAGAGAAAGATAGATACCCGCAGACCTGCTTTACCACTTGTGAAGGGCCTCCCCAGCAGGTAGGGAGCCAGGGGCTGGAACTGGGGTCCTTATGCCAGTACTTGAGCTTTGCACTATGTGGGCTTAACTGGCTGCGCTACGGCCAACTCCCCTACAGCAGTATATTAAAAAGATTTTTCATCTTCCAGTATTAGGGAGCTATTCTCCCCTGATGCAGCTTTCTGTTCCTTTTCCAGCCATGACATCATCTCCTCAGACAATAACTAGAATACACCTGCATATCAGATTTCAGGCTTAGGGAAAAAAAAAAAGCCACAGGCCCTTTGGAATATAACTAAAATACTCTTACTAGCTATCTACAAAATGGAGGACTCCCCAACTCTTCAACTGCATTATTATAGCCTTTAGGTTCATGATTGCTCAAAATTTGTTTGGCTTTGTATGTTAACTCTCTTTTTCAGCCACCAGGTTCCAGATGCTAGCACCATGTCGACCAGACTTCCCTGGACAGACAACCCCACCAATGTGTCCTGGAGCTCCACTTCCCCAGATCCCCATCCTACTAGAGAAAGAGAGAGACAGGCTGGGAGTATGGATCAACCTGCCAACAAACATGTTCAGCAGGGAAGAAATTACAGAAGCCAGACCTTCAACCTTCTGTATCTCACAATGACCTTGGGTCCATACTCCCAGAGGGTTAAAGAATAGGAAAGCTATCAGGGGATGGAATGGGATGAATATGGGATGATCTCACTCTCAGGGAGAAGTTGAAAAATAAGATCAGAAGAGAAAACACAAGTAGAACCTGAACTGGAGTAAAAGACTCTGGGTTGGGTGGGATCGGGGAAGAGTACAGTTCCAAAAAGGATGACAGAGGACCTAGTGGGGGTTGTATTGTTATATGGAAAACTGGGAAATGTTATGCATGTACAAACTATTTTATTTGCTGTCAAACGTAAAACATTAACTCCGCAATAGAGAAATTTAAGAAAATAAATAAACAAAATGTACCTGACATTACTTTTTTTTAATAAGGTTTGCTTATTCATTAATGAGGGAGAGAGAACAAAAGGACATCACTCTGGCACATGCAATGCCAGGGATCAAACTCAGGATCTCATGCTTAAGAGTTTAATGCTTCACCCAATATGCCATTTCTTAGGTCACAGGTGCCAGAATTTTTGTTTATTCATACCTCAGTCATTAATTCTGTAATGGGGGCAGGGGTAGAAAGCATAATGTCTATATAAAGAGAATCTCGTGCCTAAGGCTCCGAAGTCCCAGGTTCAGTCCCCCACACCATTATGAGCCAGAGCTGATCAGTGCTCTGGTAAAAAAATAAATAAAAAATAATATAAAATAATAGTTCTGGGAGTTGGGCGGTTGTGCAGCAGGTTAAGCGCAAGGATGGGCGTAAGGATCCCAGTTCAAGCCCCAGGCTCCCCACCTGCAGGGGAATTGCTTCACAAGCGATGAAGCAAGTCTGCAGGTGTCTATCTTTCTCTCTTCCTCTCTGTCTTCCCCTCCTCTCTCCATTTCTCTCTGTCCTATCCAACAGCAACAACAACACAATAATAACTATAACAATAAAAAGGGCAACAAAAGGGGATAAATAAATAAATATAAAAAATTTAAAATATATAGTGCTAGGTGCAAGGATCCAGGTTCCAGTCCCTGGCTCCTCATCGACAGGGGTTGGTGGGTGGGGTGGTCACTTTGCAAGTGGTGAAGCAGATTTGCAGTTATCTATCTTTTTCTTCCCCATTCTGCCTTCCCTTCCTCTATCAATTTCTCTCTGTCCTATCAAGCAGCAGCAACAACAACAGAAGAAAGATGGCTGCCAGGAGCAGTGGATTCATAGTGCAGGTACTGAGTCCAGTGCCTGCAGGTAATATAAAATAAAATAAAAATAAAAATAAATTCTATGTAAGAATCCATACACAGTGACTTGAAGTTTGAGGAAACACCTGAGCAAATGAAAGGCAAAGGTGAGACGATGATTTTCCACTGTTTATATCTTATTTTTTAATCAGGTAAGTTATTGACTATTCAATGAATAAAATAATAAAGTGGTTTGCATAGATTTCATTCTTCTACAAAATGAAGCACCTACTTTCCTAATATTATGTGCTTACAGAAATAGCAACATGCTTTGGTTTAAAAAGTTGTGACATTTCAAATAATGTATATAGAAATGAAGATGATGTACTCTGCAAAATTCCATTAGCAGTCTTAACAAATGAAGTAAACATTCTTGGTGATGATAATGACATTAATGCTGAAACTAAGTTAAAAACTTTCAAATAAGATCACTTAATACAAAAGTGTTATAATAACAGAGAATTCAGGATTTTTCATCTAGTGATTATAGCTTTTCTTCCAGTCAAGAAAAAAATGTTTTTAAAGGACTTATCAAGACTTATACTTTCATGTATGTGAAAAAAAAAATGGGTATGTGTTTGTTTTTTTTTTTGCCTCCAGGGTTATTGCTGGGACTCGGTGCCTGCACTACGATCCACTGCTCCTGGAGGCTATTTTTTCCCCTTTTGTTGCCCTTGTTGTTTATCATTGTTATTGTTTTTATTGTTGTTTTTATTGCTATTGTTGGATAGGACAGAGAGAAATTGAGAGAGGAGGGGAAGACAGAGAGGGGGAGAGAAAGATAGACACCTGCACACCTGCTTCACTGCTTGTGAAATGATCCCCCTGCAGGTGGGGAGCTGGGGGCTCGAACCGGGATCCTTACGCTGGTCCTTGTGCTTGGCACCATGTGCACTTAAGCTGCTGCACTACCGCCCAGCCCCCTATGTGAAATTTTTATATGTAGTTCATACTACATATAAAACTGTTTTGAAAAAAATATGTTAAATACTAAATTGAAAGGAACCCAAGGACCTTTTGTCAAGTCATCCCTAATATTTCACCCAAGGCCTCCTTTTATTTTTCTTTCAGTTAGGAACACCCATATCTTAAGAGATTTATAATCTGAATTAGATAATATAAATCACTATGACAGATAATGCTAATAAGCAATAAAATTAAGTTGCCTTATAAACAAATAAAAACATAAAATAAAAAATACACTTTATTTAGTATAAAAATACTTTTTAGCTGGATAAAGGCAAGAGACCAGCATACTTTAATGATGACTCTTAGGTCACTACCAGGCCACCCCATTACCTGGGGCCCCAATCTGGGAGTCCTGGGATTCCCACACAGATGTGATGGGCCTAGACCTCTAACAGATCCCTCCCACCACTATCACTGGTCATCTCCATCAGGAACAACATAATGGACCCCTTTGTGGGACACTATCAGATCTGGCCCTCAATGTGGATCAACAATGGTAGGTAATGTTCCATTCTCCAACGGGAGGTTGGGGAACGTACTCTACCACTCAAGGAAGATGGGTCCGGCAATGAGTGTAGCCAAGAATGTTCCTAGCCATGACCACAGGGTGCGAGCTCAGACTTACAGGGATGCAGAGGTTACATAGGTTCCTGTGCTGAACATGGGCCCCAGATCAAACTGATGGGGTTTACAGTTAACAATATTTATATACTTTTCCCATATTTTGGAGGTACTCTCTTCCCTGATCCAGCTTTCTAGTCCTTTTTACAACTATGACACCATCTCCCCAGACAATAACTTGGGTCCACCTGCATGTTAGCTGTCAGGCTCAGGCAAAAACTAGTAAAGTCACGGGCCCCTTGGAATATACTTAAAATAGACCTAATAGCTTTTTCCAAAATGGAGACCCCAAATTTTCATCTGCAGTATTCTTGCATTTAGGTTCATTATTAGTCAACAATTTGTTCTGCTTTATATCTTAATTCTTTTTCAACCACCAGCTTCCAGATGCTACAATGATGGCAACCTGACTTCCCTGGGCAGATGACCCCACCAATGTGTCCTGGAGCCCTGCCCCCCAGATTCCTGCCCCACTAGGGGAAGAGAGAGACAGGTTGGGAGTATGGTTCATCCTGTCAATGCCCATGTTCAGTGGGGAAGCAATTATAGAAGCTAGACCTTCCACCTTCTGCATCCCACAATGACCTTGGGTCCATACTCCCAGAGGGTTAAAGAATAGGAAAGCTATCAAGGGGAGGGGATGGGATACAGAGTTCTGCTGGTGGTAACTGTGTGGAAATGTACCCCTCTTATCTTATGGTCTTGTCAGTACTTCCATTTTATAAATAAAAAATAAATTTAAAAAAGTACTTTTTACTGTCGATCTCCCAACAGTATCACTAATACTTATGCAAATACTCACAGTAGTCAGAAACTCAACCACCCTGAAATCAACCATCCACTGATTCAGCATGTATTGAGTACACAGTATATGAAAGGCATTTTCAGCTTTCTATCTACACCAAAAAATATTTTCTTAAATTTAACAGTTTAAGTGATTATCAGTAAATGACTATCCAAAAGGTAGAGACTGTCAAAGAGCACTTAGCTATATTAAGTGAGTTCAAATTTCTAAGCCCTACTGAATTGCAATCTTAGACCCAGAAGGAACTTGGCCAGACTCAGGTGATCTTTAAGTCACTGCCAGAAATATGAGAGTCAGTGGACAATGGGAGAGGTACCAGAATGTTGGGATGGGAAAAAGGGTGAATTTTAGAAGTCAGATATTGAGCCAGAGTTTTCTATCTGCAGAAAAGACCACAACATATATTGCAAGTCAGCTAAGGCAACATTTTTAATCTGGACCTGGATGGAGTGTTTTTATGTCATTAAAAAATAGAATTATAACCAAAAATATTAATTGATATGATCTGTGGAAGAAACAAAATCCAGATGATTTACAAGACAAGAATGTTGGGTCAAACTAGAAAGAAAAAAAAAAAAACTTTAGGAGAGTTATCCCAAAATTCCAAACTCTGACAACATATAACTATAGTAAAAAAAATAAAATAAAATTAGAAAAAAAAAGCTGTAAGTACCAAATAAGATCACAGACCTCTGGGGAGTCCGGCGGTAGTGCAGCGGGTTAGGCGTACATGGCACAAAGAACAAGGACCATCTTAAGGATCCCGGTTTGAGCTCCTGGCTCCCCACCTGCAGGGGAGTCGCTTCACAGGTGGCAAAACAGGTCTGTAGGTGTCTGTCTTTCTTTCCCCCTCTTGTCTTCCCCTCCTCTCTCCATTTCTCTCTGTCCTATCCAACAACGACGACATCAATAACAACAACAATAATAACTGCAACAATAAAACAATAAGGGCAACAAAAAGGAATTAAAAAAGATCACAGACCTCATTTCCACTAAATATGAAAATTACAGTGGACACTACTGACTTGATTGAAGGAAATTACAGGCAAATTTACAGTTGTGCTCATAAGCACAACCACCTTGTTGTGACACTATATTCCTGCTAATGTATGAGTCTACCACACTATTAGTTACATGTCTCTACTTCATGATATTCACACTGTATCTTCCTCTCTGGTTTCAAGGAAGAAGATCCTGTTCTCCTCTTTGCCTCATCATCCATGTGTAACAGACTTGCTGCTAAAAATCCCTGAAGCACAGATAATATGAAGCCATAATTACTGAAAGAAGAAATTTTTTTTTTTTTACTTAACAGAAAGTGTAGGCGGCCCTTGGCCTTAGCCAAAAGGCCAAGAAGTGATCCATAGATCCCAGACTAGATAATACAGTAGCAAAAGGTCACTAAGAGATACTAAGAGTCAAAGGAGAAAAAAAAAATCCATAGTTCAGAAAGAAACATGGAGACACAATGCAAGCATCAATCGAGGTTCATTGACTACATGTCAGGACAATTTATGTCTGGGGGTTGGTTTTCCTTTACTGAAGTCAGAGAAGGAAATCAAGTATAGGAGGACATCATAACAAAAGGTTGCCCACCATGGAAAAACCAAAGAAACAAAATCCAGATGATTTTGAACTTTAGGACAAAACCAAAAAAAGGAATTTGGGTTTCTTAGATAAGTGATTTATTCAAGGACTGTAGCAGATAAGTGGGATAATCTTGTGGTGCCAGAAAATAAGGAAGTTTTCAAACAATCATGAGCATGTTAACAGGATACAGGAATCAACCTAAAGGAGTCCTATGCTACCTAAATTGGGAATACTCTGAGCAACTAAATAACTATAATAATACTATTATTATTTAGTAGCTCAAAATATTCAAATTTTATTATATAGTATTATAATATGTAGATGTAATCATATAACATATGCTATATATTATAGTATAATGCTATAGTAAAATATTCATGAATTCATACTAATCTAAGTAACAGAATATAATATAAATAACAGGACAAGTAAGTGGGAAAGCAAAGGCATCTATTCCTTTTAAAGGAATTCTAATTAATAAAGGCAGAAGGAATAAGAAATATAAAGTCACTGTTAGACAAATGCTGCAGAAATTATTTCAGTCAAGATTCACTTACAGGTGTAAAAATCAGTGAGGAAAATTTGAAAAAAAAAACAAAAAACAAGGTTATTAGCCTATTCGCAATGTAGACCATGATATTTATCAGTTAAAGGGAAAATAGTTAACTTTACAATGAAGAAATCCAGCACTACCAATTTAACCCAGCAATCCAGGTAAATGTCACCAGCAATGAGGCACATCATTATCACATACCTCTATTACAATGTCCTGGAAAGGTCACAAGATGACTTGTATAGTGTTCTTGCTAAAAAATACATAAAAATACACTAAGCAAACTCAAATTGAGAGTCAACAAACTAACATGTATTGTTTGCAATGAAGGCTATAGAAAACAAAGGATGTCTAAAGTATGCCACAAACTGAGGAGACACACATCTAAATGTAATGTGGAGGTCCGGACAATGGCACACCTGGTTAAGTGCACTTTATTACCAAACACAAGAGCCAGAATTTGAGCCCCTGCTCCCCTGCTCTCCACTTGCAGGTGGTCTGCTTCACTAGTGATGAAGCAGGCCGGCAGGTATCTTGTCTTTCTCTATCTGCCTGTCCTCTCTCGATTTCTCTCTATCCTACCTAATATAAATTAGAAAGAGGGAAAGAAAGCAAGAAAGGAAGAAAGGAAAGAAAGAAAAGAAAAAGTGGCCACCGGGAGTGTTGGATGTATAGTGTCAGTACCAAGCCCCAGTAATAACCCTGGTAGCAATAAATAAATAAATAAATAAATCCAATGTGGGCTTCTAGAATGAACCCAAAGACAGAAAATACATTGGAGAAAAGTGGTTAAAGTTCAATAAGTTACATAATTCAGATAATGGTAATGTACCAGTATTAATTTCCTGGGGTTTTTTCTGTAATATTATAATTATATTAAAAGTTAACATTAAGGAAATCTGGACAAAATGTGCTTGTATCTATCTATAGATAGATAAAAGTCTTTGTACCATTTTTGTAAACCTATGTCTAAAACCATTAAAAAGTTTATATTTATTTACTTATTTATCTATTGTAGAATCAGTACAATCTTCATAATAGAAAGGATTCAACATGTTTATGTTTCCAGACAGGGGCAATAGTGTCAACTAAATAAATGCTTATCCATTTGTTAAACTGCAAAAACAAGAAAAGTAATTTTGCACAATGTTAATTCTCTTTTTTAAAATTTTTTTAATTTTTTTATATTTATTTTATTTATTTTTTCCCTTTTGTTGCCCTTGTTGAATGTTAATTCTCTTAAATGAAAAACATTAAATTAATTTTCTCTCTTCCACCTCCTTCCCTGCTTAAAAGAAAAAAAAACTGAGGAAGACATCAAAGAACATCTTTTGTTAGAATCACCAAATTACTTTAGCTGAATCACCCTATATCATCACTGAGCATATTGTTTTTTGATTTATATCTACTTATCAATGTGGTATTTCCTAACCAAAGTTTTTAGTGTCTTTTAAAATGTATCATTTCTTCTTTTTTTTTCACCAGGGTTATTTCTGGGGCTAGATGCCTGTGCTATGAATTCACTACTCCTGGCAGCCATTTTTTCCTTTTTTCTTTCTATTTTATTTTATTATTATTATTTTTAAAATTTTATATTTATTTATTCCCTTTAGTTGCCCTTGTTGTTTTATTGTTGTAGTTATTATTGATGTCGTTGTTGGATAGGACAGAGAGAAATGGAGAGAGGAGGGGAAGACAGAGAAGGGGAGAGAAAGACAGACACCTGCAGATCTGCTTCACCGCCTGTGAAGCGACTCCCCTGCAGGTGGGGAGCCGGGGGCTCGAACCGGGATCCTTACACCCGTCCTTGTGCTTAACCCGCTGTGCCTGACCCCCTTCTTTCTATTTTATTGAATAGGACAGAGAGAAATTGAGAGGGGAGGGTAAGACAGAGAGGGAGAAGAAAAGATAGACACCTGCAGACCAGCTTCACAACTTGTGAAACTTCCTCCTCCTGCAAGTGGGTGAGAGTGACTCAGACCCTGGTGTTCACGTCTGCTGATGTGTGCACTTAACTAGGTGTGCCACCTCCCAGTCCCCAGTTTCTTATTTTTGACTCTCTGAAAAAACAAGACATGTTGTAAACTTGTATGAGTACTATTATCTTCTGCATATTTTTCTCTACACTCCATTTACAATTATGCCAATGAAATCAAAGCTTCATCACTATTTTATATGCTATGACAATGACTATTCCTGATTCTCTTTCCCCCTTGTTACTCAGAGTTTCAGCCATCTCAGAACAAGTTCCAAACACAATCAGTACTGATTGAGTCCAGAGAACTGAACAGGTGCAGACAATTGGTACTTTTGAAAGGGCAGATACTTTAAAGGCAAAGTGAGAGAAAACAAAAAACAAAACAAAACAAACAAACAAAAAAAACCAAGGATATTATGCTCTCTCAGGCAGTACATAAACTAAAATTAGAATGATACAGAGAATATTAGCATGGCCCCTGTACAAGGATGGCATGCAATTCGTAAAGATTCCACCTTTTTTAAAAAATATTTTTTTAATAAAGTAAGTACCCTTTGGAAGTTTAAAGACCTTAACTATTCCTATATATTATTAGAGAATTTCTCCCCCTCATCCCTTACCCCAATTTTTTTCCTTTCCTTTTTTTTATTTGATAGGGCAGGAAAAAATTAGGAGGGAGGGGAAGATAAAGAGAGATGCCTGTAGGCCTGACTCACCACTCATGAAGCTTACCCCCTGCAGCCTGTAGGAAGGGAGGGGGAGTGAAAAAAAAAAAAAACAGAGTTTTTGAATGTAGCATGTGCACTCAACCAGGTGAATCACTGCTGGGCCTCTATTAGAGAATTTCTTTGCTGTATAAACTTTCAGTATAGGAATGCCTAAATTTTGAAAAATAATTGGATTTTTAAGGTTATTTGCATTATATTTGGGACAAGTAGGTTTTCCTTTTGATCCCAAACCTTATTTATTTAAAAATAAACCCCAAGAAGTGAAAACTAGAAAGTTTGTCAATTTGTATTTCAGTGGTCTTTGAAGATAAATGTTGCAAGATTATAATTCTATAGTCTAGCATATCTCAGACCCAACAAATTGAATTTACTTCTCTGAAGGACCTCTAGGTAATTATATAGACTGAGTTTGAAATCTGTTAATCTACCTACTGTCATTGCTACTTCAGTGGAAAGAACACATTTATTCCTCGGCTGGTGAATTAATCTACAATGACTAGCCTCAATAATTGTAGAATCATAATAAAGAGTTACTTATAAAAGCCATCGAAATTTCTCCAACTGTAATAGCTTGCCGGGTTTCCTATTCACACAGCCCTCTTTTATATCTGGAGCCTCCTTTGATTTATTTGTCTCTTTTGGGAGATAGATTTTATCTAAACTAGAAGAAAATTAATATCTTAGAAGTACATTTTTACACTTCTTTAAAATACCTCACTCAATACCAAAGTATCAGTATACTAATAAGGTTTACTGTACCCCTTCCATTCTGGAAGCTCACCACCCCCAGTTCCCTTTGGGAAACTAAGATCTGCAGACCAAGTACAAAGATTTATCATAATTTGACTTTGACGGTTTCCCTTGTTTTGGTTTCTTTATTTACCCACTTTATTGATATCATTCAGTATTTTCCTTTTATATGAGTCCCTTTAACATTTCTTGTAAGACTGGTTTAGTGTTAGTGAATTTCCTTAACTGTTGTCAGTCTGTAAAGGTCTTCATTACTTCTTTCAAACCTGAGTTATAACCTAGCTGGACAGATTAGTCTTAGGTAGGGGCCTTTTCAATTCAAAATTTTGAATAAATTCTCCCATTCCTTTCTGTTGATGAAAAAGTGATGGTCTTGTTTAAAATATTTTATTCATTTATTAATGAGAGACAGGAAAGAGAGAAAGAAAACCAGACATCACTCTGGTACATGTGCTGCTGGGTATAGAACTTGGGATCTCAGCTGGGCAGTAGCGCAGCGGGTTAAGAGCATATGGCACCAGACACAAGGACCCACATAAGGGCCTGCATAAGGACCCAGTTTGAGCCCCAGGCTCCCCACCTGCAGGGGGGGTCGCTTAACGGGCCATGAAGCAGGGTCTGTAAAGTCATGGGCCCCTTGGAATATACCTAAAATAGACTTCCTAGCTTCTTCCAACATGAAGACCCCAAATCTCATCTGTTCTATTCTTACCTTTTGGTTCCTTGATTACTAAACAAGTTGTTATGTTTTGTATATTAATGCTTTCTCTTCCTCTCTCTGTCTTCCTCTCCTCTCTCGATTTCTCTCTGTCCTATCCAACAACAACAACAGTAATGGCAACAATAACAATAACAACATGGGCGATAAAATGAGAAAAATGGTGGCTAGGAGCAGTGGATTCATAGTGCAGGCACCAAGCCCCAGCAATAACCCTGGAGGCAAAAAACAAACAAACCTTGGGATCTCATTTTGAAAGTCTAAGTTTATCGACTATGCCATTTCCCAGCCTACACACTTCCCTTGTAGGTGACTTTTTGTTTTTATCTTGCTGCCTTTCAACTTTTCTTCTTATCCTTGGTCTTCGCTATTTTAATTACTGTATATCTTGGTGAGTGTCAGTTTGGGTTTATCTGAAACTCAGAAGTTCCAGAATCTGACAATTTATCTACCTATTAGGAGAATTCTCAACTATTATTTCTTTGAATAAGAAGTCTGTCCCTTTCCTCTTCTCTTTCTGACACCTCAAAAGTAGGATTGCTGTTCCTCTTGATGTTGACCCATAAATCTCTTATATAATCTTCATTAGTTTTAGCTCTTTAAATTTGTTTTTAAATTTTTTCCTTTTTGTTGCCTGCCCTTGTTGTTTTATCATCATTGTGGTTATTATTATTATTATTATCATTGATGTCATTGTTGTTGGATAGGACAGAGAGAAATCAAGAGAGGCGGGGAAGATAAGGTGAGAGAAAGACACACCTGCAGACCTACTTCACTGCCTGTGAAGTGACTCCCCTGCAGGTGGGGATTCACATGAAAGTCTCTTTTTCGACAGGTCCTAGGTCAGATCAATGGGGTTTACAGTTAATAGTATTTATATACTTTTCTAATTTTGGGGAGCTACTCTCTGACCTGATGCAGCTTTCTAGTCCTATTGCCAACTCTGGCACCATGTTCCCAGGCAATACTTTTAGCCCACCGGCAGGTTAGTTGTCAGGATCAGGCAAAAATTAGTAAAGTCATGAGCCCCTTTGAATATACCTAAAATAGACTTCCTAGCTTCTTCCAACATGAAGACCCCAAATCTCATCTGTTCTGTTCTTACCTTTTGGTTCCTGATTACAAAACAAGTTGTTATGTTTTGTATATTAATGCTTTTCAGCCACCAAGTTGCAAATGCTACCCAAGTTGCCAATCTGACTTCCCTGGGCAGATGACCTCACCAAATGTGTCCTGGAACCCCATATCTCCAGAGCCCTACCCTACTATGGAGAGATAGAAACAGGGTGGGGTATGGATCGACCTGTCAACCCACATGTCCAGCGGAGAAGCAGTTACAGAAGCCAGACCTCCCACCTTCTGCTCCCAAAAATATCTTTGGTCCATACTCCCAGAGGGATAAAGATTAGGGAACCATCCAATGGAGGGGAGGGGATATGGAACTCTGGTGTATGGAATTACACCCCTTTTATCCCACAATCTTGTCATTCATTATTAAATCACTCATTTAAAAAAAGTCTCTTTCTCAACCATGGAGATAACTACAGGGGTTATGTAAAAGACTTTCATGCCTGAAGCCCCAAGAAAAAGCTCTCTTTTTATTCAAGCTAGACTTCTTTCACTTGCATGCAGGCTTTGAAACTGTGGAATTTGAGTGTAGCTGTAATATTTCCTCTTCCTTTTTTATTAGTCTAATCAGCTTTTTGTTTTCCTAATCATTTCCCCATAGACTTTCTAATATGACAGACATTTGAGAATTTTTGAAGTGCTATTTATCAGTTTTCCAAATTACTAACTGTTTTTCCTAGTCTCTTTATCCCACTGTCCCTTAGGCACCCCCCAAAACTCTCGTGACTTCACTGTTCCTTAGGAGCCCCCCCTGAAACTCCTAAGTACTCTCTTTAGAGCACCTCTTTCTTACCAAGCTGACACACATGGTTCTTTTTTTCTCTGATTGGTGATGTTTCTGAATATTTCTCAAGTTTTATATATGAATACTTAGTCAAGAGGACAATATATTGGCCTATTTATGGGTGAATTCTGAGAACACTTAATGGATCTTCCTTGCATTAATTCTACAAGAAGAGCTACTGGACGTATTGTAACAATGATGAAGGATCTAAATGGTTACAATGCTTTGCTTTCAAAATACAGAGTGCATCCTAGTCATTTTAAAAGATTGCTTCAGCTCAGATCATTTGGTAAAGCTAAAGCAAGTAGAAAGAGACATTTGCCTTAGAGAATCTATTCTAACTAGTTACAAGACAAATGTGAACCATTACATTTATCCACTTGTCCTTGGAATCTAGAGACAATGCATGTGTATAATGGTTCTCCCTTATCTACAGTTTTGCTTTCTGTGGCTTCAGTTACCTACTGTCAATTACAGTCTGAAAATATTCTATGAAATAAAATATTTTGAAAGGGACCACATTCATACAACTGTTATTATAGTATTATCATTATAATTGCTCTATTTTATTATTATTACTATTTAATTCATACTACACCTTAATTTATAAATTAAACTTTATCATAGCTATGTATGTATGTATGTATGTATAGAAAAAAATAAAACATAGTATACATAAAATTTAGTCCCACCTCTTGTTCCAGACACCCACTAAAGTTATCAGGGGGGTAGAGAGGGGGTAATTATTATGCATAGAAAAACATAAGATGGGTGGGGGTAGGTAGCATAATGGCTATGCAGAGATTCTCATGCCTGAGGCTCCAAAGTCCCAGTCTCAATCCTCCCTGTACCACCATCAGTCAGAGCTGAGGAGTGCTCTCGTAAACAAAATAAAAAAACAAAATGGAGGGTAGAAAGAAAAGGAAAAACAGAAGGTAACTATCTAAAGCCATACTTTTTTCCCCCCAGAGTTATTGCTGGGGGGGCTTGGTGCCTGCACCATGAATCCACTGCTCCTGGAGGCAATTTTTTCCCTTTTGTTGACCTTGTTGTTTATTGGTGTTGTAGTTACTATTATTGTTGTCATTGTTGTTGGCTAGGCAGAGAGAAATGGAGAGAGGAGGGGAAGACAGAGAGGGGGAAAGAAAGATAGACACCTGGAGACCTGCTTCACCGCCTGTGAAGCGACTCCCCTGCAGGTGGGGAGCCGGGAGCTCCAACCCGGATCCTTACGCAGGTTCTTGCACTGTGCGCCACCTGTGCTTAACCCGCTGTGGTACCACCCAGGTTTTAATGTTGAAAGTGTGGTGATTATAACATGAGGGAGTTCTTTTTTGGCTTATAAATAATTACTTCTCTTTAACAAAAAAGTATAGCTTCTGTTAGAAAGAAGATTCCTTCAAAACACTTCCAGAAAACCCAGAAATGAGCTCACATATATACAAGCACCTAATATATGACAAAGGGACCAAAATCTTTCAATGGTGTAAAAAGGGTCTCTTCAACTTATGGTGCTGGAAAAACTGGACAGCCACCGCCACATGTAGAAAAGTGAAACTAGACTACCAGCTAACACCATATACCAAAGTCAAATCAAAATGGAGTAAAGATCTGGATATTAGACCAGAAACTCTAAAAAAAAAAAAAAAAAAAAAAAAAACACCTTGTAAAGATTAAAGAAGTGTGTATAGGGGAGATAATATAGTGGTTTCATGTTTGAGGCTCTGAATCCCAGCATTACCATAAAATGAGCAGTACTCTGGTTTAAAAAAAAATGTTGAAAAAGAACCCTTTTACACTGCTATCGAAAAAGCAAGTTGTCCATAACACCCAACGAAAAAGAGGTGTGTACTCCTATGTTCATAGCAGCACAATTCATAATAGCTAAAACCTGGAAGCAACCCAGGTGCCCAACAACAGATGAGTGGCTGAGAAAGCTGTGGTATATATACACAATGGAATACTATGCAGCTATCAAGAACAATGAACCCACCTTCTCTGACCCATCTTGGACAGAGCTAGAAGGAATTATGTTAAGTGAACTAAGTCAGAAAGATAAAGATGAGTATGGGATGATCCCACTCATCAACAGAAGTTGATTAAGAAGATCTGAAAGGGAAACTAAAAGCAGGACCTGATCAAATTGTAAGTAGGGCACCAAAGTAAAAACCCAGTGGTGAGGGGTAGACATGCAGCTTCCTGGGCCAGTGGGGGGTGGGAGTGGGCGGGAGGGATGGGTCACAGTCCTTTGGTGGTGGGAATGGTGTTTATGTACACTCCTAGCAAAATGTAGACATATAAATCACTAGTTAATTAATATGAGAGGGGGAAATCAATTGTATGTCTCAAAGTTTCTCAAAACACAAACTGAATCTTTTTAATATATAGGCTGTGTATTTGATATGCGGACTCTCTCAAAAGCCTAGACCAAGTAGATTAGAAACATCCAATAGTACAGCTATATACAAGATACTGGATACTGTACAGCAAACCATAACAAAAGGACTTTTCAAAGTGAACCCAATTAACAAATAATGTGATGATAACATTAACTATCGATTGTCTTTTTGAACCCTAAGACAGCAGGAACCTCACATCTCCACTATAGAGCCCCTACTTCCCCCAGTCCTGGAACCCTTGGATAGGGCCCACTTTCCCGTATGCCTCTCCCAATCCATATCAAATAATATTGCACCCGCCAATCACAACCTAACCAACGCAACGATTGCCACCTCAACATGCTTCACTTCAGACTGTGTCCAGAGACTTCACGTGTGGAATGACAACCCTTTAGCTTCATTACTCGGGTGAGACCTTTCCTTTCATAGTATACTCTAATTTCATCTCAGGTGGTTCACTTTCTAACAAAGTCCCAAAACCTAGATATACACCATTTTCTGTGAGAGAGAGCATATGTTCACACGTATCCATAAACTACTGCAAAATATATACCTGAAAGCAGAAGTACACTAGAGTTTGCAGTGAGTACCTCCCTAACACTTCCTCTCCACTATTCCAAGCTTTGGGTCCATGATTCCTCAACAATTTATTTGGCTTTGTATGTTAACTCTCTTTTCAATCACCAGGTTCCAGATGCCATCAGGATGCTAGCCAGGCTTCCCTGGATTGAAGACCCCACCAATGTGTCCTAGAGCTCAGCTTCCCCAGAGACACACCCTACTAGGGAAAGAGAGAGGCAGACTGGGAGTATGGATGGACCAGTCAACGACCATGTTCAGCGGGGAAGCAATTACAGAAGCCAGACCTTCTGCCTTCTGCAACCCACAATGACCCTGGGTCCATGCTCCCAGAGGGATGGAGAATGGGAAAGCTATCAGGGGAGGGGGTGGGATATGGAGATTGGGTGGTGGGAATTATGTGGAGTTGTACCCCTCATACCCTATAGTTTTGTTAATTAATCCTTTCTTAAATAAAAAAATTAAAAAATAAAAATAAATAAATAGCAAAAAAAAAAGAGGAAAAAAAAAAGAAAAAGCAAGTTGGTCTAACTCCAGTGGAAGACAATTTGGAGACTTCGCAGAATGCTTGAAATGGATCTATACTATGACCCAACACTTTCTTTTCTTTCTTTTTTTTCCCTCCAGGGTTATTGCTGAGCTCGGTGCCTGCACCATGAATCCACCGCTCCTGGAGTCCATTTTTCCCCCTTTTGTTGTAGCCTCGTTGTGGTTATTACTATTACCATTGTTGATGTTGTTTGTTGTTGGATAGGACAGAGAGAAATGGAGAGAGGAGGGGAAGACAGAGAGGTGGAGAGAAAGATAGACACCTGCAGACCTGCTTGACCGCCTGTGAGGCGACTCCCCTGCTGGTGGGGAGCCAGGGGCTCGAACCGGGATCCTTATGCCTGTCCTTGTACTTTGCACGTGCGCTTAACCCACTGCGCCACCGCCTGACCCCCGACCCAACACTTTCTATTCTGAGTATATACCCAAAGGAAACAAACACACCCATCTGAAGAGATCTATATAAACTTATGTTCATAGCAGTGCAATTTGTAACCGCCCAAACTTGGAAGCAACCCAGATGTCCATTGACAGATGAGTGGCTAAGAACTTTCAAAAATGAAGTCATTTCCTTCACTTTATCTTGGTGGAGCTTGAACGAACAGTGTTAAGTGAGATAAACCAAAAAGATAAGGATGAATACCTGATAATCTCACTTAATATAAGGCAGAATTTAAAGGAAGAAGCACAGAAAGGGAAAGCACCAAGTTAAACTTGGATTGCATTTGTTGTATTGCACCAAAGTAAAGGACTCTAGAGATGGAAGGAAGGGAAAGAGCCCAGGTGGGGGGATGTTTTTGAGGTTCTGGTGCATGATGGTAGAAAAGGAATTAGATTTGGGATGAGAGAGTTTTGCACACATCAATACAGGGAAAAATCATACCTATGTGTTGAATTGTACCCAACTGTTGAATTATACTGTAAACCATTAACCCCCTCCCAAAAAAATGATAGAAAACAAGTGTTTATATATGAAGTATAGAGAATAGTATCCAGTATATACTAATCACTATGTATTATCCAGTATATACTGTTCAATATATATTATCTATGTACTACTTTTGTTTATAGTCTCTGAATTATAGTATTTCACTTAATTTTAGTAACTCACAGACTGAATGGCTTAAAAGCAGAATTTTTTTTTTTTTTTTTTGCCTCCAAGGTTATTGCTGGGACTCGGTGGCAGAACTTCGAATCCACTGCTCCTGGAGGCAATTTTTCTCCCATTTTTGTTGCCCTTGTTGCTCTTGTTGTTATTATTATTGTTGTTATTGGTGCTGTTGTTTGGATAGGACAGAGAGAAATGGAGAGAGGAAGGGAAGACAGAGAGGGGGAGAGAAAGATAAACACTTGCAGACCTGCTTCACCACCTGTGAAGCGAACCCTGTGCAAGTGGAGAGCCGGGGGCTCCAACCGGGATCCTTACACTGGTCCTTGAGCTTTGCAGCACCTGCGCTTAACCCGCTAAGCTACCGCCCAACCCCCAAAAGCAGAAATGTAACAATGATATCAAATTGTTAATACACTTCTTTTTCTTTTTTTTTCTTTTTTGCCTACTGAGTTATTGCTGAGGCTCGGTGCCTGCACCACGAATCCACTGCTCCTGGAAGCTATTTTTTCCCTTTTTGTTGCCCTTGTTTTATCATTGTTGTGGTTATTATTGTTGTTATTGATGTCACTGTTGTTGGATAGGACAGAGAGAAATGGAGAGAGGAGGGGAAGACAGAGAAGTGGAGAGAAAGTTAGAAACCTGCAGACCTGCTTCACCGCTCACGAAGCGACACCCATACAGGTGGAGAGCTGGATCCTTGCTTGGGTCCTTGCGTTTTGTGCCATGTGTGCTTAATCTGCTGCACTACCGCCCGACCCCCTGTTAATACATTTCTAATAATGATTTGTTCTTTGAAATGTTGACTTTTCTAAAAGCTTGGGGGGGGGAGGGAGGAAGCAACCAGTGGCATTACTTTATAAGACATATATAAACAATGTCAAAGAACATAAATTATGGTGATGTTGTGTATGATACAGAAAATCCTAATAATGAGATCTTCAAAATTAACCCAACTGCTAAATAATCTGATTGTAGCAATAACTACCTATTGCTTTCTTAAACCCTAAAAAAGCAGGAACCTCCCACTTCCTCTATAAATCCCCTATTTCCCCCAATCCTGGAACCTCTAGGGTGGGACTCACTTTCCTGAATTCTTCCTCAATTCATACCAAATGATATTACATCTGCTGATCCCAGCCTAATTAACGCGACATGTATCACCTCGGTATGCTTCGCTTCGGACTGCATCCAGAGATGTCAGGCGTGGAATGTCAACTCTTCAGCCTCATTACTCGGGTGAGACCTTTCTTTTCTCATAGGATTCTCTGCTTCCATTTCGGGTGGTTCACTTCCTAACAAAGCCTCAAAACCTAGATATAGACCAGGGCCCCTGAGATAGGGCATATGTTCACATGTATCCATAAATTAGGGCAAAATATATCCCTTTAAGCAAAAGTGCACAATAGTCTGCAGTGAGTCAATAAATGAAGCAAACAAGTAGAATGACCTAAAAAGACACCATAAAGTTCCTAATGAAATAGTTTCTACTTAGACCTAGATACCCTCCTCACCTACTTCCTATTATACTTCCCTCACTCACTCCAAATATAACCTTATCAAAGTAAGGATTATAAAAGCTGAATAAGGGCAAGAGACTGGCATACTTTAATGATGACTCTTTATTCACTATCAGGCCACCCTATCACCTGGGGCCCTAGTCAGGGAGTCCTGAAATTCCCACACAGACGTGATGGACCTAGACTTCAAATAGATCTCTCTTTCCACTGTCACTGGTCATCTCCATCAGGAACAACACAATAGACCCCTTTGTGGGCCCCATAGGACCTTGCCCTCAATGTGGATCAACAACGGTAGAGAATGTCCCATCCTCCGAAGGGAGGCTGGATAACATATTCTATCTACCGCCTGAGGAAGATGTGTCATGAAATTGAGGCAGCTTGGAATGTTCCTACTCATGACCACAGAATATGAGCTCAGACCTACAGGGTTGCAGAGGTTAGTTTCATAGGCTCCTAAGCTAAATATGGGCCCCAGATAAAATCAATGGGGTCTACAGTCAACAATATTTATATACCTTTCCCATATTTGGGAGCTACTCTCTTCCCTCCAGCTTTCTAACACTTTTTCCAGCCATGACATCATCTCCCCAGACAATAACTTGGGTCCACCTGCATATCAGATGTCAGGCTCGGTAAAAAACTAGTATAGTCATGGGCCCTTTGGAATATAACTAAAATAGGCCTACTAGCTATCTTCAAAACGGAGATCCCAAATCTTCATCTGCAATATTCCAGCCTTTAGGTTCATGATTAGTCAACAATTTGTTTGGCTTTATATGTTAACTTTTTTTTCAGCTACCAGGTTCTAGATGCTAGCATGATGCCAACTTGACTTCCCTGGGCAGATGACCCCACCCCTGTGTCCTGGAGCCCCGCTTCTCCAGCACCCTGACCCACCAGGGAAAGAGAGAGGCAAGCTGAGTATAGATTGACCTGCCAAAGCCCCTGTTCAGTGGACAAGCAATTACAGAAACCAGACCTTCCACCTTCTGCACCCCCATAATAACCCTGGGTCCATACTCCCAGAAGGTTAAAGAATAGGAAAGTTATCAAAGAGGATGGGATATGGAGTTCTGGTGGTGGGATTATGTGGAGTTGTATCCCTCCTATCCTATGGTTTTGTCAGTGTTTCCTTTTTATAAATAAAAATAATTTTTAAAAGAAGTTGAAAAACAACATCAGAAATAAAAACACTAAGCAGAACTTAGATTGGAGTTGGTGTATTGTGCCAAAGTAAAAGACTCTGGGGTAGGGTGGGGGAGGGTTCAGGTGCTGGAACATGATGGCAGAGGAGGACCTAGTGAGGGTTGTATTGCTATGTGAAAATGTTATGAATGTACAAACTATTGTATTTCACTGTCGACTGTAAACAATTAATCCCTCAATAAAGAAGTAAAAGAAAAGGGAGTCCAGCGGTAGCGCAGCGGGTTAAGCGCACTTGGCACAAATTGCAACGAACAGCGTAAGGATCCTGGTTCAAGCCCTCCGGCTCCCCATCTGCAAGGGAGTCGCTTCACAGGCGGTGAAGCAGGTCTGCAGGTGTCTATCTTTCTCTCCACCTCTCTGTCTTCCCCTCCTCTCTCCATTTCTCTCTGTCCTATCCAACAACAACATCATTAACAACAACAATAATAACTACTACAACAATAAATGACAACAATGGCAACAAAAGGGAAAATAAATAAATATAATTTTAAAATAAAGAAATGAAAAGAAACTTTTCCAAAAAGAAAAAGGAAAAATATTCATCTTATGATAAGTTGATACAGGGTTTGGTATACTGGCACCTACCATGGGAAGTATGAAATTGTACATCTGTGACAACAGTCTTGTAACTCAATATTTTCCCAATACACTGGTATAAAAATAGGAAATCATTCATCTTAATCAACAGATCCATCTATGACATAATAGTTATTTGTCAAAAGAACACAATGGTTCCCCCTGCTGTCAATTTCAAAATACTTCTCTTTCTTTTTTTTTTAATATTTATTTATTTATTCCCTTTTGTTGCCCTTGTTGTTTGATTGTTGTAGTTCTTATTGTTGTTGTTACTGATGTCGCTGTTGGATAGAACAGAGAGAAATGGAGAGAGAGGAGAGAAAGAAAGAGAGGGGGAGGGAAAGATAGACACCTGCAGACCTGCTTCACTGCCTGTGAAGCGGTTGCCCTACAGGTGGGGAGCCTGGGGCTTGAACCGGAATCCTTGGTCCTTGCTCTTTGCACCACGTGTGCTTAACCCACTGCACCACCACCCGACTCCCACTTCTCTTTAATTCTAAGTGTGTCCTAGTTTAATAACTAAGTATGAATTGAATATCTGTGGATTTAATATAAATATTAGTCCATATCACCTCTTGGAGTACTGTGTTTAATAACTGCCCTCTTGGGTTGCACAATAAAACTTAAAAATATGTTGTCTTTCTGTATACAAACAATAAACTAGAAGTAAAGTAATTAAGAAAGCAATTTGATTTTCAGTTACATCAGAATTAATACATAGGAATAAATTTAGCAATAAATAAATAAATAAATGTGAACGACCTAAACTAAAACTATGAGACATTATTAAAAGAAAGATATAAAGAAGTAGGAAGACACTCTGTGCTCATGGATTGGGAGAATGAGCACTGTTACAACAGCCATCTTACTCAAAGCAAAATAGATGCAATTATTGCAAAATAATGCAATTCCTACCAAAATTCTTGTATCATTCTTCAAGGAAATAGAATAAACATTATTGAAGTTGTACAGAACCACAAAAAATTTAAAAAATTAAATAAACTTGAGTAGCCAAATCAATTCCGAGAGAAAAGAAAAAAGAATGAAGGTATCATGCTTCCCAACTTCAAACTATACAGAGCAACATTAATCAAAGAAATATGGTATTGGAATAAAAATAATAGAGGCAAATGTCCAAAATTAAATCTACAGTTACATGGACAATCTATTTACAGCAAGGGAGTAAATAGCATTCGGTAAAAAAAAAAAAAGGAAAGTCTCCCCAGCAATTTATGGTGGGATTGCTGAATAGTCATATGCAAAAATTATGCCACTATCTCACACAGTATACAAAAAATAATTCAGAATTAATTAAAAATATATATTACTACTCCTAAACCACAAAATACATAGAAGAAAACGTAAGTAATAAATTCCATGACATTAGGCTCAGTGATGGCTTTAGGGACTCAAGTCTAGTGGCAAGGGAAATAAAAGCAAAAATAAATAAGACTACACCAAATTAAAAAGTTTCTGCAAAGAAAAAAATTATGATTAGAAGGAACAGTCATCCTATTGAGTGAAAAGAATATTTGCACATCATATACTTGAAAAAGTGTTAATAGACAGTATTTATTCATTTATTTATCACTGCTGGAGTATCACCACTTTGGGAGAGAGAAATAAAGAAACACTACAGCACCAAAGCTTTTGCTAGCGTCATGGAGGCTGGAGCTCAAACCTGGGTCCAGAGCAAAGCACTCCCAGGTGAGCTATATCAGCAGGCCAATATCCAAGTGAAGAGATAAATAGAAGATTTCACTCATATGTGAGCAATAAAGACACATTGCAAAGAAATAAAGAAGCCACACCAAAACAAGCCCTTATCTCTTACCCTTCTGAGAATATGGACCAAAATGGAATCACCAAGTTGCAAATGCTACTGTGACTCCATTCTGACTTCCCTCGGTAGATGACCTTACCAATGCTTCCTGGAACCTCACTTCTCCAGAGCCTTACCCTACTAGGGAAGGATAGAAATAGGCTGGGAGTATGGATCAACCTGCCAACATCCATGTCCAGAAGAGAAGCAATTACAGAAGCCAGAACTCCCTCCTCCTTCAAAAAGAATCTTGGTCCATATTTTCAGAAGGGTAAATAATAAGGGAAGTAAACCAGAGGGCTCTGTACCCCCATTCCACCAGGATTCAAAGCTTGGTAGCCAGGAATCTTGTTTTTACACCATCAATGAAAAGGAAGTGAATCTAGAAAACATCAAAGGAAGCCAGAGATGGTTTTGCTTATCTGAGAAGAGGAATAAAAGGAGGAACACTTGGAGGGAGTAGGGCGGTGGCGCAGTGGGTTAAGCGCACGTGGGGCAAAGCGCAGGGACCAGAGTAAGGATCCCGGTTCAAGCCCCCGGCTCCCCACCTGCAGGGGAGTCGCTTCACGGGCGGTGAAGCAGGTCTGCAGGTGTCTATCTTTCTCTCCCCTCTCTCTCTGTCTTCCCCTCCTCTCTCCATTTCTCTCTGTCCTATCCAACAACAAAGCAACGTCAACAATGGCAATAATAACCGCAACTAGGCTGCAACAACTAGGGCAACAAAAAGGGGGAAAAATGGCCTCCAGGAGCAGTGGATCCATGGTGCAGGCACCGAGCCCAGCAATAACCCTGGAGGAAAAACAAAAGGAGGAACACTTGGAAGTGGTAATAAGTGTAGGCAGTGAACTAGAAAGGAAGTAAAGGCAGAACCATTGGAAAAATGGGGAAAGATTATAGATATATGTATAGATACAGATATAGATATAGATATAGCTTACAGAATCAGCCTGTATCGATGATCTTTGGAGAACTACTGCAGTTTCTGATGGAGGGGATGGGACACAGAAAGCTGATAATGGAAACCCCTATTACACCCCTACTATCTTACAATTTGGTAAATCAATATTAAATCACTAATAAAAATTGCTTTCTCAGATACTGAAGCATGCTCCCAAATTTGGGGATTTGGAAATTTGGTAGAAGCCTATTTTCATCTTAAACAGTGCCTCTTTTTTTATTACATTTTCTCTCAGACTTTGTGCTTCTATACCCAAGACTTATACTATCAATCTGTTTTTACTCAGCAATTTCTTTTAGTCTCTTAGTCATCTTACAACCTTTGTAGTTTTTCATTGTTCTTTATTAGATTTAAGATTTAAACCAACAGGAATGTACTTAAAGGTAGAGCCATGTTTTCTGTTTTATTTCCAGTTTAAATGATGGTGGGATAATATTTGTATCTTTATATAGTTGATTTCACTTCTTTTGTATTAGGGTTCTTCAGGAGATAATTATATTATCAAGGTAAAGCCTTCCTGAATGGCATTAGTGCTTTAATCCAAGAGACATGAATTGACCTCTTTCTAGACCAAGCGAAGAGACAGCATGAGAGTGGTTCTCTACACATCAAGAATCAGATTCTCACCAGTCTTTGGATCTTCTAATGCTTTGATCTTTGACTTCCCATGTCTTCAGAACTATTTTTGTTAGAGCAATCTGAACTGACTCAATCAATCAATTTTGGAAGAAAGAGAAATGGCTTCTATTAGTTGACTTGAGCTAAGCTAAGTCTCAAACCACCTTCTCCACCCATACTATCCCTACTTTCTAGTTATTCAACACAGGAATTATATAATGATCCTTGATTTCTTCCAATTTCTTTATCCCTCACACCCACAATACTCCTTAGTTTAATAATTCTATCTCCAAAGTATCTCTAGCATTCATTCCTACTATTGCATGCCTGATTCAAGGTTTTATCCCTTGCCTGTGCCTACACAAAACTTCCTCTTCCCAGTACTGTCTTCTGGGGCTGGGTGGTGGCACACCTGGATGAGCGCGCATATTACAATGCAAAAGGACCCAGGTTTGAGCCACCCAGTACCCACCAGCAGGGGGAAAGCTTTGCAAGTGGTAGGACAGTGTTGCAGGTGTCTCTCTTTCTCTTTCCCTATCTCCCCTTACCCTCTCAACTTCTGGCTGTGTCTATTTAATAAATAAAGATAATAAAAATAATTTTAAAAAACTGTCTGCCACAGATTTATAGTTGAAAAGATCATACTTGTTCCTCTTCAGTATTTGATCCATTCCTGAGAGATTCTGATATGTCATTCTCCTCCACAAATGAGAATAATTGATACTTTATTAAGTGTTTATTTATGTGAGAGGGGAGAGAGAGAGAGAGAGAGAGAGAAAGGGAGGGAGAACGAGAACACAAGAATATCACTCTGGCATATGTGAGGCTAGGGATTAAACTCAGGACTTCATATTCAATGTTCCAATTTGATACCTACTACACCACCTCCTGGACCACACTGATCATTTTTAAGTCTTTTTTAATTAGTGATTTAATATTGATTTACAAAATTATGAGATAAGACAGGTATAATCCACACCATTCCCACTACCAGAGTTCTGTGTTCTCATTCCTTCCACTGGGATGCATTGGATCGACCTTCCCGTGGTGCATCCCGTGAGTACCCATTCATTGGGGAAACTAACGATCCGACTGAATCCACATGGATCCCAGTCACTTTCAAAGCCAGCAACAAGCAGCTCCTGACAGCTTTCAAGCTGTTGGTCCTGCTCTTCGAGTCCTCCAACTTAATGTTGAGGGGCTGTCCTTTGCCAAACGCGTTCTTACTGGTCAATTGGCGATACAGCATCAGGCAGATGTTATCTGCCTACAAGAAACACATATAGCAGTCGATTAAGCTGCTCGATTCACCATCAGTGGATTCGATTTAATATGCTATAATCTCCATCCTAAACACGGCCGAGCCATCTACGCCAAATCGTGTCTTGCGGACGTTTACCATACGGCCTCTTCGACCTTCTACGACTCCATTACTATTGGAACTATTCAGCTCGTCAACGTATATAAGCCTCCCAGTGCCTCATGGGATAATGAGGTCCTGCCTAGCCCGAATCACCCAGCCGTTTACGTTGGAGACTTTAATAGTCATCACCAAGACTGGGGATATTCTTCCACTCGTGCTGACGGCTCTATCTTAGCCGACTGGGCTTCAGTGAATGACCTCTCCCTATTATACGATCCCAAACAGCCAGGCTCTTTTCACAGTGCTAGATGGAATAAAGACTCATCACCCGACCTGTGCTGGATTAGCACAGTCAACGGCCAAGCCTTTCCTGCTACGAGACACGTTCTCAAGATCTTCCCGCACAGTCATCACCGCCCAGCTATCATCCACATTGGTCTCCAGCTCCCACTGATTCTGTGCTCGAGAAACTAAGATGGAACTTTCGGAAAGCAAACTGGCGTCTGTTCAGTGATCTTACCAACAAATCTATTCCTGCAATTCCAATTAACTCTATCCCCTCTGAAGATTCCTACAGGTGCTTCCGCCAAGCCATCTTCAAAGCAGCTTCCCAAGCCATTCCTCATGGGAGACATGCTAACTATACGCCTTGTCTTGATGCTGAATGCGAGCAACTACTAAAGCAGTATGATGAGTCGGGCGACCCAGATGTGGCTGACCATCTCATTGCCTCCCTGGATGCAGCACGTCAAGCCCGCTAGCAACAACTCACGGAAAGTCTGAACTTCACCCACTCAAGTAGGAAGGCCTGGAAGCTTCTTCATAGTCTGGGTGCCGGTAGCCAACCCCCTCCCATCTCCCATCCTCCTGTATCTCCAAACTCAGTGGCCAGTCACCTAACTCAAGTTGGACGTGCTAAGATCAACCCAGTCTGGAAAAGAGAAATTTCCCATGAGTGGTCATCCCACTTCCGTTTATCTTGTCCATCTCCAAAACTCTCTCCCTTTACACTGTCTGAACTGGAAGATGCTTTGAAGAGGGTTAAACCGGGAACGGCTGCTGGCTATGATAACATCACCCCAGAACTCATTCTTAACCTGGGCCCCGCGGCAAAGAAGTGGCTCGCTTCATTCCTGTCCCACATCTTGGAATCTGAATCTATGCCCAAAATTTGGCGTCGTGCGAAGATAATAGCAGTTTTGAAACCAAAGAAGGACCCAACACTGGCCGCCAGCTATAGACCAATTTCTCTCCTCTCCGTGTGTTACAAACTCCTTGAGAGGCTGCTTCTGTCACGTATTTCTCCTCTTACAGAGAAATTCCTATCACCCGCCCAAGCTGGTTTCCGCCCAGGAAGATCTACCTGCAAACAAGTCCTGGCCCTCTCAACTTACATTGAAAATGGATTCCAGAAGAATTTAAAGACGGGTGCTATCTTTGTTGATCTCACAGCAGCCTATGACACGGTCTGGCACCGTGGTCTCCTAGTCAAGATCTCAAGATGCCTGCCTCCATGGGTGGCCAACACCATATCGTTTCTTCTCCAAAACAGAAGATTCCGGGTGCATCTGGGTGACAAGTCTAGCAGATGGAGACTTGTCTCAAGTGGCCTCCCCCAGGGCTCTGTTCTGGCTCCTACGCTATTTAATATTTACATCAATGACCTCCCAGAAACTTCTTCAAGGAAGTTCATCTACGCCGATGACATCTGCTGTGCAACTCAGGCATCCAAGTTCCACATCCTCGAGGAAACACTCACGAAAGACATGTCTCTGATATCTGATTACTGTAAAAAATGGTGACTAATCCCTAGCACTGCAAAAACGGTATCATCTGTTTTCCATCTACACCATGCCTCGGCCTCGCGTGAGCTTAATGTGCAGCTTGGCGATACGAGAATCCGGCATGAAGCCCAGCTAGTCTATCTTGGCGTTACTCTGGATCGCACCCTGTCATTTCACGAACATCTCATAAAAACTGCAGCAAAGGTGGGCACGAGGAATAACATCATTGCAAGACTGGCCAGCTCCTCATGGGGCGAGCGCTTCCACACTACGATCATCATCCCTGGCATTATGCTATTCCACTGCAGAATACTGTGCCCCAGTATGGTTCCGTAGCCCCCATGTCCACTTGGTCGATTCCAAATTATATTTCACCATGAGGATAATTTCTGGAACCATCCGTTCCACCCCGGTTCCATGGCTGCCAGTTCTTAGCAACATCGCCCCACCAGATATTCGTCGGGATGCGGCATCATCTAAGTTCATTTCCCACGTCTACGCTCGACCGGACCTGCCAATATACTCGGATATCTTCGCCCACCCTGTCCAACGCTTGATGTCTCGTCACCCAATCCGGTCCCCTACGCCTACACTGAACTTCTCTGTTCCAGACTCTTGGAAACAGAGTTGGCAGTCAGCTGAGGTAAAGAACAAACACCTCATCACAGACCCCTGCAAGCGTCAACCCAGCTTTGACCTAGCATGTTATGATTGGGCCCTCCTCAATTGCTATCGAACAGGCCATGGCCGGTGCGCTTCTATGTTCCACCGCTGGGGAGCCAGAGACGACCCGAACTGCCCCTGTGGCTACAGAGAGACTATGACCCACATAGTCAACAACTACCACCTCTCCAGATTCAAAGGAGGTCTCGAAACTTTACATCAGGCTCAACCTGATGCTGTTGACTGGCTACGGAAGAAGGGCAAACGCTAGAAGAAGAAGATTCCTTCCACTGGACACACTAGTAATTTTTAAAACTACTGTTGATTAAGAGAATCATATTCTGTCCAGGGTACATCATTATTAGTAGTCCACACAAAGTCACCATTGATTTTAATTAGCTAAATTTTTTAGAGGAAAACTTAATTTTTTATTTTATTTGATTATATTATTTTTATTGCTTGTGAAGTGACTCCCCTGCAGGTGGGGTTCCAGGTCTCAAATCAGTATTCTTGCACAGGTCCTTGGCCTTCATACTATGTGACTTAACCCAGTGTGCTACCTCTCGGCCCCCTTGAGCCATTATTTTTTATTATTTATTTATTTATTTTCCCTTTTCATTGCCCTTGTTTTTTATTGTTGTAGTTATTATTGTTGTTGTTATTGATGTTATCATTGTTAGATAGGACAGAGAGAAATGGAGAGAGGAGGGGAAGACAGAGAGGAGGAGAGAAAGATAGACACCTGCAGACCTGCTTCACTGCCAGTGAAGCGATTCCCCTGCAGGTGGGGAGCCGGGGGCTCAAACCCAGATCCTTATGCCGGTCCTTGTGCTTTGTGCCATGTGCACTTAACCCTCTGTGCTATCACCCGACTCCCCCCTTTTTTTATTTATGATTAATAAACATGGTTTACAAAATTGTAGGAGAACAGGATTTAGTTCCACATTGCACCCACCACCAAAGTTCTGTGCTTCCACCTAGATTATGTATTTTACCATGCAAGAGGACCCAGGTTCAATACCTAGACCACTACATAGTCACCATGAAAAGGGGAAGTTTCACTCTCCTGGAAAAGTGCTAGTGTCTCTCCTCTGCCTGTCTTTCTTTCTATCTTTCTATCTTCCTTTTTTCTTCCTTTCTTTTTAATTTTTTAATTATCTTTATTTATTTATTGCATAGAGATAGCCAGATATCAAAAGAGGAGGGGGAGATATGGAGGGAGAGAGGCAGAGAGACACCTGAAACATTGCTTCACCAGTCCCAAAGCTTTCCCCCTGAAGATGGGGGCCCTTTCCTTGTGCATTGTAGCTATTAGACTCAACCAGGTGCGCCCTACCTGTGTCTTCTTTTCTTTCTCTTTGCCCCTCTATTTGGAAAGAACAACAAAAAAAAAAGCCCACCGGGAGAAGTGGGATAATGCAGACACAAAGCACCAGTAAAGCTGTAAGCAACAACAACAACAACAAAAAGAATTCTAAGTGAGAATAAATTTAAGATAATACAATATTTTAGTTGCTACAAACCTCCTGTTTCCTTGCAGATCCTTCTAACTTGGTAGATGAATGTCAGTCACTGGGAAGTAGCATAATAGCCTTCAGGGATTTGACAACTTTTTATTGTCTCATCATCTCCCTATAACAGACAGTCACTTTGACTGGGTAAATTTTATGTTATCTATACTTTATCATGATTTTTTTCCACTGGGAAAAAAAAGCTGGGGAGATAGCATAATGGTTATGCTAAAAGACTTTCATGCCTGAGGCACCAAAGGTCCCAGGTTCAGTCCCTGACACCACCATAAGCCAGAACTGAGCTGTGCTCTGATAAGAACAATAACAAAAATAAAATAGAAGCAGATTTTGCTCTTTTTGTCTTATTTCATTAGGAAGTCCCTATGAAATTGAAAAAGAATAATGGGAAGAAATATCTTTGTCCTTGATGGGCCTAGACCTCTAACACATCCCTTTAGCCACTGTCACTGGTCATCTCCATCAGGAACAACATAATGGACCCTTTTCTGGACCCCTATCAGACCTGGCCCTCAATGTGGATCAACAATTATAAGGAATATTCCATTCTCCAAGGGGAGGTTGGACAATATACTCTACCTACCACCCGAGAAAGATGGGTCCTGAAATTAGTGCAGCCTGGAATGTTCCCAGCCACAGAATGCGAGCTCAGACCTACAAGGATGCAGAGGTTACATAGACTCCTGTGCTGAACATGGGCCCCAGATCAAACCGATGTTATACAGTTAACAATATTTATTTATTTATTTTAAAAAGGAGACAATTTCCTAGATACCTACAAACTTCCAAAATTAAATAAAGAGGAACTAGACAATATGAACAGGCCCATCACACCTAATGAAATCAAAACAGTTATCAAAAACCTTCCCCAAAATAAAAGTCCTGGACCAGATGATTTTACAAATGAATTCTACAAAACCTTCAAGGAAGAGTTAATACCTCTACTTTTAAAAGTCTCCAGAAGACTGAAGACACAGGAATACCCCTTTCCAACTTCTTTTTTTTTTTTATAAATTAAGTTTTATTTATTTATTTTCCTTTTTGTTGCCCTTGTTGTTTAACATTGTTGTGGTTATTAATGTCGTTGTTGTTGGATAGGACAGAGAGAAATGGAGAGAGGAGGGGAAGACAGAGAGGAGGAGAGAAAGACAGACACCTACAGACCTGCTTCACCGCTTGTGAAGCGACTCCCCTGCAGGTGGGGAGCTGGGGGCTCGAACTGGGATCCTTACGCAGGTCCTGGCGATTTGCGCCACGTGCGCTTAACCCGCTGCGCCACCGCCCGACTCCCTAACCCCTTTCCAACTTCTATGAAGCCAACGTCACTCTGATACCAAAAGCAGACAGAGACCCAACCAAAAAAGAAAACTACAGACCAGTATCTTTGATGAATATAGATACTAAAATATTGAACAAAATTCTAGCCAACTGGATGCAGTAGTATATTAAAAAGATGGTTCATCATGACCAAGTGGGGTTTATCCCAGGGATGCAAGGTTAGTTTAATATATGTAAATCAATCAACGTGATCCACCACATCAAGAAAAGCAAGACCAAAAACCACATGGTTATATCAAGGATGCAGAGAAAGCCTTTGACAAAATACAACATCCATTTATGATCAAAACACTACAAAACACGGCAATAGATGGAAAATTCCTCAAGATAGTGGAGTCTATATATAGCAAACCTACAGCCTACATCATACTCAATGGTGAAAAAGTGGAAGCATTTCCCCTCAAATCAGGTACTAGACAGGGCTGCCCACTATCACCATTACTATTCAACATAGTGTTGGAAGTTCTTGCCATAGCAATCAGGCAGGAGCAAGGAATTAAATGGATACAGATTGGAAGAGAAGAAGTCCAACTCTCCCTATATGCAGATGACATGATAGTATACACAGAAAAACCTAAGGAATCCAGCAAGAAGCTTTTGGAAATCATCAGGCAATACAGTAAGGTGTCAGGTTACAAAATTAACATTCAAAAGTCAGTGGCATTCCTCTATGCAAACATTAAGTTAGAAGAAATTGAAATCCAGAAATCAATTCCTTTTACTATAGCAACAAAAGCAATAAAATATCTAGGAATAAACCTAACCAAAGAAGTGAAAGACTTATATACTGAAAATTATGAGTCACTACTCAAGGAAATTGAAAAAGACACAAACCATAGCCTCTCCATCATTTGTTGCTGCTACCTTTTCTGATGTATGACATTCTCACAGGAGTGAAGTGGTATCTCATTGTTGTCTTTATTTGCATTTCTCTGACAATTAAAGACTTGGAGCATTTTTTCATGTGTTTCTCGGCCTTTTGGATCTCTTCTGTGGTGAATATTCTGTCCATGTCCTCCCCCCATTTTTGGATGGGGTTATTTGTTTTCTTGTTGTTGAGTTTGGCAAGCTCTTTATATATTTTGGTTATTAGTCTCTTGTCTGATGTATGGCATGTAAAGATCTTCTCCCATTCTGTGAGGTGTCTCTTGGTTTGGGTAGTAGTTTCTTTTGCTGTGCAGAAACTTTTTAATTTGATGTAGTCCCATTGGTTTATGCTTGCCTTAGTCTTCTTTGTAATTGGATTCGTTTCATTGAAGATGTCTTTACAATTTATGTGGAAAAGAGTTCTGCCAATATTTTCCTCTAAGTATCTGATAGTTTCTGGTCTAACATTCAAATCCTTGATCCACTTGGAACTTACTTTTGTATTTGGTGAAATATAGTGGTTCAGTTTCATTCTTCTGCATGTTTTAACCCATTTTTTCCAACACCATTTGTTGAAGAGACTCTGCTTTCCCCATTTAATAGTCTGGGCAACTTTGTCAAAGATTAGATGTCCATAGATGGAGGGGGCTTACTTCCAGGCTCTCAATTCTATTCCACTGGTCAGTGTGTCTATTCATGTTTTAGCACCAAGCAGTTTTGATGACAATAGCCCTACAATACAATTTGATATCTGGGAGTGTGATGCCTCCAGTTCTGCTCTTTCTTTCAAGATTGTTTTGGCAATTCTAGGTCTTCTCTGGTCCCAGACAAACATTTGTAGCATTTGTTCTGTTCTCCTAAAATATGTGGTTGGGATCTTGATGGGGATAGTATTAAATTTGTAGATGGCTCTGGGTAGTATATTCACTTTGATGATGTTAATTCTTCCAACCCACGAACATGGAATATCTTTCCACTTCTTTGTGTCTTTTTCAATTTCCTTGAATAGTGACTCATAATTTTCAGTATACAAGTCTTTCATTTCTTTGGTTAGGTTTATTCCTAGATATTTGATAGTTTTTGTTGTCATATATAGTAAAAGGAATTGATTTCTGGATTTCAACTTCTTTTAACTTCTAACTTTTTACTGTATTGCCTGATGAGTTCCAAAAGCTTCTTGCTGGATTCCTCAGGTTTTTCTATGTATACTATCATGTCATCTGCATATAGGGAGAGCTGGACTTCTTCTCTTCCAATCTGTATCCATTTAATTCCTTGCTCCTGCCTGATTGCTATGGCAAGAACTTCCAACACTATGTTGAATAGTAATGGTGATAGTGGGCAGCCCTGTCTAGTACCTGATCTGAGGGGAAATGCTTCCACTTTTTCACCATTGAGTATGATGTAGGCTGTAGGTTTGCTATATATAGACTCCACTATCTTGAGGAATTTTCCATCTATTGCCGTGTTTTGTAGTGTTTTGATCATAAATGGATGTTGTATTTTGTCAAAGGCTTTCTCTGCATCCTTGATATAACCATGTGGTTTTTGGTCTTGCTTTTCTTGATGTGGTGGATCATGTTGATTGATTTACATATATTAAACCAACCTTGCATCCCTGGGATAAACCCCACTTGGTCATGATGAACCATCTTTTTAATATACTACTGCATCCAGTTGGCTAGAATTTTGTTCAATATTTTAGTATCTATATTCATCAAAGATATTGGTCTGTAGTTTTCTTTTTTGGTTGGGTCTCTGTCTGCTTTTGGTATCAGAGTGACGTTGGCTTCATAGAAGTTGGAAAGGGGTATTCCTGTGTCTTCAGTCTTCTGGAAGACTTTTAAAAGTAGAGGTATTAACTCTTCCTTGAAGGTTTTGTAGAATTCATTTGTAAAGTCATCTGGTCCAGGACTTTTATTTTGGGGAAGGTTTTTGATAACTGTTTTGATTTCATTAGGTGTGATGGGCCTGTTCATATTGTCTAGTTCCTCTTTATTTAATTTTGGCAATTGGTAGATGTCTAGGAAATTGTCCATTTCTTCCAGGTTCTCTACCCTGGTGGCACAGAGTTGACCATAGAAGCCTCGCATGATATGTTGAATTTCTGTGGTGTCTGTTGTGACATCTCCTCTTTCATTTACTATCCGATTTATTTGGGTATTCTCCCTTTTTTGTTTTGTGAGTCTGGCTAAACGTTTGTCAATTTTGTTCACTCTTTGAAGAACCAGCATTTAATTTCATTGATCTTTTGTATGGTTTTCTTATTCTCAATGTTATTTATTTCTGCTCTAACTTTAGTGATTCTGTCCTTCTGATTGCTTTAGGGTTCCTTTGTTATTCTTCTTCTAGGTCTTTATCATGTGCAATCAGGCTGTTTATTTGTGCTTTTTATTGTTTCCTAATGTGTGCTTGTATGGTTATGAACTTCCCTCTCAGTACTGCCTTAGCTATGTCCCAAATATTTGGATAGCTTGTGTCTTCATTTTCATTGGCCTCTCCAAACATTTTGATTTCTTCCTTAATTTCCTCTTTGACCCAGTAGTTGTTAAGGAGTGTACTGTTGAGCTTCCACACTTTGGGACTATTACTAATTTTTCATTTGTTGTTAAGTGTTAGTTTAATTCCACTGTGGTCTGAGAAGATGCTTGGGATGATTTCAATGCTCTTGAATTTGCTGATGCTGTCTTGTGGCCTAACATATGGTCTATCTCTTTTTGAGATCTCTTACTAGTTGTCTCTAATTCGTCCTTGATTTTGCTAATTTTGTCTTCAGCCTCATTGATTCTATTCTCTCTCCCCTTTAATGGTTTCTGGAGTTCATCTGTTTTGTTGCCCTGTTCTGATACTGTTTTAGCTTGTTCAGCTAGTTTTGCTCTTACCTCAGTTATTTCAGCTTTCAGCTCTCTAATAACCTTGAGATAATTAGTATTTTCTTCCAGAGTCTCATTTGTTGTTTCTTCATTTCTGATGACAATTCTTTCAAATTCTTTACTCACTCCTGTAACTATTTCTTTAACAAACATTTGGATGTTGATCTCACTATTTTGTGGTTCAGCCTTTGCATCTGGACTCTTGTCCTGGTTCATTTCTCCAATATTTCTTCTTGTTGGTTTAACCATTCTATATAGTATGTTATGGGGTCCCTCTCTCACTACTTTTCAAATTAATGATCACTCTTGCCTGGATTGACTGGTGTCTAACTAAGGTAATTAAAGGATTCACAGCTGTGGAAATTGACAGTTGTTTCAATATTATTTCAATATCTGAGTTGGAGCACAGAGGTTGTTAAAAGCCTCTTTTGTTCTTTTTCTTCCCTGTAGGCTATGGGAGCCTGATGGCTTTTAAACTATAAGTAGGCAGCTTAGTCACTTCTGACCAAGAGATAAATCAGGGTAGGGGAGAGATAGCACAGTCATTATGCAAAGAGACTCTCACACCCCAAGTATCCAAAGCTCCAGGCTCAATTCAGCTTCTCTGCCAAGCTGGGCAGCACTGCTAGGCCCTGTGAGTTTCTAAACAAGTCCTGTTTATAGTCTGTAGGTTCTGAGGCAATTATTCACCATGTTCTCATCAGGAGAACAATGTGGAAAGGCTCCCAGTATGCAGCCCCACTGCTAGGCCACCGAGGTGTAGCTCTTCTCCTGAGTTTCCTGGTCAGTTCTTTGTTCCCAGATGTTAGCACAGGGCCTCCCCCTGCTGCTCCAGCCTCTGAAGGCAGTAGCAATGGAGACTCACAGTTGCATTTGGTGAGTCATGGGGGAGTCCTCTCCTCCCTTCAGCAGTCTTTTGTTGGTAAAGCAGACTGGAGGTGGTGTCTCAACAGGTAAACTGCTGGACTGTTACCAGTGGCTCAATCTCTTTTTAGGCTCCTCCCTGTCTTCAAGCCACACATGTTTGCACTCACTGGTGGTTTGGTGGGTTCCTGAAGTCATTCTAGTCCTGCCTTGTTGTGGTCCCAGGTGTTCTCCTTTGGTATTCCTAGTTGACAAGGGTATTCCTAGTTGACCCGGGAGAGGAGAGGAGAGACGCAGCTGCTGCTGCTCCGTATCCCACCTCCAGAAGTCCTCTCAGGTACTTTTTAACATCATCTTTTCCTAGTAGTCAGTGAGCCTTTCTCCTATTTTACTTTTCTGGGAAAAATATATTTCAGAGCTTGATTTAAAAGGAAGATATTCTAGATATTCACTAGTTACAGTCATTCACTCTTATAATTAATTTAGCAAAAATAGTTCTCCCAAAGTCACAAATATGGGCTGATTCTATCACTATCTACCTACATCTATATTTATATATATATAATTATTTTCACCATTTTTTCAACTTCCTTCACTTCCTATCTAAGTCACACCTATACCTATTACTACTTCCAAGTATGCTTTCTTTTTTCCTCTTCTCTTATAGATAAGAGAAACAGTGGCAAACGCTAGAAGAAGAAGAGAGACAGTGCTTGTCTTTCTCTTTTGTTTTCCAGATTCTCTTCCTTTTCAGTGTTGGTATGAAAATGAGATTCCTGGTGACAAATGCTTCGGGTCCTGGTAGCAAAGATGATTGATTTTTCCCTTGAAGAATACACAGTATAGTAGGAGAGAAAAGACACAACTATGAGATTTATAAAATCTTACAGTTGTTCAGAGAAGGAAGAGATCAGTTAAATCTTAAGGGTCAAGAAAGACTGAGAAAATGGCCTTTAACCTGAGTCACAAAAGCTAGCTGTATGTATGACAGGGGCGGGGGGGGGGGTGAGAAAAAAAATATTCTCTGTTATATCTCAGCACAACTGACTGTCTTATTTGCAAATGACAGAAACTCAAAGTAGCTTAAAAGGAGGAGGGAGGAGGAGGAAGAGGATAACACATTAGCCTTTGTAAACCAAATCAGGAAAGACAAAGCTGAAGCTAGTTTTAGTGTCAACAATATAAAAGCTTTTAACAACCCTAACCTTTTCTGGGTTTTGTTCTTGCTTCTTGGGGGGCAGGGACTTCTTTTAACAAATGATGTGTCTCAATGACTATAGTTTCACTTGCTTACTGTTCTCAATAAAATAATCTAGAGAAAGTTACTTCTCTGCTTCCAATTCAGAACTTTCTGCAAATAACTGACCCATATTAGTAGTTATATTCCAGTATAAATTTGGGAAAGAAGTGTCCCTTTGGCATTCCCATCAGAAACACACTACACTGGGGAAGAACATTTTCCCAAGTTACTGCTAACAGAAGAAAGTAGTAGAGGGTACAGGGTAGGCACAAAGCATTGTGGTCCACTTACACGTGTAGCATGAGTAAGCATAATGCACAAAGGTAGCAAGTTGGAGGTCAGTCTTTGAATATGTCATTTAGTTATGTTTCAGAAACAGGGATAGAACTAGTAGGGAGAAGTCACACATCTACAAAGTGTAAAATTTAAGGAAGTACTCACTTTCTGATACTAACCTCTGATAGCCACCCTGAACTAGCAAGACTTTACATGTACCTCCTTAAAATTTGTTTCTTCAAGATCCACCCAAGAGGAATCATGTTGTGAGATTGGCCAGATGAGGAAGGATGAACACTTGATCATCTCACTTATATGCAGAACTTACAAAATGAGGAGGAAATGGCAAAACACAGGGTAAAAATTGCACTAGACATGATCTATTGCAGTAAAGCCAAGTAACATGGAGCAGGGTGGGGTGGGGAGGTAAGAGGGCATCAGAGGCCCCATGTACTGTGTCTGAGGAAGGCCTGGGTATGTAGTAGTGTGTCGGGTTGCGCCATGGAGAAGAGAGAGAGGAGATCTGGAGCGAAGAGGGAACACAAATCTTTATTCACACAGACACCTCGGAGTTGGGTGACAGCACAGTGGTTTGGGCCACGAGGAGGTAGCAAAAGTGACCGCCTCCTGCTACATGCAGCACTGTATCTTGCATCCGTTTGCCAAAGTGAAAAACGGGCAAGAGAGATGAGGGGCGGAAGAAGGGCTTTATAGGGCAACAACCAGGAGTGACGTGTTGGGACAGGATTGGTTGAAAAAGGCCCTGCAAGAATATAGCGGGACGTGGCAAAGCCTGAGGGGACAGCTTGGCAGATGTGACTGCATTTGCATAATTCCCCAGCAGTAGTGATGTTCAGATACCTATCAAAAAAAAAAAAAAGAGAGAGAGAAATTGGGAGTTGGGCGGTAGTGCAGTGGGTTAAGTGCATGTGGCACAAAGCATAAGGACCATCGTAAGGATCCCGATTCGAGCCCCTGGCTCCCCCCCTGCAGTGGAGTCGCTTCACAGGTGGTGAAGCAGGTCTGCAGGTGTCTATCTTTCTCTCCCCCTCTCTGTCTTCCCCTTCTCTCTCCATTTCGCTCTGTCCTAAGAATAAAAAAAAAAAAGGCAACAAAAAGGAAATAAATGAATAAATATTTAAAAAAGAAAAAGATGAGAAATTGTACCCATGTGACAACTGGCTTGTAAATCACCAATTCCCTAAATAAAATAATTAAAAAAATTTTTTGTTTGTTTATCTGTTTTGTTTGGTTATCTGTTTTAAAAAAATTTATCTTTATTTATTTGCTGGATAGAGACAGTCAGAAATCGAGAGGGAAGGGGGTGATAGAGAGGGAGAGAGAAAGAGAGACACCTGCAGCTCTGCTTCACCACTTGTGAAGCTTTCCCCCTGAAGGTGGGGACTGGGGGGCTCGAACCTAGGTCCTTGCACACTGTAACATGTGCACTCAACCAGGTGCACCACCACCTGCCCGTTTCTTAGGTTATTTTGGGTGGTGGTGCCACTGGTTAAGGGCACATATCACCATGTACTTAACATATCTGGGGTTCAAGCCCCCTGCTCCCCACCTTCACAGGGAACTTCATGAGCAGAGAAGCAGGTCTGCAGGTCTTTCTCTCTCCCTATCTATCTCCTCAATTTCTCTCAGTCCTGTCAAACAAAATGGATATAATAAAAGAAAAAAAAAGGCATCTGGGAGTGGTGCTAGTTCCTAGTCCAAGCGATAACTCTGGTGGTAATAATAATAAAAATAATTAAAAAGAAGGAAGATATGTTCAATAGCCTTGGAAATCAATAGGTTGAGGAGTCTGAATACCAAGTAGGATGATCTTTGAGGGAACAGTTTTGATGGAATAATGTCAGTAAAAGCCAGATTGTTAAAGTAAATACACAGAAAAAAAAATGGAGTCAGGGAATCTAGGTTCCTTTCTTAAGAAGTTTGGTGATAAGGGAGTGACAGAGAAGGAATTGCAACTTCAGGGAAAGGTGGAGGACTGACAATTCTATTTTACCTCATTTTTAATATTGGCAACATCAGATCTAAAAAGCAGTCATCCATTTCTATGGAATGATTTGAAGTGTTCCTGGCACTCTTCCAACCAAAAATAATTTTCTATTTGCCCACTAGTAATGTCTGAATTGCTACCATTAGTGATTTGGAGTTATTGAATTAAAGGATTATCTCTTAGCAGTTAGTAAGTACCCTCCTAGGCCCCCATCTGTAGGCAATTCATTAAGCTTTTAGTAGCTATTTGTGTGTTGATGTGAATTGGTTTATCTGATTTTTTTTTGTTTGTGTGTAGGTGTGTGTAGGTGTGTGTGTGTGTGTGTGTGTGTGTGTGTGTGTGTGTGTGTGTGTGTGAACTAGGAAGTGAATTTGACAAAAGGAGGGTAAAGAACATTAAAGGTGTTCTTGTCCTTTAATAATTTGGAGAAGGGAGCTCTTCAGGAGACACAGTGGTGCTCACTTTGGCAGCACATATACTAAAATTTCACCAATAGATAGAAGATTAGCATGGCTCTTACACAAGGAAACAGAATGAAGATTCTCCAAAAGGAAAAGTAACCATGTTCTAAAGGGTAGTTAGTTTACTTCATTTTCTTAAAAAAAAAAATTTATTATTGTATAGAGATAAAGAGAAATTGAGAGAGGTGGGGGAGGTAGAGAGGGAGAGAGACAGAGAGACACCTGCAGCCCTGCTTCATCACTTGAGAAGCGTCCCCCCTGCAGATGGGGACCAGGGGCTTGAACCCGGGTCCCTGAGCACTGTAGTTTGTGCACTTAACCAGGTGCACCACCATCTGGCCCCAGTTTACCTCATTTTTATCCAAGTCCATTTGAAATCTCAATCTCTCCCTCCTTCCAGCAATAAATCATTAAAAAAAAAAATCCATTTGAGGGGGCTGGGCGGTGGTGCACCTGGTTCAATGCACACATTACAATCCACAAGGACCTGGGTCCAAGCCCCTGGTTCCCACCTGCAGGGGGGGAAGCGTCATGAGTGGTGAAGCAGTGCTGCAGGTATCTCTCTGTCTCTTTCCTTTTTAAAAAATTTATTTAAGAAAGGAGACATTAACAAAACCATAGAATAGGAGGGGTACAACTTCACTCAATTCCCACCACCTGGTCTCCATATCGTGGATCAAAAGCCTATTTGAGAGTCCTTGTGCTTAGCACCATTAGCGTTTAACCCTCTAGGCTACTGCCTGACCCCCTATTTTTATTTTTTTAAGCATAACAATGCTCAGATCTGGCATATGGTAGAGTTGGGGATTGAACTTGGGACCTGGGAGCCTCAGGTATGAAAGTCTGTTTTCATTATGCAATCTCTTCTGCCCTGTTTTTTAATTTTTTTTAAATTTAATTATTATCCCTTTTGTTGTCCTTGTTTTTTACTGTTGTTGTAGTTATTGATGTTGTCGTTGTTGGATAGGACAGAGATAAATGGAGAGAGGAGGGGAAGACAGAGAGGAGGAGAGAAAAATAGACACCTGCAGACCTGCTTCACCACCCGTGAAGCAACGCCCCTGCAGGTGGGGAGCCAGGGGGCTCAAACCGGGATCTTTATGCCAGTCCTTGCACTTTGTGCCACGTATGCTTACCCCACTGTGCTACCACCCAACTCCCCTGCCCTGTTTTTAAAAACATGAAATCAATTAATCCTAGATCAGTTCATCCTTTTTGCTCTTCTCTCTCTGAGTCTTGATGGAATTAGAATTCAGAGACCTCTGGTCATCTTCCCCTAACATTTCTCCCCTCTGGGGGTATGGACCAAAATTCTTTATAGGGTGCAGAAAAGTGGGAGGTCTCATTTCTCTAATTGCTTCTCCTCTGGACATGGCTGTTGGCAGGTTGATCCATACTCCCATCCTGTTTCTGTCTTTTCTTCATGGGGTAGAGCTCTGGAGATGTGAAGTTCTAGAATATTTTGATGAGGTCACCTGCTCAGGGAAGTCAGGAAGAAATCATAGGAGCATTGGTTTAAGCACACACAGTGCTAAGTGCAAGGACCAGTGTAAGGATCCCAGTTCAAACCCCAGGTTCCCCACCTGCAGGGGGTGGGGAGGGGTCGCTTCACAGGTGGTGAAGCAAGTCTGCAGGTGTCTATCTTTTTCTCCTCTTCTCTGTCTTCCCATCCTCTCTCGATTTCTCTCTGTCCTATCAACAACGACGACAGCAATAACAACAACGATAAACAGCAAGGGCAACAAAAGGAACAAAATAGCCTCCAGGAGCAGTGGATTTGTAGTGCAGGCACCCAGCCCTAGCAATAACCCTGAAGGAAAAAAAAAGAAAAAGAAAAGAAAAGAATAGGGATATTAGAGTGGAAATAAGCAAGAAAGTTTATTTTAGGTATGTTCCTAGGGGACACAGTAATTTTTGCTTGAGCCTGATAGCTAAGATGCAAGTGGTCTGAGAGTGTTGTCTGGGAAGATGGTGTCAGACATGAGAATAGTGATAGAAAGCTGGATTAAGGCAGAAGGTAGCTCCCAAATGTGAAGAAAGTATTTACATACAATTAACTGTTTACCCCATCTATCTGACCCAAGACCTATATATATTCACATTTAGCACAGGAGCCTGTGTGACCTGAGTCCCTGTCAGTCTGGGCTCAAAGTCTATGGTCACAGCAGGGAACATTCTAGGCTGCATTCATTTTGGGATCAGTTTTCCTGCAGTGACAGAGTTGGATGACCTAGCTTCCCTTTGGAGAGTGGGGCAGTCCCCTACCATTGCTGCTTTATAGTGAGGGCAAAGTCCTGGAGAGGCCCACAGGAGGTCTCTCTCTCTCTCTTTCTCTCTCTCAAATTTTATTAGTGATTTAATAATGATTAATAAGATTGTAAGGTAACAAGTACAATTCTGTACAGTTCCCACCATCAAAGTTCTGTGTCCCATCCCTATATTGGAAACTTCCCTAATCTTTGTCCCTCTGGGAATATGAACCAAAATTCTTTATGGGATGCAGAAGATGGAAGGTCTGACTTCTGTAATTGCTTCCTCATTGGAGGTTGATCCATAGCCCCAGCCTCTTTTTATCTTTCCCTAGTTGGGTAGAGCTCTAGGGAAGTGAGACTTCGGTACATATTGGTGAGGTAGTCTGCTCAGGGAAGTCAGTATGGCATCATAGTAGCATCTGCAACTTGGTGGCTAAAAGGTAGTAAGATATAAAGCAGGACAAGGTTTAATTAATGGGAACCCTAAGGTAGAAATAAAGCAGGTGAAAATAGGGGTCTTTTGTGGGAAGAAGCTAGAAATTCTATTTTGGGTATGTTCCAAGGGGCCCATGACTTTGGTAATTTTTACCTGAGCCTGGTAGCCAAAATGCAGGTGGGTTAAAAATATTGTCTGGGCTTCCCTGGACAGACAACCCCACAAATGTGACTTTGAGCTCCGCTTCCCCAGAGCCCTTCCCCACTAGGGAAAGAGAGAGACAGGCTGGGAGTATGGATCGACCTGTCAACGCTTATGTTCAGTGGAGAAGCAATTAACAGAAGCCAGACCTTCCACCTTCTGCATCCCACAATGATCTTGGATCCATACTCCCAGAGGGTTAAAGAATAGGAAAGCTATCAGTGGAGGGGATAGGATACAGAGTTCTGGTGGTGGGAATTGTTCGAAGCTGTATCCCTCTTATCCTATGGTTTTGTCAATGTTTCCTTTTTATAAATAAAAATTTTTTTTAATTTTTTTATTTTTTTATTAAAGAAAGGATTAATTAACAAAACCATAGGGTAGGAGGGGTACAACTCCACACAATTCCCGCCACCCCATCTCCATAACCCACCCCCTCCCCTGATAGCTTTCCCATTCTCTATCTCTCTGGGAGCATGGACCCCGGGTCATTGAGGGTTGCAGAAGGTAGAAGGTCTGGCTTCTGTAATTGCTTCCTCGCTGAACATGGGCGTTGACTGGTCGGTCCATACTCCCAGTCTGCCTCTCTCTTTCCCTAGTAGGATGGGTCTCTGGGGAAGCTGAGCTCCAGGACACATTGGTGGTGTCTTCAATCCAGGGAAGTCTGGCCGGCATCCTGATGACACCTGGAACCTGGTGACTGAAAAGAGAGTTAACATACAAAGCCAAACAAATTGTTGAGCAATCATGGACCCAAAGCTTGGAAAAGTGGAGAGGAAGTATTAGGGAGGTACTCACTGCAAACTCTAGTATACTTCTGCTTTCTTACTTTGGTGCCATACTCCAAACTCAGTCAATTTCTGCTTTGCGTTTCTACTTCTTTTTTTTTTTTTTTACATGCATAACATTCCCCAGATTCCCATTTAGCAATACAACCCCCACTATTTCATTCATCATTTTTCATGGACCTGTATTCTCCCCACCCACCCACCCACCCCAGAGTCTTTTACTTTGGTGTAATACTCCAATTCCATTTCAGGTTCGACTTGTGTTTTCTTTTCTAATCTTGTTTTTCAACTTCGGCCTGAGAGTGAGATCATCCCATATTCATCCTTCTGTTTCTGACTTATTTCACTCAACATGATTTTTTCAAGGTCCATCCAAGATCGGCTGAAAACGGTGAAGTCACCATTTTTTACAGCTGAGTAGTATTCCATTGTGTATATATACCACAACTTGCTCAGCCACTCATCTGTTGTTGGACACCTGGGTTGTTTCCAGGTTTTGGCTATTACAAATTGTGCTGCCAAGAACATATGTGTACACAGATCTTTTTGGATGGATGTGTTGGGTTCCTTAGGATATATCCCCAGGAGGGGAATTGCAGGGTCATAGGGTAGGTCCATTTCTAGCCTTCTGAGAGTTCTCCAGACTGTTCTCCACAGAGGTTGGACCAATTGACATTCCCACCAGCAGTGCAGGAGGGTTCCTTTGACCCCACACCCTCTCCAGCATTTGCTGCTGTTACCTTACTCCCAGAGGGTTAAAGAATAGGAAAGCTATCAGTGGAGGGGATAGGATACAGAGTTCTGGTGGTGGGAATTGTTCGAAGCTGTATCCCTCTTATCCTATGGTTTTGTCAATGTTTCCTTTTTATAAATAAAAAAAATTTTTAAATATATTGTCTGGGAAGATAGTGTCAGAGTTGAAAATAGGGATGGAAAGCTGGATTAGGGCAAAGAGTAGCTCCCAAATTTGAGGAACGTATAAAATTCCATTGACTATTTACCCCATCCATCTGAGTTAGGGCCCTTTATATTCCTATTTAGCACAGGAGCCTTTGTGACCTGAGTCCCAGTCATTTTGAACTTGCAGTCCATAGTCACAGCTAGGAACATTCTAGCTGCACTCATCTCAGGACCAATCTTTTTTGAGTGGTGGAGTAGGCTAATCTAGCCTCCCTTCAGAGTGTGGGGCAGCTCCACCATTGTTGCTCTACAGTGAGGGCAAGGTCCTGGAGAGGACAAAAGGGTTTATCCAAGAGGGTTTATAATGATGTTAGTGATGGAAGTGACCAGTGATGATGGAGAGATGTATTAAACATCTAGGCCCATATTGTCTATGGGCAAATCCAAGGATTCCCTGACTAGAGCCCCAGATAATAAGGTGGTCTGGTATTGATCAAAAAGACCACCATAAAGTGAGCCAATCTATTCCCTTTACCCAGCTTTTGTAGTCCCTTCTTTATCTGAGCTTGGATTTTCTCTCAGTTGTCAAAGCATTGAGTGTCATTTGTTGTATTGGGCACATGGCTCTTATCTCCCCATGTGTGCATAGTTCTCCCACCACCAACCCAAGTCCCTCTTCACCATGCTGAACTGGTGATTCAAGACCCTCCTTGTCCTATTCCCCCCTAGTCCAGAGTCTTTACTTTGCTATACCTCTACCCAGCTCAAACTTCACTCTGCTTCACTTTTCCTGCCTCCATTACTTCCTCCCTCCTTTGTTTTTTCTAGAGAGAGAGATGGAGCCAGAAGCAAAGAGAGTGAGAGACCACAACACTCAAGCTTCCTTCTATGAGGTGGGGTGAAAGGGGGGGTGTCAAACCTGAATCCTGCACTTGCTTTGCTTTTTCAGTTTTCTTCTTTTTCCTATTTTTTTTTAATTTAATACAGCCAGAAATCAAGAAGAATGGGAGGGAGAGAGAGAGAGACAGAGAGACCCCTGCCCTACAGCTTCACCATTTGTGAAGCTTTCTCCCTGCAGGTGGGAACCAACGCCTTGAACCTGGGTCCTTGCACAATGTAACACTGCCCAGCCCCCACTTGCTTTGCTTTTTAAGTACCATTTATAAATAGGTCATCCAATAGTGTCTTATCACCTTTTCTTTTTGGACAATACTATCAAATTGTTGGCACCAATGGTTATACAAATGACTTGTATGCCTGATGCTCTGAGCATCTGAGCTCTGAGCTAACCCTAACCCTAACCCTAACACAGAGTACAGCAGCATTCTGGTAAAAATAAACTAATTAATTAACAAAAATCATAACTGTTGTCATGTAAAGGAACAAGGAACAAAATAACAAAAGTAGGAATTTTTTAGAGGTATATACAATGGTTAATAAATTGATTTTGTTACTGCTTAAGTTTTCCACTATTTATTGTATTTGGCAGGCTTTAAAAACTTTGTAATCATTGTAATTTCTTTTTTCATATCAGTTTTGTTCTTATAATTCTGTGTGCAAAGCTGCTCAGATACTACAGACAGTACTTAGTAATTAAATTCAATAATTTTCTAAATATTCAAGTGACATCTATTAAAAAACAATTTCAGGAGAATTGTAGTGCCTTAGCATTTAATCAGGGAAAATGTGGAAAGAGAAATTACAATCACTGAACATTTATTATATATAAGGGTCTGTGCAAGGTAACTTGCATACATTATCCCAGACATTCACAATTGTGTTTTGCAGATATAAAAACGAATGCTCAAAGAGTGGATTGCCTTAACAAAACTCATAGTGATTAAATATTTTAAGCAAGGTTTATGTATTTTTTTCTTTTCTTTCTGTCAGAGCTTCACTGGGGATTGGTGTCTACAATATTTCACAACTCCTAGAGTACTATTTTTATTTTTACTTTCATATAAAGGAAGAGAGAAGGGGCAGAGAGAAAGAGGAGAGACACTGTAGCAATGCTTTGTAGCTTCTAAAGCTCCACTTTTGTGTCATGTTACAATGTGGTAGCCAGGGCTTCAAACCTATGTCCTCCTGCATGGCAAAGTGTGCACTGTATCAGGTGACGTATCTCCTGGCAAGGTCAACTTGATTCCAGCCACTCAGGTCAGTCCATTGCTGTACGCCACATGTCACTTACAACTTTCTGTTTGTCTATTTTAAACTGGTGGACCCAGCTCACTGTCACAATTGTCCACATAGATAATACTGTAGATCAGATGTCTAGTACATACTCATAGGTCTTTAATTGGAATGTATCTTATGAATTTATGGAAAGTCAAGAGTATATCAATACAATAAAACATGCTTAAGTGTTTAATTTAAATGCACAGATCTTTTAATAGGAATGTTAAATATCAGAAAATGTTTAAAATGCATAAGAAGCTGGTTTATCACCAGACTGTTCACATATCAATATGGACTACCTGATCATAGATATGCTAGAAAACCCAAGACTAATCTGTTCAATCAGAAAAACTCAAATAGTAAATCAACATTCTCAGGTCACAGATTGACTATCCCAGTTTAAAATGGCTTTCCAAGAAGCAGCTTTATATATTTATCAGAACTCAAAATTACACAGTTCATTTACTTGTTTGTTAAATTTTAAAATTGATATAAATCCAGTAGTCAGTGGATTTTTCACCAGGGCATTTTTAATTTAGGCTCTTAATGAAAATTTTAGCATCCCTCATCCCCCAACTCAGCCTAACTGTGGGAAAAGGATGTCAATCTCCTGTTTAAAAATTATACATCTTATCTGAGTTTGTAAGTTTTGTGTTTACTTTCAAAATTATCTATCAAGACTAAAGTAAGTGAGAGAGGGAGGAAGATAGGAAATAGTCATCTGGGAAGGGAATATCTCTGCAATTTTGTAACAGGCAAAAAATACTAGGAATTATATTTTCTAGAATTCAGTAAATGTAATGGACAGACTTTTCTTAAAGTGTAAGGCTGACTCTTACCTAACTGGGAAAAATGTGTGTGAGAGAAGATATTTTTCACGTTATAAACCCAAAGTCACATGGTTCTAAAAAACCACATGCCTAGAAGTGGAATCATCCCATGGAACTTGACATGTAAAAACCAGTAACATAAGCTGGAAAGATTTATTATTATTGTCATTATTATTATTATTTACCAAAGCACTGTTCAACTCTGACTTATGGTGTTGTAGGAGGGTTGAACTTGGAAGCTGGAGGCCTCAGGCATTAAAGTCTTTTTGCACAATTATTATGCTATCTCTCCTGCCCAAGATGGAAGGATTGAAAAAACAAACAAACAAAAAAAAAAACCTTTGGATTTAGCCAAAATTAGTCTGAGCCAGCAGCACTTTTCTACTAATATAAAATAGACAGGCCTCAGAGAAGATTCATTCATTCATTCATTTATTCATTTAAAACTATTAAGTTACTAAGTTAGGTTAGGCACTAGGTATATAAAGATGAATACGATTCTGTCCTTTCCCTTAAGAAGATTACACTCTAGGAAGAGATGTCAAAAAACATAATAGATCAGCAATGTACAACTGTAATACAAACTTGAAGACAGACTTTAGGCAAGGTTCGGTGAGAACGATAAAAAGGAAGTGGGACAGCCTCTGAGGGACACACACAGGATGAAGACAGACTCTCAGGTGGGGTTGACAGGTTGGGGGGTCTAGTAAGGGGTGAGCTCAGATTGGAGGAAACCACAGGGGGAGTGCGGACCTCGGTGCAAGCTAGTTCTGCCCCAAGGGTTGCCTTCACCCCAATTTGTCTCCAGTCCAGAAGGAACAGAGTGAGAAATCTGGGTTGTTTCCTAGGGTCCATCTAAATAGGTTTGTGAATGTAAATCCTAGCAAGGCAGGATTTAGGCTAAGGTCGTGTGTTAAGAGTCGAGACTTTAAAGAGCGGGTCTCAGCGGCGGCCAGGGTCCTGCTGGAGCTAACTGCTAACTAACGCACATCTATCTGGTCGCCAAGATGCCAGGCTCCAGGCCCCCGCGGGGCGGGGTGGGGGGGACACCCCGGGTGGGGGGGACACCCCTCCGATCTGCGGTTCGCCGCGCAGTCTCCCGGGCTCCCGGGCCTCCAGCCGCCGCGCCGTCGGATCGTCGAAGCTGCACGCACGCTTCCACCGCTAACGCCGGAGCGCGCATTTGCGTGTTTACTGGCTCGCCTTGGTTTTTACTTAGTTCTCCCACTCTGGTTTTGAGAGGATTCTCCTCATGAGCAACTGGAGTCGGGCTGTCTAACAATAAGCGCGGCCCGCGGCCTAGACAAGCGAGAGCTCGCAAGGAGCTGGACGGAAAAGGTGGGATCCAGCGGCCACAGGGAGTCGGGCTTCGGCCTCCGGAGGAATAGACTCAGCTCCGGGGTACTTTGGGCCCCTCTGGCCTCCCCGCCCAGGGAACCAGCTCCAGACCCGACCTCCTCGCTCGGAGCTGCCTCCCTACGGCGGCTCCCGGGCAGGTGGCTTCCGTCGCCATTTCCCAGCGGGTCTCCAGGGGCTCCCCGCCGCGGCCCTCGAGTGACAGCTCCCGGCCGGCCGGGGTGGGGGCTGCAGCCCGGCGTAGGGACGCGCCTCGGCGCCCGGGCCAGTGTGCGGACAATGACCCCTTCTCCCCTCGGCGCCGCCGCCGCCTCCCGACACCGCCCCCCTCACAGCCCCCAGGCAAACTTATTAGCCATTCAGGCTGACAAAACCCCGCGGCCCCGCGCATTGTCCCGCCGAGCGCCGGGCCGCCGTCATTAGCCCTGATTACGCTGAGCCGCCTGACAGCGCCGCGGGCCGCCCGGCAGACCCCGCATTCACTGCGGCCCCCAGGCCCCGCCTCACAATGGGAGCGGAAATCGCCCGCGCTCCGGCGTCCCCGCTGAATAGAGCGAAAAGCTGCTTCTCTTCTCCTCCCGCCCCATTCACATTCTCTTTGGCTACAATATTTTTTTTCCTTTTTGTGAATATTAGGGAGTGGGAACGAGGTCAAGGAAGAATTTGCTTGAGCTCTTTGCCGGTCATTTGTTTAATGTAAACAAAGAGCAAGTCATCCCCCTATCCCAGCCTCTCATCCCCAGCCTCCTGGATTTTTATAAACAAGTCCGGGAAGGCAGAGGCGGCGGGCTGAAGCCGAGTGGGTCTCCAGAAGTGGAGGGCGGGGGGCTGTGGCGTTCTGGGGGAGCTGCAGCTATCGCGCATTTGGCGGAACTGGCGGGTGGTTGAAGTTATAAGCGAGAAAAGAGCCAGAGCTGGGGCTGGGGAAGAAATACTCATCTTGACCGTTGAAATGTGAAAATGCAGCTTCTTTCCAATCTGCTGGGTGAACTGCTTGGGGGGTGGGGGGAATTATTACAGAGAAAGAAATCCTAGAAAAGAAATCATCCTAGGGAGATTTCTCCAAATTCAGCAATCTTCAATATTGATATCACTATTATATATTTTAAAAAATCATCTAGCGCAGGATAAAACCATTATGGAAAAAATGGCTAATAAAAACGATAAACTTTACAATACTTGTCCATAAGAAGGTATAGACTAATGTAAAATAAAATGTATGTTAAAAAGTGGGCCAATTTCCCACATGCGATCACCAACGAACTGATTATTCACAAAAGCAGTTAGGTGTCACCACATTTCAGATAAATTTTTATGTAACATGCTATCCCCTTTATAAAGTAAAATTAAATAAATTTGTAGATTGGTGAAACAGAATCCTACTTAATAATAAACCACGTCAATTTAAACAAACAGTAGATGTTCTTTAAAGGCAAAAAGATACTTTTAAATGACTTTAAAGTCAAAGCAGAAAGAAAACCCTCCACTTTTTGTCTCGTTTTTGCTGAGAATTTAAATATAATTTACAAATATTTTGTAGAGTGTAAGCTTAATACTTTATCATGTACTTTAAAAAATCAGGGAAGACATTTCTGTTTTTAGGAATCATTTGAATTTTTGTGTAGAGTAAAATATTTAGAATCTCAAATTCCTTTACAACATTCTACTTTTTTTTTTTTTTCTATTCCTTCTTGAGCCTGGATGTAACAGTTTAAGAAGTAATACTGCCAACTAAATTTTCCAAATACTGTTTTTGGACACCCGTAGTTAAAATGGATTGGGGTTTCAGAACAGCACAGGAAATTCCTGGACAGATCCAGGACCAGGGTAAAGCAAGATTGCAAAGCTTAAGGTGGCATACATTTTCAGATGTTCTGCATGTGCTGTACTTGCCTCACTGGAGTCCAAGAGAAAGAATGCCCCATGGCATTTGAGGAATTACCTAGAGGTACTAGAAAACAAAACTGAGTCTTGAGGAAAATCTACCATCCTAATTTGTTAGTCTACAGAAGGACCTTTGCTTCCTTTCCATGGCTTGCTTTAGGGAGGGCAGCAGTGTAGTCACAAAAGACTCCCCCACTCCTTCCATTTAATGCTCTTGTGTAGAAGAGTTTTAATGTCAACAATTCTCTGAATAAGCGTTGAAGTATACACTGACATTTATAAAGCCCAATAAGAGGCTGAATTTAGGTGATTTAGAAAACAATGATAACAACAATAAGCAATTTCTTATTTATGTCATGAGCTTATCTTATATATTTTGCCAATTGACTTTTTATGTTTCATGACTTCATTATTGTTGGTTTGTTTGAACACAAGCATTCTATCCAAGTGAGCTAAAGGATTCTGAACCAAAGAGCATTTTGGCTAGGACAGGGAGGCAAATTGAAAGAGGTTTGGTGGGGGGCGGGGTAGCTTGAGGAAGGAAGTGCATTCAAGTGATTTAAAGATCAATGTCAAATTTTAGAATATGCAATCTGCTTCACTAGAAAAAAGCTTAAGAGTATCTCTGGGTAGCACTTACTTTTAGAACGCAAGGTCAGTAAATCTCTTTTGTTACTGTTTGTATGTGTTCTGGCATTTGAGGTGGAGCGCATGCTAGCTATACACTTTGGGTGGGCAAACTATGTCCTAAGAATATCTGATAGTTTTAATTGAAGCCATTATTGGGATAATGAGGTTCTAGATAGCATTTCATATTTAATGCAAAGATCAGGATTTTAAAATGCCAATCATTTACCTGCACCCTTTAATTTCACCTCAATATGTGACCAGATTGTATTGCTTCCCCTATTTAAGTGTTTTTTTTGTTGAAAATAACTAATTTGATTAAAACCTGAGGGTGCAACAAAAAAAATAGCAGTCTAGTTATTATAACCATTCTTATATTCTTATGTCTTACTTAATGTAGGAATAACCTTAAGTTAGTATATCGTCACTGTGATATGATTATAGGTGCTCAGTGCTTTTGTATAGTGGGGGGGGGTGTCTCATAGGAGATGGAGAAACCTTTATCATTGTAGATCCTAAATCAAAACTGTCTTGCATTTTTCTAAAATAGAAAATTGACTCCTAGAGTTTGATTTCTTGAGTTGTTCCAGAAACCTAGGCAGTTTGTAAAAGTGTCAAGTGAACAATTAATTCATAGTTTATGTGGGGAGGTGCCTTATAGAGGATGCCAGTTTTTAGGTCAAAGTATATCATATACACATGCATATGTATATAGAGACATATACATACAATTTGATGTGGAAGGTGGTTATTAGAAGTACCATAGGCTCTTTCTAGTAATATACCAGGATACATAAGAAAAGACAAAAGATACAGTGAAGACCATTTGCACTATGGACCCTAACTGCCTAGAGAAGAGAATGATTTATTTTATTTTATTTTTGAGGAATCTAAGAGCAGCTCCCTTAATTACAAAAGGTTGCTCACCATTTTTTTTTTATTGTTTGACTTTTCAACACAGAACCTATGTTTCCATCCTCTGCCTTTAAAAACAGTAAGTTCCCAAGATATAGAGAACCCTACCATGATAGTCTCTTAAATAAGTAAATAAACAGCATATATATGTTTTGTTTTTTAAAAAAATTAAAGCAAAAGTTGTACATATATAACAGCGTCTCTTCAAAGTCAAATACCCACAGGAAATTGGGGCAGGCGCTCAGCGTGCAGTTCGGGTTCCGCAGGCATCTTTGCTGCAAAATCCTTGGGGAAAAGCAAAGCAGGGAGAACATGGTTCTGGGTCAGGCCTCACTTGGGGAATCTGTGATCCTGGTGGGAGGGTGCCATCAAGCCAGACTGAACTCAGAGGCCACCTGACCCAGGGCAGAGGGTCTCTAGCCCCAGGTACCTGGTCACCTGACTTCACAAGCGCTGGATTTGCTTGTCTCCTTTCCTCCATTTTCCTTCATTTGACTTGTCTTTTTCTGTTTTGTTTTTACACTGGATTCTGTTTCTCAGTGTGCGGGACAGACAGCTCAAATGTCGCATTCGCTGTCGCTGGATGTGATAGAGATGGCCGAAGTGGCTGCCTTGCTGGATAGACTGGCGGCTGGACTGGCGGCGGTGGCACCCAGAACCTCGGGTGTGCCTTCTTCCTCGGCCCTTAGCACCCGCCCAGAACCTTGGGACAGGACCTGCTGCTGGAGTCTACAGGGAAGGAAAGGGACTTGAAACACACTGAGTAACATATCTGCCCTTGACCCCCTTACCTCCCACACCGTTTCAGCCTAGCACCCAGGTGAAAGTGGGTAAGGAGAAGCAACAGAGACAAGGCCGTGGTGGGGCCCTGTAAGTGCCCCATTTTGAGTCTTTTCTAGGCTACCCATATTAGTGGTATTTGGATTGTAGAATCCACAGGGTCTTTCTTGTCTGTGAGCCCCATTCGGGGGAGATTTATAGTACTGGTAGGTGATAAGGGCAGAGTAGACTCTAGGTGAGGAACCCCTTTCCTGTCTGCCTAAGACAAATGCAGTTCAAGCTAAAGGCAAAAGGGGCTGCCTGGGGGTTACATAGCAAATTTGGACCTGAGGAAGAGGCTAGTTCTTGGTTAAAAAAAAAAAAAAGTTTTTAGAATTGAAAATTTACATGGACCCTGAGAAACCTCAGCCAGCTAGTTTGTTGTTTTCAGAAAGGGCTGGACACTCATGAGAACTCGACTTCCTATTTCTTAGAGAAGTTCATTAAAAAGAAAGAAAGGGAAAACCTGTGTTCAAAACTTTACCGAGGAATGCATTTGGATTTTTTAAAATGATAACACTAAACGACCACAATGTTAATAAACCAGGCTTCAGATCGACAAGCATCAGCTTTAATCCTTGGGATTCCTGTTTCAAAAATACTATACTTTTTATTCCCTCCCCCCACACACACACCCAAAGCAAGTAGCCTTAGCCGTGATTGGAATCAGTTCCTGGAGTGACTCCCTAATGCCTAGAAGGAGAAAGAGAGAGAGCATGAAAATGAACGCAGACTAAGAACTGGCTAAGAAACCCACCCCGCATCCCCCCAAACGCTGAGGGTCATAACCTGAACACAGCCTGCGCTACCGACTCCCGCTGAATCTAAGCCACCAGACACGAGGCAGAGGTGCCGAGTGCCATTGTCAGCGGTTGTATTGCGTCGGGCGTCAGCAAGGCGAAGAGGCCTCTAGGTACCAACCTGTTCTTGGCTGCAGCTGCCCGGTCCCTTTGTCGACGGTTTTTGAACCAGTTGCCCACCTGAGTAGGGGTCAGTCCGGTTGCCTGGGCGAGCTCACGCTTTTTACTGGGGTTGGGGTAGGGATCCTGCAGGTACCATTCCCTTAGCAGGTGCCGCGTGCGCTCCTTGAAGCAGTGCGTCTTCTGTTCGCCGTCCCAGATGGTGCGCGGCAGCGGGAACTTCTTCCTCACGCGGTATTTGTCCACCGGCCCCAGGGGCCGACCGCGCAGCTTCTCCGCCTCCTGGTAGTGCGCTTCGAGCCACAGCGCCTGCAGCTTGGCGTGCGACTCCTTGGTGAACTTGTGGTTCTCCAGGATGTGGTAGAGCTCGCGGTAGTTGCCCCCGTGAAAGGCCACGATGGCTCGCGCTCGCAGCACCGACTCATTCTTGTTGAGGGCCTCGCAGGCCGCAGGGGCCACGGGCAGCGACCAGAGGAAGCGCCCCAGGCGCTCCACGTCGCCGCTCTCCTCCAGAGTCTCGCATACCCCGGCCACTTGCTGGGGGCTGAAATTCAAGATGGGCAGCTGGAACATCGGGGCGGCGCCGGCGGCCAGCTGTGGGGGCTCTGAGCCTGGAGTGAGGTTCGTCGCAGATGCCCGCGGGCCTGGCCCAATGCGGCAGGCTCTGCTCTCGGTGGGGCGGCTCCGGGCGGCCGGCGCTCTAGGACTGGGAGGCCCGAAACACCGCGTCTCGGAGCGAGCTAGGCGGTTAGGACTGCAGGCTGTGAGGGATCGGTCGCTCAGGTTCGGATCAGCTCCCGCACAGGAAGGGCGAGCAGGCGGGCTAGCGATCCGGCAGCGCTACTGAGGTGGGCGGATTGGCCGCGCGGGCGCCATGGAGACCCCCTGTCAGTCATCCGCTCGCTCTGCCAATCAAGACTGCGACCTGCACGCCTGGGCCATTTCAGCACCTCCTCGCTCTCGACAGCGCCCGTAGCCCACTAGTGGACTTTCCCCTCGATATTTTGCAGAATCCGGAGGAAGAAAACAAGTGCGAATGACGGGAATAAAAAAAAAAAGAGGCGAGTGAGGCTACGTTCCAACCCCTTTCACCCCCCCCATGACCCCACCCCCGAGCTAACCTTGCTCCTTGCCCCTCCCCTTTCCAAAGAGCCTGCGATGCTCCAAGAATCCACTTTGGGGCGATGGGATGCCTGGGTCAAGAGGCCTCGAAAGGACAAAGAAGCCTGGGGCAAATCGAAATCCTCCGAGAATTCGCCAAGTTTAGTTGTAACGAAACAGCAAACCTTGCGGGAAGCATACAAACAGGGAGGGAGGGGAAATGGCTCTCCTTGTTTCTTCCTAGGACCTATCCCTACATGCCTTTTCTTTTCTTTTTCTGCCTCTCCAACCCAAGAAGCCGAATGGGAACCGAATCTGAAGCAGAAGGAGCGGGACTGGGATCCTATAGAAGAGGTCAGTTTGAACTCTGTCCCCAACTTTCAAAAACCTAAAAGCATCTGAAATACGAGTTAGGACTCTCTGACACCTGATAAATCTGGTGTTGGACGTGAAGTCGAGTCCTCTCAAGAAAAACGGGGAAGGGGGCGCCCCAAGTAGCTTATACCTTTCAGTGCCTTCCTCCCAGTTTAGTGAACTTGAACAAATGTACGGCACAGCCACATCTAGAGTGAGAAGTCATTGGCAGGTCAGGACAGCGACTTAAAAGCTTATTTCAGAGGTCTCTTAAAATATTGATCTGCTTTGTTGCAGGCTAATTTTATCCGATCCCGTGTCAGAACATTGAAACTTCTTGTGCTGGAGATAGCAACTCTAACCTTGGCATTTTAGCCCCCAAAGTAACTACGTAAAAGTGATTGGGGAGCTGGGAGGCTAGGTAGTGTCAGAGAGCATTTCCTAAACCTCAACACTGACTCCTTTGGTACAGAGAAAGAGCTTTCTTTGGCGTCGCCACTCTTGGGCCAGTAGATTGAATTGTCAACTTTTATCGATTCCCCATTGACATTTACATTTATATACTGATTTCTAAAACTGGTGAAAAGAAACCACGACCTCGTGTATGCCTATGGTAGAAGTTTATTCAATTTGAAGAAAATAACTGAGAGATGGGGCTCCAAGTGAAAACCATTTTGGGGAAGTCCATTGCTAGAAGGGGATCAGGACTATTCATTGAGGGACTGGACTGGGCCCGACTGTCTTTTCTTTAGTATCAAGTACATTTCGAATGTGGCTTGTACAGATCTGGTAAATCAGAAGGCAGATAGATAGCACAGATGGTTGGAGGTGTCGGGTCAGATCAAGCTACGCCTGAGTGCAGAGCAAAGCTCATTCTGACAGAAAACCCTGATATTATTTTCACAGATCTTCACAGTTCACTCGAAAAAAATATCAGAGGGAGAGAAAAAAGCCCTGCAACCATTTACATCATTTCTGTGAGACTGCCAGCCGTCTTGACCGCAAGACTTTATTTTTAAGAGCCTCCCCCACCCCACCCCATTTCTTAACTTGACAGGGCAGGAGCAAAATAATGCAGGCGATGTGGATAATCAAACCTTCTCTAGCTTGGGGGTAATTTCTGAATCTTCCAGAAGGACAACTTCTAATGAGAAACATCTTATACATGGGCGCAGGATACACACTGTAGGAATCCTGGGGGGCAAAGCAGGAACCAGGAAGGTGAGGGTGAGACCAGAGGAGGAAAGCACCCTTGTGCTCCAGTTCGCTGGGGCTTCTCAATTTTCTTGTTCTGAAAGTTTCTGCTGCCCTCTGCTCAGAAGCCGCAGGTCATATGCCTTTGGATATGGAGTAGGACTCGGCTCCTGTGCTTAGCTGGAGGTGAGAAGCTATGATGCCTGAGAGGACCTCCCTCCCTCTGCACCACCATCACCAGTTTTGCTGCATTTTGAAAGCAGCAAGTTCCTGAAAAACTTTTGTTTTCACCCATGGTCTTTGTGATCAGTTGTGTTAATTTTCTCAGTTTAGGTATGCAACCCAGGGGATGGGGGTATTTATCCCATTTCCACAACCAATTTGCAAATGTTACATGTGAGGGTGCTTTGATTTTTGCATAACTGGGGCCCGAGGATAACAGTGGCCGCAGACTTAAGGAGCCCGTTTAACCTCAGTGTTTGGGTGGAACCAGAGGAGTGTACAAGCCCAGGCCTAGGCTTGCTGTGAAGGATATTCCAGGTTTTTTTTTTTTTTCATTTTTTATTACTTAAAAACTCTTGTTGTTGTTATAGCAGGGAACTTGGTTTAATTGTATTCATTTGAAAAAAATAATAAACTAGCCTAAGGTATGTTGGGGTTTTCACCAGCTCCAAACAAGGAATGAACAGATAGGAAGAAATATGTGAACCTCTCTAAGCCTAGGAATGATTAACTCCTTCAGTTTTTTTGTTTGTTTGTTTGTTTGTTTTTAAAGAAATAACTTCATTGAAGGGAAGGGGAGTGAACTGTTACCTTTAAGTATATTTTTTCCAGGTGGGCCAGGTAAAAGTTGAACCTTCTGAGCTGACTTTAATGGAAGATAGAAAAATATATATCTTGGAACCCTATGCCAATCCTCTGGGCATCCACTGACTCTTCACCTTTGACTTCAGTTTAATTTTGTATTTGACCTGGAAACCTGGAAAGCAAAGCAGAAACTCTTCCTCTAGGGCATATCTGGAAAGCTTTGTAAATTTTGTGGTGGTTGGTTCTAACCTACTAGGCTTGGGATATGAAGCCTTGGGAAAATATTTAATAGTCACCTATTTTGCTTTCTGCAGACTCAAAGAGTTCTACTTTCTGGCGGGGAAAAGACATGTAGAAGGCAGTATCTATGGGTGGACTCTGTGTCTAACAGTTCAGTGTTAGATCTCAGTGCCCTTGAGAAAGCTATGAGGTTCATTCCAGAAGTCTTCAGAGTTCAGACTAGGACCTCTTGCAGGGTACCAGTCTTACGTCTGGTTCTTCTAATTTTCCTCTTTAGAGTAGAGGGATTTGTGGAACCCTAGTTACACCCTGCTGAAATTTCCCAGTGGAGAGCATTGCTTAGCAGTCAATACATTCTTACCTCTGGTTTCTAAGCTCTTGTCTTGTTTTGTCTTTTCTTTTCTTTGACTTTTCCTAAGTCAAATGCCTGTGGAAAAAAAATGCCCTGCCTTTGTTTTCTTTTCTGCACAATTTCACATAGTCAGGGATTTCAAGAATGTAGCAATTGAATACATCTGAATTCCTTGATAGAGACATTCGTGTTGCATGTGAGAGTCACAGACTGGAAGACAATGAGGCCCCAGTCTTTTGTATATGTACATTTCCACTTTTAGGAGTGAGATCTTGGTTTCCTTTTGCTGTGCTTCCAAACTGTGTGTTTGTAGGAGGTGAGAGTAATGTTAACAAAGAAAGTCTAGAAAAAAACTAAACAGTGCATTTTACTATCTTTAAAATTATACTCTTAAAATTTTACACTCATATATTCATGAAATTAGTGTTCTAATTTTCAGATGATACCATATGCATAGATATAGATGCCTGTGTATGTATTTGGTGATCCACTCTTCAGTTTATGGTATTAAATGTAGTGGCCTAGTTTTAAAGTACTATTTTAATAAGTTCCCAAGGTACATTGCTCTGTCTTATGCAACCTTTCCCTGCCAGTATACACCTTGTAACAAAGAACAGAGATGCTTCTTTATTGTGTAATTCTGTGAACAAACACCATTTGAGAACTGTTTTGTGGGTTTTTCAGGCACAGCCAAATTAATTGGCATAAAGTACTACAATTTAAATATTGACCTAATTTTAAAAGATTAGGAAGTTAATATTTGCAGTTAGTCAGCATATATTTTTTTAATGATACGAAGTTGCTTGTGTTGTTAAGTGGGGGAAATTTTTATAAGTTTAAATTTTGGGAAATGTGACATTTCAAAGAAATGACTAATTAGCAGTATATACATTTTTTTAATGGTTAGACTGACTACACACCTCCGTTTTCACCATCTGATCTGTGGTTACATTTTGATGAGAATTTGTATTTAGGCAAGAGTATATTATAAATCATTTTCCTTGTTTAAGCTATTATCTTAAATTCATGTTTCTCTCTTTCTCTCTTTTCCTCTCTCTGCTTCTGTAAGATAAGCAAGCCTACAGAAAACTGTAGAAGTTTGCATACACTACAGTATTACTTAGGGCTATATAACAGTAGCTACATGTGTGAAAGATTAATGTTTAAAAATGTAGCCAGCATGTCACCTACACTTTATTATGGCTAATAAAACAGCATGAATGGCTGAAAGAATAATTAATTCATAACTGTCTGCTGGAACACTTTTATTTTTTCCACCAGCAGATTATTTTCAGCTCCTTTAAATCCAAAATCAAAATATCTTTTAAGCCACACATAGAAACCTTAAGATTCAATAATGTGAAAAAAGTATAAGTTTGTTTACAGTCTTACATTCTCTGGGATCATCCAATAGTTAGTCACATTAAAACTGTATCTGTCAAAAATCATGCTAATTACATGTATTATATGTGCAGTATATTTTCCTTTCAAGTACCGTTAAATCAAATGCAGGTATTAGTATCTAAGAAATGTCTTAAAATGTCTGAGTTAATCTAGTTGGTAAGCAGAAAATGCTAAAAAAAAAAAAAAGCATTTCAGATAATGCATTTAAGGGAGGCAGGGCAAATAAAAAAGTATATTTAGATGTTATTTTACCTTTAGAAGCAGTACATTTTAATTAAGGTGGTTTTACTTCCCTCTTTCAGGGGACATTTGGCAGTGTCTGAAGACATTTTGTTTGTACAGATTTTACTTAATGGATGGAGGCTGAGATGCTGCCTTATAATAAACAAATTAGCATACTTTCCCATCTGAACAAAATGGTGCCACTGTTAAGAAATTCTGCTTCAAGGAGTCGGGTGGTAGCATAGCGGGTTAAGTGCAGGTGGTGCAAGGATGGCCTAAGGATCAGGGTTCGAGACCCTGCAGGGGAGTTCCTTCACAAGCGGTGAAGCAGGTCTGCAGGTGTCTATCTTTCTCTCCCACCTCTGTCTTCCCCTCTTCTCTCCATTTCTGTCTGTCCTATCCAACAACAACGACATCAATAGTAACTACAACAACAAAACAACAAGGGCAATGAAAGGAAATAAATAAATATTTAAAAATCTTTAAGAAAAAACAAATTCTGCTTCAAAGGTTTTTTTTTTTTTTGCATAACATTTCCCAGTTTTCCATATAACAATACAACCCCCACTAGGCAAAGGATTTTTAAAAATAGATTTTTACTTTAATTGCTACTAGTATTTTTTCTGGGACTTAATACCTGTAGGACAATCTACAGCTCCTATTGGCTTATTTATTTCATTTTTCTTTTAGTAGAGTGTGAGACAAAGAAAGATAGAGAAGGAGACTGGGGAGAGACAGAGCAGAGAAATACATGCAACACTGCTCCATTGCTTATAAAGCTTCCCCCATGCAGGTGGGGATGGGGACTCGAACCCAGGTATTTGTATGTGGTAACCTGTGTACTCTCCTGAGTGCTCTACTACTAGGCCCCACTTCAAATGTTCTTAATCAACAAAGCAGAGACATACAAGATCTATAAAAATTCTGTTTGTTCTGGAGTTGAAGCATTTTAAAAGGAACTAGCTCCCTTTAATTAATACTATCATGCCATGGCTGGAGCTTCACTGGTCTAGGCTGACTTTTTCAGGTAGAAAGACAGAGGAAGAGACAGAGGGAGAGAATGAAAGATACCACAGAATCAAAGTTTCCTACAGTGCAATGGGCCATGTTCAAAGTTGTGTGGTGTTCATGGCAGGCTCCATCCTAAGTGAGCTATCTTGCTGGCTCTTGGGTCCTTTTTAATTTCACCTTGGGTCTAGCCTAAACCATACTAGTAATCCTTGTTCCTAGGAATCTACTATTTTGTTTATTTGTTTCCTTTTTAGAATTTACTGGAAAAGATATTCATGGTGACTGAATACTTATAAAAGTATGTCTCTAGGAAGTGAGGCTTTGTTTTTACATTATTTGGAATCCACGTTTAACAGATAATACTGGTTGACTCGGTTTCTTTCTCTCTCTCTCTCTTTTTTCTTCACACAGTTTCTTTCCATTTTACAAATGAACAAAACATGTAAACCAATATGGTTAAATGATTACTCAATACACAACTGGTTAGTGGGAAAGATGGGCTTAAAACACAGTTTTATACATCAATACATTATAAAACTTACCTTTCCCCAAAGAAGATGGTATAATTCCAGTTGAGTTTGAAGGCACAGGATCTAATATTCCTTGGTAGCTGTTATGTCTAAGATTTCTTGTTTCTTTTTTTATGTGAATTTCAGAATTTTGCTATATTCTAGTTCTTTTATTTATTCCCTTTTGTTGCCCTTGTTGTCTTATTGTTGTACTTATTGTTGTGGTGGTTGTTGAATAGGATAGAGAGAAATGGAGAGGGGAGGGGAAGACAGAGAGGGGGAGAGAAAGATAGACAACTGCACACCTGCTTCACCATTTGTGAAGCGACTCCGTGCAGATGAGGATCCGGGGGCTCAAACCGGGATCCTTATGCTGGTCCTTGTGCTCTGCGCCACCTGTGCTTAACCCTGACTCCCTATATTCTAGTTCTTGAATCTTAGAGAATTATAAACTATTCTGAATCTTGTCAAGTGGCTAACTGTTGAAAGCCTTAGAGAGTTCCTGAATCTCAAATATGTCTCTGGAACTTCAGTTCTCTCTCTCTCACTTGCTCTTTCACTCTGTGTATGTGCGTGTGCGTGTGTGTGTACGTGTGCGTAGGTTGGGAATGTTGAAGTCAGGGTTTACTGAAGATCTTTCCCTGAATCATCCCACTGTATACGAGCAAGGAAATAGAACTGAAGCAAAGCTCTTGGAGAGGAGAGATTGAGGTGCTGAAAGGCTTGGTTTAAGTGAAAAAAAAAAAAAGAAAGAAAGAAAGAAAAAAAACAGAATTCTTTTGTCAGGTTTCTCAAAAGAGTAACAGTGATGCTCACTAGCATTTCTATAATTAACAAGCTGTCAACATTTCTATTATGACCACAGAAGTCTATTACAGACCACAGAATTGTGATAAATGTTTCTTTAGGTCTGAAATGCTAGCCTTCATCTTCTTTTCAGCCTAAGGGCAATTTTTGAAACCAATTTTGTTTCAATCATTTTGGATCAGTTGTGTGGTAATTTTGGAAGTGCAGATGCTCTAGGCCCACCTATTGAAATAAAGATTTTTAAATGGAAACACAGAGAGGAGTCTGCTTAAGCCCCAGTGGGGACCAGCTGCAACGCTCTAGCAGGGAATTATATAGGCAGACAGTGGGAGTGGATTCAGAAAAAAAAAGGGGGGGACAGAGAAATGTGTGTATATTTCCTTAAATAGCATATTTTCTCCTTTAGTTTTTCAAACTATGGAATTTTAATCCCCCTTTGTACTGTTTTGTGTTTTGTATATCACTACTTTATCATCCCTTGGTTTTGATGCCACAGAATGTATCATTATAGTTATTAAAATTGGGGATGAATTGATTTTTAAATGCTTAATATCTCAATTTTACCCTTCATTTAATTAAGTTTCCTCCCAACCCCTTCTGTCTTCTTTCTGTTTTTAACTTGCCTTTTAACTTTATAGTGTCGTTTTTTCTTTTAAGTTTGTGGTTTTTACTTAGATCTGATTTATAAAACTCACTTCTGTCTTGAGTATAATGCTTAGTTTAGCCTCCCTTCTGATAACTTATATATTTTTCCATCTATTCATCCTAGATTTAAAAGATATTAAAATGTTTAATCCATCCTGACTTATTTTGGGCTTTCATAAACAGGCTCCCACTTCAAACCATTTTCTAATTTTTCCTTCATTATTTATCTATTGGTACAGTCTTTCACACAGATCTTAAATGCCACTTTTATCAAATGTTGGGTTCCTCTAAATACATAGGTATTCTCTGTGAATCTTCTATTCTTATATTCATTGATATTGCTGTTTATTCCCATGGCTTCATTACTGTAATCTACACATTTTAATATTTGATAGGGAAGTTCTTCTTTAACATTTTTAGGCAAATTATTTGAATATTTGAATGATTTCTTTTAGATTAAACTTAAGGTCAGTTTTGTTGAGTTTCACTTCCACCACCTACCTCAAAGAGTTTAGGGGAAGCTTTCATGTAATTGCATTTTATAAATAAGTTATAAGAAGTTACATCTTTATAGTTAAATGTTTCCACTCAAGTACTTGGAACAGTTTTCATTCAGATGTTCTTTTTTATTCTCCATTAGAGTCTTAATTTTTTTTTAATGTAGGGAAAGCAAGCAGAGAACTGAAAAAGCATCATGTTTGAGGCTATTATAAAGGTCCTATATTGTTAAGTCCTACACAACTTCATAGGTTTTGAAGACATCATTGTGTTAATAAATCTTAATTATCACAGTACGATAATTAAGATTTGCTATTGTTTGAAATGAATGAGGACATTTATCTGTTTAGTAACCCATTGATAGATACAGATAATTGGAAGAGCAAGATGGATAGAAAATGAGGTTAGAGCTTAAAGAATTGTCTAAGGTGGGAATGTGACAGTTGGTCTCTCTTTTCCTTCTGTACAACAGTGATAGTACCCAGACTAATGCCTAAGAAATAATCTTTAATAAAAATGAGTGCTTAATACTGGGAAGATATAGTTATTTCAAAGTAGAATGTGTACTTATTCTGGTCTTAGAAGTTATGTTAGTGCATTCAACAATTAGTAAGGAGTCCAAGGGATTTAATAATATAATGAAGACATGATTCTTCATTATGTAGGGGAAAAAAAGTTTCCAGGAGAAACAAAATATGTACAAGAAATCATGGAACAAATAGGATACAAACTAAAGCATGACATGATCAGTTGAGACCAAACAAAGAAAATCAACTTTGGTGCTTAAAAAATCGATAAAACGGCTGGCCTAGTAATATAAAACTTCATCAACTGTACTTTCTCTCTCTTTTTTTTTTACACATTTAAATTTTTTAATTTAAATTAAAGGAAGAATAGAAAGAGAATTTAGAGGGTGTTGGAGTCCTGGTGTATGATGATGGAAATGGACCTAAGTTGGGAGTGAGAGTGCTTTGCAGATACCTATCACAGGGAGATGAAAAATTGTGCCCATGCATCAACAACATTGCAAAACATTAAGCCCTCAATAAAACAATTTAAAAAAAAAAAAGGACTCTGGGCTCGGAAGGTGGCACAGTGGATAAAACATTGGATTCTCAAGCATAAGGGCCTGAGTTTGATCATTAGCGTCGTATATGCCAAGAGTGATGATGCTCTGGCTTTCTCATTAGTAAATAAGTAAAACAAATCTTTAAAAAAATACTGTGGGTACAGGAAATAGAAACCCAACTTCAAACGATCTTGAAAGAAAATAGGCTAATCATTTATTTATACAACTTGAGAGTCTAGGGATAGCTGACTCTTTTATATCTTACATCTGCTTTAGCTTATTTTGCTTCAATATAGGTCAGGTTTCCCCACATGGTGAGAAATATAATTATCAGCTGCTCCAGGCTTACATGATTTCTGGAGTTCACTAACTGACACTGAAATTTTTCTTCTACCATTCTATACATACTGCTATAAGGAAAAATCAGTCCCACTGTTGGAGTACTGTGATTGGCTAGGCCATTCTGGTCTGGCCACATGCCCTCTCCTGACATTACAGCTTTAAGTGATTGATAGTACTATTGATTCCTATTAGGAAAGGGGAGCACTGTTGCCTGGGAAGAGAGCCTTGAATACCTTGGCATTTATTTCTCTGTAACTAATCTCATTTTCCTTTTGAGTTTCCACCTTCCTAGATAATAGAGATACCTTAGTAATTGCCAGTTAAAACTTTTTTTTTTCATATAACCAGTCTTTTTCAATATACTAAATCATTTAGATTTCCTATGCTGCTCTATAATGATACATCTTTTCTGTACTAGTGATTTAATAATGATTGATAAGGTTGTGGGCTAAGAGGGGTACAATTCCCACCACCAGAATTCTGTATCCCATACCCTCCACTGGAAGGTTCCCTATTCTTTATCCCTCTGGGACTATGGCCCAAAGATCTTTATGGGGTGTAGAGGTGGGAGGTCTGGCTTCTGTAATTTCTTCTCCAATAGACATGGGCATTGACAGCTTGATCCATCCCCCAGCCTGTTTATATATAATGATATTTCTTATGTGTGGGGGATACGCAAATGTGATTCAATAGAGGAGTATAGGGGCTTTACATAAATTGTTGTTCTTTAGTTAGTTATTTTTTATTATTGATGAATGGATGTTTTTATGGAACTGGTTGGCCCAATATGAACTTTTGGAGCATTGTGCAGATACTTTTTGCTAGAATATGTATTTCTAGATATCTACCTGAAGGGGTTAAAACACCATATACTTTGTCCTTTACACATATCTGTCTTCATTAAAATATTTTATTTTTATTGCCACCAGAGTGATTGATCACAGGGACTCAGTGCTGGCACTATGAATCCACTGCTCCTGGTGGCCATTTTTCTTCTTTTTCCTTTCTATTTTATTTGATAGGACAGAGAGAAATAGAGAAGGAAGGGTGAAAGAGAGGGAGAGAGAAAGACAAACACCTGCAGATCTACTTCACAACTCATGAAGTATCCCCCCTGCAGGTGGAGAGCAGGGACTTGAACCTGGATAATCTGCACTCTCATTTATGGTGGAGACTGGAATTAAACCTGAGACCTTGGAGCCTCAAGCATGAAAGCCATTTTGCATAACCATTATACTATCTCCCTGGTCCCAAAATGGTGTTTTTGTTTGTTTATTTTTTCTTAACAGTCCTTTCTTCATCTTTGTAATTCTAATGTTTAGCATACTTTGTAACTAATTTTTACACATAGTGCCCTAAACTTCAGAGAAAGTGCCACAGACAGAGAAGGGTAGTGGTAATAATCTATCTAGTACTTTTGGGGAAGTTGGGACTTGAACCCTGAAAAATGTCTTTTTTTTCTCATAAATTCTTTAAAAAAATGTTTATTAAAATATTTATTTTCGGGGCCAAGTGGTGGCGCACCTGGTTGAGCACACATGTTACAAAGCACAAGAACCCAGGTTTGAGCCCCTGGTCCTCACCTGCAGGGGTAAAGAACAAACACCTCATCACAGACCCCTGCAAGCGTCAACCCGGCTTTGACCTAGCACGTTATGATTGGGCCCTCCTCAATCGCTATCGAACAGGCCATGGCCGGTGCACCGCTATGTTCCATCGCTGGGGAGCCAGAGACGACCCGAACTGCCCCTGCGGCTCCAGACAGACTATGACCCACATAGTCAACGACTGCCACCTCTCCAGATTCAAAGGAGGTCTCGAAACTTTACATCAGGCTCAACCTGACGCTATTGACTGGCTACGGAAGAAGGGCAAACGCTAGAAGAAGAACCTGCAGGGGGAAAGTTTCATGAATAGTGAAGCAGGGATGCAGGTGTCTGTCTCTCTCCCTCACTATCTCCCCCTTCCCTCTCAATTTCTGGCTGTCTCTATCCAATAAATAAAGCTAATAAAAATAAAATAATAAAATATTTATTTACTATTTTTATTCTATTGGAGAGAGAGAGAGAGAGAAGTTGAAAGAGAAGGTAGAGGAGAAAGAGACATAGCTGCAGCACTGCTTTACTCATGAAATTTCCCTCCTGCGGGTGGGGGCCTGGGAGCATGAATCTAGGTCCTCTCAATGGGAAAGTTTCTTCTTTTTGACCCATTGAAGATCTAAATATTCAGGGGCAGGCAATGGTGTACCCTGCAGAGAAAACTTCATACCATGTGCAAGGGCTTGGGTTCATGTCAAGTGTTCCTGCAAGTACCAGGTGTGCTCTACAAGTTGTACCACCACCTTCCCCTGAATGTTTAGACCTTGGTTGGGCTAAGGAGGAGGTTGAGAGGAACAACTTGAACACAAAGTCATTTGGGCATAAATAAATGTAATGTCTTGAGTCAGCAATGGAATTGACTTCCTTAAAGTGGGGAGATTTTGTTATGAAATAAATTTGAAGTCAAGTGTAGAAGCATTTAATTTGAAACAGGAAAATATTTTGAAGTAGATGAGTAACATATAATATGTGTAAGAAATCACACACACACACACAAATATATTGTGGGGGGCTGATGGTAGTGCAGCGGGTTAAGCGCACATAACGTGAAGGGCAAGGACTGGCATAAAGATCCCCGGTTCAAGCCCCCTGCTCCCCACCTGCGGGGGAGTCGATTCACAAGCCATGAAGCAGGTCTGCAGGTGCCTGTCTTTCTCTCCCCCTGTCTTGTCTTCCCCTCCTCTCTTTATTTCTTCTGTCCTATCAACAATAGCAGCAGCAATAACAACAAGGGCAACAAAGTGGAAAGATGGCCTCCAGGAGGCTATCTGTACTTACTTCGTAGTACAGGAACCTAACCCTAGCGATAATCCTGAAGGCTAAATAAATAAATATCTTACTGTTATAGGATGAAATAAGTACATTAGAGGATGAATCAAAGGAGGAAAGTTATATCAGTCTGTTACAGTAATTCATATGTGATATGAGATAGCCATTTTTGAACACTTCACATTCATTTATTTATTCAGTCAAATATCTGTTGAGTTGCTAGCATGTACCATGCACTTTACTAGGTGCTGGAAGTACAATGGTAAGCAGAAAAGGAATGCAAGAGTGAAATAATAATGTGTCATAAAGGATAGAATAACAGAAAATAAGTGAAAATTAAATTTAAATTATATAAAATTTTAGAAGTATAGCAGGTCCTCAAACAACACTTTTTAGTTCAATGCTATTTCATTTTAATATTGATAGGTTAAAAAAACTCAGATCCTGACTGGGGGCATTGTCTGTGTGGAGTTTGCACAGTCTCTCATGTCTGGTTTTTCTCTGGGTACTCCAGCTTCCTCCCACAGTCCAAAAATGTGCACATTAGGTTAATTCGACTGTTTTAATTGCTCCAGTTTGTGTGTATATGTGAATGTGCCCTGTGATGAAGGACATCCTATCTAGGATTTGTTCCCACCTTGTGCTCTAAGCCACTGGGACAGGCTTCTGCCACCTGAGACCCTGTGGAATTAGTGACTTGGAAAATGAATGAATGGATTCAAATTATTGATTAATATTGGAAATGTTTTGGTTCTTTAGTTGGAATTTTGATGTTTCTGTAACTAGAAACACTATGTGGGAAATTAACTTTTTCTATATCAATTAGTTTATGATAAAATTGGTTTCATTTTGCTAAAAAGTGGTAGTTTCTAAGAACTGATTATCACAGTTAAGTGATGATTTGCTATAGGTATATTTAATGGAAACAGAATTTCATCTGACTAGAATTGGGACTGGAAATAGCTCACCCAGTAGAATTTTCCACCTCGTGAACAAAGCCCTGAATCTAAGTGCTAGCACCAAAGGGCACTGCATGGGGGAATCCTGGCATCATGGGAAGTTCCATGGATGGTGGAGTTGTGCTGTGGTGTCTTGTTGTCTATCTAAAATAAAAAGAATGAGGAGCAGGGAGATGACTCATTCAGTAAAGTGTTTACCAAGTAAGAGGACCCAGATTTGGATCTGGTACCACATGGGAATATAATAAAAAGGAGAGGCTGCATAAATGGTGGAGCAGTACTATAGTGTCTCTCTCTCTCTGTCCCCCTCTCTCACCTTTTACCTAGGAAAAAGAAGGAGGAGGAGAAAGAGGAGGAAGATGGGATCAGTGATATTGTACATGTATGATGTCCTTCTACTGAAAACAAAAACAAAGAAACTAAGAATCAAACATATATGACCAGTAAAATAATGGATGGGTTAGATTATTAAATGGTGTCTCTGAGAGCTACAAGAACTAACAAGACTTTGCCTTTTGCATTTGTCTCTTATGATTTGCACATATGTAAAAAGAAACCTACTAACACTGGAATTGTTATCAAGAAAGAACAATTGAGTTGTTAAAGAATCACCTATGTTTTATCAATTTGCCAATCAAGGATGTGACAACACTATAAACCTAATTTGACTAGGAACATCAACAGCATTAACCCCAAAACAGAGGGGCAAATGTGGAAATAAAAAGGAGGGGTTATTTCAAAAGGAAGGGAGTTTTTGTTTTATATGTTAACGACACATATTTTAAAACCCTGGATTTTTAAACCTCCCCCACCCCATCAAAATTATCTCTGGGACTCAATGCTTGCATGACTCCACCATTCCTGGTGGCTTTCTTTTTTCATTCTTAATAAAATATGAGAGAAAGAAGGGAAGAGATAACTATTGTTCCATTGCTCACAAACCTTCCCCTTGCATATAGGGACTGGCTTGAACCCTAGACATTGTGCATAGTAATTGGCCACCACCTTAATTGCCCTTCATCTAAATATATTTACATTAGCAATTCACATTGCTTCACTTCCTCCTTCTCCTCTTCTTCTCTTTTTTTTCTTATAAGGACTGTCCCCCCCCAAAAAAAAAAACTTATTCATCAGATATTTTAATTAAGAATTCCCATAAATCAGAGCCATTACAATTTCAGACATTCTGGTATAAAGTGTCCATTAATAGCTACACATGATGGATGAAAAAGTCACTGAGTTTTTTTAGGACTGTTCTTAGAACGAGGTGGCATTTATTTCCTTGCAGTTACTGGTGAGTTGGATATCAAACCATTAGGACAAGGTACTGCTTTAAACTATTCACTGTAGATGCCAAGGTGCTTGTGTCTTTTTTTTTTTGGGGGGGGGGAGAACAAAGGGAATGGAGACTGTTCTCATGGAGTATAATGGACAAGATCTTTTACATTATAGTTGAAGTAATGTAGAATTATACCATGTTAAAAACCATGAAGTATAATTACATAAACTTTGAGAGTTTATAACAGGCATTGCTAAGATTGTGATTTTTAAGTTGAGATTTGAAGAACAAATAGGAAGTTATTAAATGGAGGATAGAGCATTCCAGGCTGAGGGGTCAGCGAGTACAATGTTCTTGTGATGGAAAAGAGCCTGTAAAGAACATAAGTCTGTCTATAAAGCTGAATTGCAGAGAAAAAAAATAGAATTGTACAATATGAAGACACAGAGATAGGGGCAGGACCATGAAGGGCTTTGTAAAGTATGATATAAAATTGTCCTTCATTCTTAGAAAAATAGACAGCAGGCACTGAGATGTTTTAAGGTATAGATGTGTGTGTGTGGGGGGATATTTATATTTAATAACCACTCTGTTACAGACTGGTTGGAGAGTGAGTGGAAAGAGGGCAATAGCAGATATGCTGCAAAACTAGTTTGGAAGCCATATATAATGATCTAAGTGAGAGAATGGAGGTAACTAAGATGGCAACAACTGAGATGGAGAGAGAGATGAGTGGATTTGAAGATATTTGAAAAAGACTAAATTGACAGGACTTACAATCGAAGCATGATGGATAATGCCTCAGTTTCAGGTGTGTACAGATGGATCCCGGTTCCATCTGTGAAAATAAAGACGAAGAAAAAGGGCCATGCCTTAATGAGGAAATACCATGGGGTTTTGGACTTAATCATGTAAGCCATTATATCAGTGAAGCTGAAACTGAGAAGATAAGTATTGTGGAAAGTTATTATTTTGACTTCCCAATATTAAATAACTTATAGTAATTAGTTTAAAATCCACTTCTTACATTTGGAGACTTTCCTACTTTAACAGTTTGGGAGGATAAGAAGAAATGAATCTAGGTTTCTCTAATCAAATGTACTCAACCAACAGTTTGAATTGGGAGTGAGTTACACAAAGCAGTATGCCCTAGAAGTATTCTCTGTGTCAGTGGTGGCAGTCAAAGTAAAACCAGGTTTGCAGGGTAGTTGTAGTTGTGGTGGAAACAAGCAGTTTGTGCTGGTGGTAATGGCACGAGTTGCAGTCCTTTAAGTACTTGACTGTGGTGGTAACATTTTATCCACCAGTAATGTAATATGAGTTTGATATGTAGCTTCTGAGCCTTACTTAGCTATATTGGGGGTGGTTATGATGTTGTACTTTGAATAAGTGTTAGTTTTACTGAGATTAGGCACAATCAATTTCTGTTCTTTGTCATTAAAGACATGTATTGATACCAGAAGTCTGAACTAGAAATACATATTTGGGAGTTGGGTGGTAGCACAGAGGGCTAAGCACATGTGGCACGAAGTGCAAGGACTGGTGTAAATATCGGGGTTCAAGCCCCTGGATCCCCACCTGCAGGGGAATAACTTCACAGGTGGTGAAGCAGGTCTGCAGTGTCTGTCTTTTTCTCTCCCTCTCTGTCTTCCCCTCCTCTCTCCACTTCTCTCTGTTCTAACAACAATATTAACTACAACAATAAAAAAACAATAAGGGCAACAAAGGGGAAAATAAATAAAATACATATTTGTGAGTGATTTGAATGATGCTTGTATGAGAAGTTGTGGACTGGTCTAAGATTATTCAAAGATACATTACAGAATGATAAAAGAGCTAGAACTGAGCCCAAGAAATTTATATTTAATGGTTGAGTAGAAGAGGGTGGGTCTGAAGGAATAACTAAATTAGTAGAGATAAGAGATGAATCAGGCAAGTAATTTACCTTAGATACAAAAATATTAGAATTAATGATTGCATCAAGGAAATTGAAGTTTAAGTTAGAAACATGCTCAAAGTCTTAATTTAATAAATGTCAGAACCAGAAGTAGAATCCATTTCTGTCTGAGAACTAGGATTGATTATAGAGTTAAATGGACACACAACACACACACACACACTCTCTCTCTCTCTCTCTCTCTCTCAAAAAAAAAAAAAAGTGAGGAAGGAAGAAAGAAACAAAGAATGTAAGGAATGAGAAAGGAATCAGTAGCTCCAGACAGCACAACAGGAGTTTAGGATTTACAAGCATGAGGTCCCAAGTTTAACCCCCAGGACAACATATGCCAGAATGCTGCTCTGACCTTTTCCCACTCCCACAATCTACAATCTATTTTTGTAAAATTAATGAAACATATCTTTAAAAAAATTAATAATACATTAGGGGCCGGCCGGTGGAGCACCTGGTTGAACACACATACTACCATGCACAAGGACCCAGGTTCTAGCCCTAGTTCTCCACCTGCAGGACCACAGGTGTCTTTCTCTCTCCCTCTTTATCTTCCTATCTCCCTTATCTTTCAGTTTCTGTCTTGTTAGATATAAATAATAAATAAATAAGTAAATAAAACAAGAAAAGAGAGGATAAAAAAAAAGAAAACAACCCCAGAAAAATGGCCATGAGGAGTGGTATATTTGTAGTGCTGGCATTGAGCCCCAGCAATAACCATGGTGGCAATAAAACCAACAACAACAAAAAAAGCCATAAACACAACTTTGTTAATAATTACTGATGGGAGATGAAGAAAGTCACCAATCATATTGTTATGACATCAACTTTTCATAATTTGCATTTATTGAGAATTACTGTGCCACTGGAAAAGTCATATTAGAGAGGTGAGGATTTTTAGATTTAGGTTATATTGAACGTCGGTTGACAGAAAAGCGCACACACACATATATTTGGATAATTGTCAGATATTAGGAAAGGACTGGAAATATAGATTTGGGAATTTAGAGTTGGTAACTGAAGTCATTATGAAAGAATAATCTAAAGAGAAAAGTGGAGAATGGTACATTGAGACAAAACAAGCAAGCAAACAAACAACTTTGATAAGAGCCCAGAGTTGGGTAGTGAGGGTGATAAGAAAAGGAGAAATTATAAATAAAGAAGCAGGCAGGAGAGGTGGGAGAACTTCAAGAGAAGTAGTACCTTATTGTAGACATATTGTAGAAAATTGGGGGTGTAATTATAGAAGTTAGAAAAAAATGGAAATGAAAGTCAATCAGATTGAGAAAAGGGTACTAGATAGGGAATGAAATATTGATTATTTGAAGAAGTAAATGTGATAGAGATAGTAATTGAGTTGGAAAAGACACTGAGGAAAGGAATGGAAAGGAATTGTAGGAGACATGCTTTCTGTTAGATTGTTTAGCAGTAAAAGGAATACAGTGAAATTAGAATGGGCATAGGATTTCTTAAAGTTTTTTTTTATTCTAATTTGCATATATAGAGTCAGAGGGAGGGGGTTCTAGTAACAGACACAGAGATAGTTGTCTTAGGGAGTCCATTCCCAGAAGATAATTTCTTAGGATATATGTTTATCTGAATCAGTGTTCTATAATCTTTCAAGCAAGAGCTGTATTTAATTTGGGGGGGGGATTTACAACATTTAATTTGAGAGAATTTACACTGCATTTCATTTGGAGAATTTATTATTTAACACTCTCCTGTAGACAAAATGTCATCATTGTTACTCTTTTTCCACAAGATTTTGTTTTTAATTTCTTTATTGGGGAATTAATGTTTTACATTCGACAGTAAATATAATAGTTTGTATGTACATAACATTATCCAGTTTTCCATATAACAATACAACACACACTAGGTCCCCTGTCATCCTTTTTGGACCTTTTCTTCCCTATCCCCCACCCCCCACCCCAGAGTCTTTTACTTTGGTGCAATACGGCAATTCCAGTTCAGGTTGCACAAGAGATTTCTGATACTGATGAATGGCACTAGTATAGGTAGAAATCTAGCATATGTTTGTGAGTAACTAAGACATGCACAGATGTAAATTTAAATACAAATAATTTCTAGGTTGAAGTAAGATGATATTTCCAAGTTTCTACAATATTTCATGGAAAATTTAATGTTAGGTTGAGGTGCATCAACTCTCTTGACCCATTAAAATTACTTTACATAAAAAGTAGTACAACGAAGACAAATTACCTTTATTCTTCATATTCATTCTTTCAAGTCTTCCTAAATAAACGTTTGTAAAATATTGTAAACTAATCTAAAGACAAAGTTGCTAAATTTCTTTATTATCCAGCGTACATTGGTTTTGATGTCCCCCTATACTAATAAACACAATTTTGCATCACATAACAATAATTGGTTTATATACATCTAATCCGAGGTACTTAACCAAGAAAAACCTTCTGAAAGTCTTTTAATTTTAGAAATCTGTGAAACAACGAAGGTTTATGATGAACAGTTCTGTAGATCATTTAGGACTAATTACACCTTTCTTCCCCCTCCCTCCCTCCCTCCCTTCCTTTCTTCTTTCTTTTCTTTCCTTCCTTCCCTCTTCCTTCCTTCCTTCCTTCCTTCCTTCCTTCCTTCCTTTCTTTCTTTCTTTTCTTTCTTTCTTTCTCTTTCTAAAGATATTTTAATGACTCACAGGAGAAAGACCAGAGCACTGTTCAGCTCTAGTTTGTGGTGGGGCTGGGAAACTATATACATTTTCATCAGAACTGTACTAATAATATAATAACTTACTTGTTAAGATAATTTTTTCTCTACTCTTTATTTCACTTTGGCCATGCAAAAGTAATTTGGCATGAACATAAACTATCTAAAGGCAGCATTTTGGACAGAATTTTAATGTGCACCTTATTTGAAACAAATGTCTCAAAATAATTTGATTGAAAATACATTTTAACAGGCTTACTTTTTAAAGATTTTTTGAAAAAATGCTGAATGTTAATTGATGCTAGTGTTTTTACTGTCATGAGGAAATGTCAATTTTATCACTGGACTTCATATATTTTAAAGCTGTCATGTTATCAAAAGAATGAATAGTTAAATTAATTCAAAAATTAAATTAAAAAGTTAAATTAATTTAAAAAAAAACTGGCTGACAAGATAGTTCACCAGGGAGGGTAGCCTGTATTGGCAGATCACAACCAAGCTCCAGTTCAGCACCCACTTCACTGTGACATCACTTTTGGTGCTGTGGTGCCTTTCCTTCTCTCCCTCTCTTCCTGTGTCTCTGTCTCCTTCCGTTTGAAAATATCTCCCTAAAAGTTGGGAAAGTCCCGGCGACAAGGAAAAAATATTTAATATATTGGACTTGAAACAACGAGAGAGCACAGGACAGGTGCCATGCCCCTTTTCAGGGTTCTCCCGGACTCCAGCGTCCATGTCTGGGGTTGTTAGGCGCCGAGCGCCGGAAGGAAGGAGCGACTGCTGGGATGCTGGTCTCGCGCGCAACTTAGTCTCGCGGGGAGCTCGCGCTCGCTCTCGCTCTCGCTCTCGCTCTGGGGCGCGTTCTTTCAGGCGGAGACGCGGCTCCTCCCTTCGGTGCGGTACTCTGAGGTCGCGTCCACGCTGAGTGGAGAGTGGAGGCGGGGACCCGGGGTAGGAAGGGCGAGGACTGGCCAGGACGTTCGGGTCATAGAGGGGCTGTCGCGGTGGGCGAGAGAGGGTGCCGTGTGTGGTGGTGGGGTCCCTGGGCTGGCGGTAGTGCTGCACTGAGGGGCGGGGCGGCCGGGCCGACGGAATGCGCTGGAGGCTTCCCAGTGCCGCGTGTGGCTTCCTCTACGGTCCGCCGTCGAAACCGTGGGCGCCGCCCGGGGTTGGGAGCGTTCGCGGCCGAGACTGGCGTGAGGGGCGGCGGGGAGTTGTGAGTCTCAGGCGCCAGAGAGTTGACGGTCTCGAAACGCGCGCGGAGGAGTGGGGGGGGGGGGCTGTGTTCCTCGACTCAAGGCTCACGGGCGACATGAACCCCCCGCCTCGGGCGTATTGGTAACAGGACTTCGACTTGGAAATGCTCTGCCCACTTTTTTTTTTTTTTTTTTTTTTTTGCGACGGTGGGAGGACTCGGAGTCCTACCTGTGGGCGGGACCTCGCTGACGGTGAAGAACTTTTCTTTAGGATTCTTCTTCTGGGGGAAGGAGGCAGTCAGATGTAGTAGGTTGCTTCCGAGGGCACATCGGTTGGTTTTGAGAAACTCGGGTGCCTGTGGCTTCCAAAAGTTTCGGAGACTTGCCGCGGCCCCTGGCGCCTGCGGTGGTGAAGCGCCCCCAACCCTCCACCCCCGGTTTCGCTTGTGTGAAGCTCCCCGCTCGCCCCTTCCCGGACTTCGCTCTCACCCACATTTTTTTTTTACCCTGTGAGGAACGCTGTGCCCCCAAATAAAAAGGTGGTTGCTGAAATTAAGCTTGTTTGGCGCAGAACTCAGAAAATCTTTTGTAAATGCGTCTCTCTCTCTCTCTCTCTGTCTCTCTGTTTTCAGTAGTTTTCAAGATGAATGACAACCTTTTTGTCAGTTTGGACAGACTTCTGTTAGAATTTGGTAAGTATAAAATAAGAGCGAATAGATAAAACTTATCTCTGTTACCGTCAAACATTTCTTACAGTGAAATGACGCCAAAGTAATTATTCTTTTAGTTTTCCAGTATGAGCAAGATAAAAGTTCTAAAGAGGATATGATTCAGCGGATTAATAGTAAGTATTTTTTCATCATTAGAAATATTGTAGTTTTATTTTTTTTATGTCACGTAAGATAATATGCAATTCTTGTGTTCCGAGCGACATAGTTTGCATTATGCCTTTGTGTCATGTCAGTTGTAGTGATTAATAATGGAAGTATTTACTCTAAGCACAGTTTTTCAGTAAATTTCTGTATTTGGTATTTAGTTATTTAGTGTTGAAGAACATTACTTTAATCAGAAATGACGAAGTACAGTTAATATGTTAACTTTTCATATAAAAATATATCAAGCTTTTGAGTGATGTTTAGAATCTTTGAAGTGAGGAGCTGGATATGTTTTCAGGAAATTTTTGAAAAATAATGTTATGAATCAAATGACACTACAAATGATATAGTTACAGTTTTTTTTTTTTTTAAAGATACAACAAAAGCTGTCAAAAGAAAATAGAACCACTCTGTAGCCCTAAAGACAAGGGCTTGGTTACCTTTTCTGCATCAAGAAAGGCTATTGAAGATTTACTTATTTTATGTTCACTTATTAGTAACAAACAAGTGGGCTGAACCTGTACTTACTAATTAACATGGAATTAATAAATAAAAATTTACATGCAATTAATGAATATAAATTTTACAAAACTTAAGTTAGTATTATATGTGAGTAGATTTTACATGAATTCATAGCATTGTAACATGCCATTGATCTTTTATATCATTTAATTGAGCCTTTATTTGTTGAAGGATAGGGGCCTTTTATTTCTCATCATCACACAATCCAGGAATACAACTGGCTCTGTGATTCTTATTCTGTCATTTTTAGTATAGATTCCTTTCCATAGCAACCTTCTTTTCCAATTCATTCTTTGGCTCTCTAATCTTAGGTAAGCAATTTTTTTCCCTATAATGTTTATTTATTTTGAATTTATAGTTTCTACTTTAAGAAAGTTAATATTTTCTTTTTCCAGAATGCTTTGAAGATATTAAAGCAAACAAAACGGAGATTTGTAAGATACATAAAACTATAAATACAACAGATGAGGAAATTAGTCATTGCTGTAAACATAGTAAGGAGATCAAAGACAGCTGTAGTAAGTGAGTATTTGAAAGAAATGAGTGTCCAGTAATTGTCACTAGTCTTCTAATCAAATTTATTTCTGACTTTTAAATTAAAGACACTGTTGATTTAAAGTAATATTTTGTTTGCAAAAAGGTAAATCCAGTCTTGAATTGCCTTCTTACATGCCATTGTAAAAAGGATCAGGGGATCAAAAGGAAAATAGAACTGCTATAGAATCCCTCTAATTTAGATCCAATTAGTCTGAAGACAGATTTTAGTAATCTAGATGTGATATAAATTTCTATTAGATGAGTAATTTCCATCTTAAAATTTTTTAAAATACTTTTTAATTAATTTATTATTGGATAGAGATAGAAATTGAGAGGGGTGGGGGAGGGGGAGATAGGGAGAGAGACAGACATCTGCAGCCCTGCTTCACCATTCATGAAGCCTTCCCCTTGCAGATGGGGACCAGGGGCTTGAACCTGGGTCCTTGTGCACTGCAGTGTGTGCGTTTAACTAGGTGCGCCACCGCATGGCCCCCATCTTAAAAATTTTAAGATAGAGGATCTGTAATTATAGTAGCTTTTCAAAATGCAATATTAAAAATATTCATTACATTAAGAATTCTTAAAAAAAGAATTCTTTCAGCACAGCTTCAGGTTGTGGGTTCTTGTGAAATAAGATATAAACATTTGAAATGTGAATGGAATTGTGTAATACAAATATTATAAAGTAAAATGTATTAGCTTCCTCTGTTTTAATGTTATGTGGCTTGTTTATTAGCTACTGTACTTTAGTTATGTATTTTAAAAACTTTTATTGAGAAATTTAGTAAAGCCTCCTTACTTTTTTTACATTGGTTTTAAGATTTTCATAAAAACAACACACACATAGAATAACAGTTCAGGGGCAAGTGTAGATAGCATAATGGCTATGCAAAGAGACTCTCATGCCTGAGGCTCCAGAGTCCCAGGTTCAATCCCCTGCACCACCATAAGCCAGAGCTGAGTAGTGCTCTGGTGGTAAAAAAAAAAAAAAAAAAAAAGAATAACAATTTGGTTAAAAAAAAAGTTTCTCCATGCCTGCAGTCTTCACCTGCACTCTGTCCTCCATATAGGTAATCTCTCTTGAGAGTTGTACCCTTTCAGACTTCTTTCAATAAATATGAAGCATAGTTATTACATTTACATATTCATTTCTTTTTTGTAATTTTTTAAAAATTATCTTTATTTATTGGATAGAGACAGCCAGAAATCAAAGAGACACCTGCAGCCCTGCTTCACCACTTACAAAGCTTCCCCCTGCAGGTGGGGACAGGGGCCTTGAACCCGGGTCCTTGCACACTGTAGCATGTGCACTCAGCCAGGTGCGCCACCACCCGGCCCCTACACATTCATTTCTGTACCTTCCCATTTTTTCCCAAAATGGAGTCATATCATACTTCAGTTTTTTTTTTTTTGAAAAAAATGATATTTTTAATTTTATTTTTTATCTTTTTATTTATTTATTGCATAGAGACAGAAATTGAGAGGAAAGGGGACAGAGACAGAGACATCTGCAGCCCTACTTCATCACTTGTGAAGCATCCCCATGTAGGTGGGGACCGGGGGGGGGCTTGAACCCAGGTTCTTGTACATTGTAGCATGCACTCAGTCAGGTGCACCACTACCTGGCCCCTGTTTTAAACTTTTTAAAAAATCTTATTTATTAGAGACAGCCAGAAATTGAGAGGGTAGGTGGAGGGTAGAGAGGAAGAGAGAGAGACACCTCCAGTACTGCTTCACACTACAAAGCTTTCCCCCTGCAAGGGGTGGGGGGTGGGAGACTTGAACCCAGGTCCTTGAGCTTTTTTTTTTCCTGTTCTTGACCTTTGTAACATGTGTGCTTAACTAAGTGCACCACCACCCAGTTCCTGTTTTAAAAGTTTTTAAATAGTGTAAATACTATTATGCATGTAGTGATCATGTATGGCTTTTTGACTTCTCTGAAATATATATATATATATATATATATTTAAAATATTTATTTCCCCTTTTGTTGCCATTGTTGTTTTTTTATTGTTCTAGTTAAAATTGTTGTTGTTATTGATGTTGTCATTGTTGGATAGGACGGAGAGAGAGAGGAGGGGAAGACAGAGAGGGGGAGAGAAAGACACCTGCAGACCTGTCTCACTGCTTGTGAAGCGACTCCCCTACAGGTGGGGAGCCGGGGGCTCGAACCAGGATCCTTAAGCCGGTCCTTGCGCTTTGTGCCACATGTGCTTAACCTGCTGTGCTACCACCGGACTCCCTGAAATATATGTTTTTGTGCTGATGTGTCCTGGGTTATTTAACTATTCTCTAATAGTGGACATTTAAGTTACTTCCAGCCTTTTCTTATTAAAAGCAACATATGCAGGTATACTTCTGCTTTTTAAACCTGTTACTGTAAAATTTACTGCAAGAAGGGAAATTGTTAGTCACATTATGTACATTTATACATTTGATAGGTAAGGACAAATTACTCTCCAAAGAGTATACTAATTTTGATCCCCATCAATAGTATATGGAAATTTTAATTTCCTCACACTTATGCTAACACTGGAATGTTCAGTTTACGTCTTTTAGACAGTCTTAAATAAAAAGATACATTGCAACCCAGGAAGAATCTGTTGGGAGTGGTGGAATCATACAGGTGTAAAGCCATTCTTAACATTTCAATTTTGAATTAGGTTTTATTGTAGTAGCTTGCTTACCAGTGATTACCCTCTAATAATGGCAATGGGTGCTGGAAATGTAGTGAGTTTTGTAAGGATCTGTTATGTCCTTAATGTACTTATACTTTATATAAGTTAAATTTTTGCTAGTTTCCAAAGTCAGCTAATAAACTTTGTTGATTTTGATATTATAAATGCCCTTAGTTTATGATTTAAGCATACTGGTTAAGACATTTAAATGCCAAAAATGAATTCCTGAAAATACCTGAGGAAACTGTAGGTGAATGTAAAGACATTTCTTAAAAGTATGTCAACAAAGCAGCAGGAACATAGGAAACAATGAATAAATATGACTGTATACAAATTAAGTAGAATACCTGCTACCTGCAAGCAACATAAAAGGAAAAAAGAAGGGGTCATAAAATGGCAGTTTTTAAAGTACTTGTGGAAATTAATAAGGAATACAAACAACCCCATTAAACAAGCAAAAAGCACAAGGTGTATGAGGGCCTGGGTTTGATCGCTGGCACCAACAGCCAGAACTGCATGCTGCTCTAGTTAAGAAATAAAACAATAGATAAAGCCCAAAATAGAATGCCTTGCTGGAAAAATGAGCTAAGAAGGTGAACAAGCAAATATAAAAATTAAATTATATTAAACTAATGAACAAATGCTTAATCTTACTACAATAAAATACATTTACATTAAAACTAGTAGCAAGGGCTAGGTGATGGTGTACTTGGTAGAGTCCACATTGTCATTGTTAAGGACCCAAATTGAAGCCCTCGGTTCCCACCTGTAGGGACCGCATTTCATGAAAAGAAACTTTATGAGCAGTGGAACATAACTACAGGTGTCTCTCCTCTCTTCCTCTCTCAACCTTTTACTGTCTCTCACCCTCTGTCCAATTAGGGGGAAAAAAAGCCATTGGTAGCAGTGGAGTTATATAGGCACGGAGCTCCATTGACAATCCTGGTGGCAATAAATAAAAACTGTAAAAATTAAGTTACAATTGGGGGCCAGGGGGTAGTGCAGAGGGTGTTAGTGCACATGGTGCAAAGTGCAAGGACCAGCATAAGGATCTTGGTTCGAGCACCCACTCCCCACCTGCAGGGGGGGTCGCTTCACAAGTGGTGAAGCAGATCTGCAAGGTGTCTGTCCTCTCCCTCTCTCTGTCTTCCCCTCCTCTCTTGATTTCTCTCTGTCCTATCCAACAACAACAAGGGCAACAAAAATGGGGGGAAAAAAAACGGCCTCCAGGAGCAGTGGATTCGTAGTGCAGGCATCAAGTCCCAGGGATAACCTTGGAGGCAAAAAATAAAAAATAAAATAAGTTGCAATTATGATTTTTGCCTTAAAATTCTTTTGTATATGTTTATTTTTTTAACATTTTAAATAATTTGAAAGAAAGATGTAGGAGCACCACTCATTTCTCATATTTAGAGGTGCCAGGGACTGAGCTTGGCACCTCTGTGGACTCAGGCTTACAAGTCTGAGATGCCACTGCTTCACTGTCTCCCAGGTCCCATGTTTTGCAGACATTTAGAGGAAGATAACACCCAATATTGGCCATGAAATGAAAAAAAAAAACAATTTTCATATCCATGATAGGAAAGTATATTGGTATAACCCTTTTGGATGGTATGTCAATTATATTTTTTAGAAAACTTAAAACATAGTGTAACTTTTGGTTAAATAATTTCATTTCTGAGAATGTAAGAAAATATTTTAGTCATTCTCTCAAAGATGTAATGTATAATAACATGCTTATTTCAGCTTTTATTTTCATTACTGGGGCTTTACCACTCCAGACTCATTTTCTTAATATATATATATATATGTATATATATATATATATATATGCTAAGAAACCACCTTTTTCTAAGCATGCCTCTTCCAATCTTAGCTAACGAAAACACAGAACACAAGTATATATATATATATATATATATGAGAGAGAGAGACCTGCAGCACTGCTTCACCAAGTGTGAAGTTTTCCCCTTGCAGGTGGGGACCAGGGGCTTAAACCTAAGTTTTTGTGCACTGTAATATGAGTGCTTAACCAGGTGTGCCACCACCTGGCCCCAGTTTTTTTTTTTTAGCATTTGATGGTTGCTTTATTATTTTTTTAAATATTTTATTTATTTGTGAGAAAGATAGGAGGAGAGAGAAAGAACCAGACATCATTCTGGCACACATGCTGCTGGGGATTGAACTCCGGACCTCATTATTGAGAGTCAAAAGCTTTACCACTGTGCCACCTCCCGGACCACTGCTTTATTTTTATTAAATCATATTTATTGATAGAGTTAATGGTTGACAGTGCAGTCATTGACACATGAGTACAATTTCTCATCTCCCTGTTTTCCGTAGAACACTCATCCACAGCCTAGGTCCTCTTCCATCATTGTGCACCAAGGTTATCTTCAGCTCTTCCCTTTCTCCTTCTCCAGAGTCCTTTTCTTTGATGCAGTACAGCATGTCCAGGCCTCCTTATACCTATTGATTAACTCTCATCTATACAAGAGATTGATATTCTCTTTTTGGCTTATCTCCCTTAACATGATGTCTTTAAGTTCTATTCAATATGACTCAAAGGAGATGACTTTTATCATTATTAGCAGCTGAGCAGTATTTGTGTATATATACCACATTTTCTTAGCCACTAAACATTTTCTTGTCATTAAACAGTTGGGCTGCTTCCAGGTTTTGACTACTGCAAATTGTGCTGCTATGAACATAGGTGAATTTAGATCTCTTCTGAGAGGTGCTTTTGTTTCCTTTGGGCAGATCCCCAGCACTCTATGCTGGGTCATACAGCAGGCTCATTCCTAGTGTTTTGAGTAGTTTTCCTGTATAGTTTGCTGTGCTTCCAAAGAGGATCTTGTGTATTTTTGTAATATATATCTGAAAAATTAAAATAATTAGAAAATAGAGCTAGAAGAGATAGTTAACAATACTTAGAATGGAAGTGTCCATGGTGCATGCTAATATTAGGTTTTCCACATTGGTAGTGGTTTTATAGTTATGTAGTAAGACAAAAATATACAAGGTGAATAGACACCTTATTCAACTGCCTGCTTTTATGTTTCATTTTGACTTAGTTTATTTTTTCCTGGCTTAGGAATTTTCTAAGTTTCAAAGTAAAGACAAGCCTGAGTGATTCCTTATCCTAGTTTTTAAATTATTTAACCAAAAATAAAATGTTTTCTTTAACTTTAAATAGTTACTCATTTTTATTATCTGGTAATTTATTATTTAGAGATACTAATTATCCTTTTTCCCATAGCTGGAAACCAACCTGTGATGTTTTTCATAAACATGAAGACTATATGAAGGACCAGTTTACTGTTTATCAAGAAACTGTTGAAAAAGACAAGTACAGTATATGCATATGTATATATTTAAGCTCATCATTTATATAAGTCAGTATTAGTAGTACATACTTTGTTAGAGTGTTAATTGAAAAATGTAGAAATTTTGTACATTGAGGGAGTTTTTTTTGTTTTTTTATTTTTTTCACAAATACAGTGTTTTCATAAATACAGACTCTGGATTCCCTTGGAGGTCTACATATTTGTTATGAAGCTCTAAGGAGTCCTTAATATGTTTAGATAAGTTGTTGGCTAGTAGCTGTTTGTAGCAATTATTGTGCATCAATAGGTAGTTTTTATTACTAAATTGTAAGTAAACATCTGAGGTAATACTTGTAGAATTATCTTGTGAAAGATTGAAATATTGGTTAACAGTGTTTTATGTTAACTTTTTTTTAATATTTATTCCCTTTTGTTGCTCTTGTTGTTATTGATGTCATTGTTGTTGGATAGGACAGAGAGACATGGAGGAGGGAAGATAGAGAGGGAGAGAGAAAGATAGACAACTGCAGACCTGCTTCACCACTTGTGAAGCGAGTCCCCTGTAGGTGGGGAGCCAGGGGCTCGAACCGGGATCCTTACACTGGTCCTTGTGCTTTGTGCCACCTGCGCTTAACCTACTGCACTACTGCTTGACTCCCAACTTCTGTTTTTTTTTTGTTGTTGTTGTTGTTGTTTTTTAAGAGTGCTTATTTAGTGGGCTGTTAGAATCTGCTAACAAGTGTGATTTTATTATATGTACATCACATGACCTAGAGGACTAGATGTAATTAGTAATCTACTGAAACTAGTAAGAGAATTTGTAGAGGAACAGGAGATTGTTTTAGGCTCAGCTCCTCTAGTTCAGTAAAGGCAACAGACCTTAGTAATACAAGTTAGTTTTAGACCTACTGATCAGCAGTGTAAGGCTGCTATCTTTATTTTTCTTCTTAGTATATAAAAAGTTCTTTACTGTTCTTTTCTCATTTGCTTAGGTGAGGTAGTCATTACAGAATCTTAAATTCTATGTAGCATGGCTTAATATGGAAAATTTGAGGCAAATAAGGACTGTATGTTTAGTAAAAATTCTATGAATATTACTCCTGAAAACTAAGTATTTGATAAGAATTGGACCAATACCTGTACTATAAACAAATAATCCCCTAATAAAATAATATTAAAAGAAAAATTTATAAAGGAGATCCAAGGATATGCTTTTTATAATGAGTCTGCACTAGGTTCAGTTTTGTGCATTGTTTCAATATTGGCTGTAGAGATCAGCATACTTTTAGATCTTGTGGGCTATGCTATGCCACACTACTGAACTCTTATGTAAGACCGACTTGCTGTTGTGGTACAAGAAAAGTTTTAGATATTTATGACTGTTTCAGTAAACCTTCACTTAATAAGAAAGAGAAGTTGAGGGGGTCCATTGGTAGCACCGTGGGTTATGCTCACATGGTGCAAAACTCAAGGACCAGCATAAGGATCCTGGTTCAAGCCCCCCCTTGCAGAGGGGGTCACTTCACAAGCTGTGATGCAGGTCTGCAGGTATCTATCTTTCTCTCCCCCTCTCTGTCCTCCCCTCCCCTCTTGATTTCTCTGTGTCCTATCAAACAAGAACAGCAATGGCAACAATATCAATAACAACAAAAACAACAAGGGCAACAAAATGGGAAAAATGGCCTCCAGGAGCAGTGGATTTGTAGTGTAGGCACCGAGACACAGAAGTAACCCTGAAGGGAAAAAAAAAAAAAGAAATAGAATTTGAATTTTATATAATTTTAGTATATCACGAAATAGTTTTGTGATTTTTAAAAATCATTTAAACATGTACAAAACTATTCTTAGTTCTGGCCATACAAAACAGGTGACACATTGGATTTACCCATTAGGCGTGATAACTTAGCTTTGTTGTAAATCAAGCAAAGCTCAAATAAGAAGGAAGGATTATATTCCACTACAACAGTTAACCATTTTACTCAAGTCTTGTATTCACCTTTACCTGAGTTTGACTGGAAGGGTTCCTTCAAGTTGTTGGATTTTTTTTTTTATAGCATAGTTGGGAAGAAAACACTAGTTATTTAAATACAGAATGTTAACACATAGAGTATAATAATGTAAAACATTATTATAATAATGTAATAATTTTAGATTAGAAAGTTGAAGGAGATTGGCTGCTGAGTGGAGGTGTACCCAGTTAAGCACATATATTACCATGTACAAGGACCCAGGTTTGAGCCCCAGCTCCCCACCTGCCGGGGGATGTTTCATAAGCAGTAAAAGAGGTCTGCAGGTGATTAATAATCATAATTACAGAGGTAGCTTGAACTAGGGAGAGTAGAGACTCAACTCAGAATTCGAGTAGATTCAAGAACTATTTGGTTATATCACTGGGAGGGTAGGACACATAAGTTTGGTGGTAGTGCGATTGTTAACCACTATTAAATTACTAAAAAAAAAAGTGGGGGGGAAGTATCTGATTAAAGAATCAGGTTTTGTAGTGTTAACTGTTGAAATGAAAACTAAAAAGGAAGAAGATACCACTGAGTTTGACAAATTGGACCACTGGTGTCTTTGGGAGGCAGTTTCATTAAAATGATGGGAGTTGGGACAGCAAAATAACTCACTTGGATAGTGTGCTTCTTTACCATGTGCATTTGAGCCTGGCTGCCACCAGATTGAAGGAAATTTTGGTGCTGCAGTCTCTTTCACCCTCTTCTCCACCTTTACATCTCTATCCAAAAAATATAAATGGTGGGGAGTGGAAGTTGAATTGAAGAGTGTTTGAAAGTAAATAACTGGTAGTAAAGAAAAAGGGTAGCATTAAAATGTGATGAAATCTAATACAGTATTTAGGGAAGCAAGTGTACATATATATATTTTACTTTATTCTTAATTTGGAAGATATTTACTTTATGAGAGAAAGAGACAGGTAAAGAGAGACCAGAACATTGCTCTGGCATATGTGGGGTTAGGGATTAACCCCAGGGTCTTATGCATACAATTCCTGTATTCTATCTACTGAACTACTCCCTGATTACAAATTTGGTAGACTTTAATAAGTGTTATTTAGAAAATTTTAAAACACACTTTTGAGGGGCTGGATGGTGGTTGGCGCAGCTGGATGAGTGTACATGTTTTAATGTGCAAGGACCTGGGTTCAAGCCCCAATCCCCACCTGCAGGGGGAAAGCTTTGCAAGTGGTGAAGCAGTGTTGCAGGTGTCTCTCTGTCTCTCTCCCTCTCTATCACCCCCCTTCCCTCTTGATTTCTGGCTATCTATCAAATAAATAAAGATTTTAAAAAATTTATAAAAAAAATAAAGGGGACAGGTTGTTGCACACCTGGTTGAGTGCACACATTATAGTGTGCAAGGACCCAGGTTCAAAGCCCTGTTCCTCACTTGTATGGAGAAAGCTTCATGACTTGTATAGTGTTGCAGGTATCTCTCTCTGTCTCTCTCCCTTTTATCTTCCCCTCCCCTCTCAACTTCTGTCTCTATCCAGTAAGTAAATAACTACAGATTTAAAAGTTTAAAAAATAAAACATACTTTTGAGTATAGGGGAGATAACATAATGGTTATGCAAATGACTTTCATGCCTGAGACTCTGAAGTCCCAGATTCAGTGCCCCATATCACCATAAGTCAGAGCTGTGCATTGCTCTGGTAAAAAATATACTTACATATTTTTTATATTGAAATTTCTTTTAATTTTAACAGAAATATGTACCAGGGTTATGTGTGTCAGTATAAAGATGTTTTGAAACAATACAAGCTAAAGTACTCAGAAGCACCAATTTCACATGAATATTATGAGAAGAAAAGAGAACATGAAGAAATTGAAAACAGAGTGTTGGCATGTACTGAACAATTAAAAACGAATGAAGCTATTTTTATGGAGTTTTTAGGTATTAAGATCTTTGTTATATGTTATATTAGTAATGATGTTTTTGCAATTAATAGAATATAATAAGTCAGTTTAAAATATGGATTTATTTTTCAGTTCCTGCACCTTTTTCATCACTTACTGAATGGACATTACATGTGTATCCACAATAGTACTTTTACTTAGAATTTTAATTAGTTAAGTATAATCTATGCACTGTGTTACTGTGTTTTCCTAGTGCAAATCACATGGATTTGCTTTTTGTTTAATTCAAAAAAATTAGTGGCTGTATTAAAGACTTTCTGGGATTTGTTTTGATATGTATGCATTTGACCAGAAGTAAGCAATATTGAGAAAAAGTGGTATATGTATCTGGATTTTAGTGGCATATATTAGCAACCACACCCATGAACAAATATTCTTTTTCATTGAAACAGTCATATAGTTGAAACTGTCATAATATATATCAGTGTATTTGTTAAAATGGAAGATAGTAAGGATGTATGTCACAATTATTTATTCACCTGTTAACATTTATTTTGTGTCAGGCAGTATTTAGAAAAGATAAGAGATTTCTTCCCACTATCTGAAAGTAGAATGTTCCTGTTTACGTGATTTGGTAGGTGTTTTTAGGGCTGGAAATTTCTAGCATTAATAGGGAAAAGTTTGAGCTTTCACCACTCATTTGAACATACCAAATCAGAACAAATGTAGAACATTCTTTTTTCTTTCTTTTTTTAATAACAAGGGAAAAAAAAGCCTTTTTTCTTACAAGGAATTCATAGTTAGGCATGTAAACAAATCATTCTACTGGCATTGTGTTAGGTGTTTTATTTTATATATTAATTTTTTTACTTGTTTGCTTTATACAAGTAATTGGTGTAAGTCTCATCTATTTTTCAAGGTGATATCCCTTGATGATGAACTTGGAATTTTAATCCTTTTCCTAAGTCTACCTTATTCTTGTATTCTCTGTTACTTCTTTCTGCTTCATCCTAAATCACCCCTTTAACTTTCTTGCCTTTCCCTTTCTCCGTCTTTGGGCTTTGGCCTGCTCTGTTCTTAGTTGTTCATTTGCTGTTCATCTGTATTTTGACTTCTCGATGAGGAGGTGTTGAGGTTGGTAGAGGCAGAAGGTACAGCAGAAAGGATGGGGAACTGAGTGGAATGAAATGTAAAACTGTAGAAACAAGATGTGATGGATATAAGAAGAACAGAAAAATAGGATTTAAATGTCTATTAAAATTCAAATAGGTACTTTGTTACAAATATAGAAGTTTAACATTTATCCAAAATGTGTGTTCTAGTATATAAACTGTATATACTTTTTTTTTGTTTTTTTATTTAAGAAAGGATTAGTGAACAAAAACATAAGGTAGGAGGGGTACAACTCCACACAATTCCCACCACCCAATCCCCATAACCCACCCCCTCCCATGTTAGCTTTCCCATTCTCTAGCCCTCTGGGAGCATGGACCCAGGGTCGTTGAGGGTTGCAGAAGGTAGAAGGTCTGGCTTCTGTAATTGCTTCCCCACTGAACATGGGTGTTGACTGGTCGGTCCATACTCCCAGTCTGCCTCTCTCTTTGCCTAGTAAGGTGTGTCTCTGGGGAAGCTGAGCTCCAGGACATATTGGTGGGGTCTTCAATCCAGGGAAGCCTGGCCAGCATCCTGATGGCATCTGGAACCTGGTGATTGAAAAGAGAGTTAACATACGAAGCCAAACAATTTGTTGAGCAATCATGGATCCCAAGCTTGGAATAGTGGAGAGGAAGTGTTAGGGAGGTACTCACTGCAAACTCTAGTGTACTTCTGCTTTCAGGTATATATTTTGCAGTAGTTTATGGATACGTGTGCACATAAGCTCTCTCTCACAGAAACTGGTGTATATCTAGATTATGGGACTTAGTTAGAAAGTGAACTACCTGAGATGAAATTAGAGTGTACTATAAAAGGAAAGGTCTCACCGAGTAATGAAGTTGAAGGGTTGTCATTCCACACGTGAAGTCTCTGGATACAGTCTGAGGTGAAGCATGTTGAGGTGGCAATCGTTGCGTTGGTTAGGTTGTGATCGGCGGATGCAATATTATTTGGTTTGGATTGGGAGATTCACACGGGAAAGTGGGCCCTATCCAAGGGTTCCAGGACTGGGGGAAGTAGGGGCTCTATAGTGAAGATGTGAGGTTCCTGCTGTCTTAGGGTTCAAAAAGTGGAATAGGAAAGGCCTGGCAATGAAAGATATTCTCTGGAGTTCTTGTTCACTATTGCTTTTCTATTCACTTTTAGTGTAGTTTTAGTTGAGTAACTTAGGGAGTTGTATAAACTAATAGTCATGTAGGATGTCCATCAACAGCTGAACTGTCAGGAGTCCAATTTCTAACAGTTAAATTTTTTAAATATTTATTTATTTATTTATTCCCTTTTGTTGCCCTTGTTGTTTTATTGTTGTAGTTATTATTGATGTCATCATTGTTGGATAGGACAGAGAGAAATGGAGAGAGGAGGGGAAGATGGGGAGAGAAAGATACACACCTGCAGACCTGCTTCACCGCCTGTGAAGCGACTCCCCTGCAGGTGGGGAGCCGGGGGCTCGAGCCAGGATCGTTATGCCTGTCCTTGTGCTTTGCGCCACCTGCGCTTAACCCGCTGTGCTACCGCCGACTCCCCTAACAGTTAAATTTAACAATTCAGTTTAAGCAAGATGTCAGATGAAAGATACTTTATGAATTCTGCAGGGTATACTAGTCAATCTTAGCAAGGAAAATGGAATATTGGATGGGGTTTCAATGTTGACTTTGGAATTTTCAGATAAATTTGGATCTGAATTGATAATGTGTTATTAGTAACACCAAATGACATAATGAACTTGGGTTAAAAGCAAACCACCACTCTTCATACGTATTTAACTGGAAGAAAAAAAAATTCTAATATTTTGGATGAAATGTAACTTTAAAGGTCAATATACCCTGCGTCAACAATTGTATTGTGAATCATTAACCTCCTACTTAAAAAAAAAAAGTCAATATACAAAAAAAAAGTGTGAAAATTAAGAAAGAGTTTTAGGAGCCTAAGAATATGTGTTCAATCATTCTGCTTCATCCTATAAAAGTGACTGGAAGCAAAAAAAAAAAGTCAATATATAACAGATAAGATAGATAAGAAATACATTATCTGTGTCTACCAAATTTTCATATTATTCTTACCTTTTATATATTGTTTATATGAAATATATATTATTTTATAGTATTTATGAAATAGTATATTAGTGTTATATAACAAATACTGTAATCTATTTCTAATATAGTACATATGCATGTAAAATTTACTTCCATATGTAGTTCCTTAATATAAAAGCGTTAATTTGAGAGGTAAAACACAAGATATCCTTAAACAAGCCAACAATTTTTCCAAAAACTCCTCGGATTTGAAGAAAGAAGCAGATGAAGTGGAAATAGAAATTAAATATTTAAATCAGGTATCTATTTTGTTAACTTATTTCTATGCATTAATGTAGAAGTGTAATGGCACATACTAGTAGCTACTTAGTTTTTCTTTTCTTTTTTTTTTTTTTTTTTGGTGTATGTGAGAGAATGAAAGAGGGATACCATAGTTTTGCTGTATCATTAAAAAATTTATTTATAAAATGGAAATATTGATAAAACCATAAGATAAGACAGGTATATTTTCAGTTTCTACCACCAGAACTCCCTATCCCATCCCCTCCCTTGAAAGCTTTCCTATTCTTCATCCCTTGAGGAGCATGGACCCAGGATCATTATAGGGTACAGAAGGTAGAAGATCTAGCTTCTGTAATTGCTTCCCTATTGAACATGGGTGTTGGCAGGTTGATCCATACTCCCAACCTATCTCTCTAGTGGGACAGGGCTCTGGGGAGGTGAGGCTCCAGGACACATTGGTGGGGCCACCTATCCAGGGAAGTCCGGTTGACATCATGGTAGTATCTGGAACCTGGTGGCTGAAAGAGAGTTAAGATATAAAGCAAGACAAATTGTTGACTAATCATGAACCTAAAGGCGAGAATATTGCAGATGAAGATTTGGAGTTTTCATTTTGGAAAAAGCTAGTATGTCTATTTTAGGTATATTCCAAGGGGGTCCATGACTTCACTAGTTTTTGCCTGAACCTGACATCTGATATGCAGGTGGACCCAAGTTATTGTCTGGGGAGATGGTTTCATAGTTGGAAAAAGAACAGGGAAGAGAGTAGCTCCCCAAAATGGGGAAAGTACCTAAATATTGTTAACTGTAAACCCCACTGATTTGATCTGGGGCCTGTATCATTTTATGTTGTACCTGGGATTAAACCCAGAGCCTTATGCATTTAAGGCATGTGATCACTGATGGGTCACTTCCATAACCCAAGAAGAATTATTTCTTTTTTTAAAAAAATATTTATTTCCTTTTTGTTGCCCTTGTTGTTTTATTGTTATAGTTACTATTGTTGTTATTATTGATGTCGTTGTTGGTTAGGACAGAGAAATGGAGAGAGATGGGGAAGACAGAAGGAGAAAAAGATAGACACTTGCAGACCTGCTTCACCACCTATGAAGCGAATTCCCTGTAGGTGGGGAGCCAGGGGCTCGAACTGGGATCCTTATGCCTGTCCTTGTACTTTGCACCACCTGCGCTTAACTCAATGCACTGACGCCCAGAAGAATTATTTCTAAAAAGTTTCAATATAGAGATGTGCTTAAGATAATTTATTTGCATAAGTTACTTTTGAAACCTATCTGTGGTTGAAGGTTTTAAGTGTATTCAACTCTGAACTTTGGGAAGAGTCTAACTTTCTTTGAGGGTGATGGTGAAGAAAACATGATGAGGAAAGAAGAGGTAACTAACATGAATTTAAACATTATATGAGTGTTAACAAAAAAAGTACAAGACTGTACAAGGCTCAAAGAAATTTGAAAATTTATGACTATAATCTTTGTAGAATTGTAAGAATTGATGTATATAGAGTATAAGGGGCCCTTGGTTGAGTGTACATGTCATAGTGCACAAGGACCCAGGTTCAAGCCTCTGGTCCCCACCGGCAGGGGAAAAAGCTTTCTGTGTGGTGAAGCAGTGTTGCAGGTGTCTCTCTCCATCTCTATCACCCCTTCCCTCTCGATTTCTAGCTGTCTCTATACAATAAATAAAGAAAGATAATTTAAAAAATAGAGTGTAAGGTTAATGGGTGAGGTACCTCGCTTAGGCACCTATCATGATGAGATAAGAAATTCTACTTATGTGACACCAACAGTCTTGTTAATAATTGTTTCCTCCAAGTAAGGAGACTATTAAAAGATTGATGATATATGATATTTTTGATACATTTCCTGTGTCAGTTATTGAACGGTGGCTTTCAGTGGCAGGTATGAAGTCCCTTCAAGGTCACATCTAAATTTTGAGAAAAAATAACTACCTTCTTCAATTTTTGAAAATTGTGTCAAAGATATGTTTATTATTCAATGATGTGAGGTACCAAATAACAGCACTATCATTTTAGCAATAAGAAAGTGGATGCCACTTACTTTAAAATACATAATACTATTTCTCACTTTGGGAATTAATTTATGCTTTACTTTTAACTGTCTTTTTTTAAAAAAAAAAGAAGATGAAGGACTTGGTGGTGGCACACTTGGTTGAGTGTACACAATACCATGGAAAGGATACTGGTCAAGCCCCTGGTCCTTACTTGCAGGGGGCAAGCTCCATGAGTGGTGAAGCAGTGCTGCAGGTGTCGTGTCTCTCTCCCTTATTCTCCCTCTCCTCTCAATTTTTCTCTGTTCTACAAGATATAAGAAACATAAAGGAAAAATATTTAAAATAAATTTTAAAAATATCTAAAAAAGAAGAGGAAAATTCATTGAAATCTAGAGGAATTGTAAAGAAAAGTTGAGTATGACTTATTGCTCACTTTTACTTGGTTTTATTAGCACCTTCCACTAAAGATAGCCAGTAATACCAAACATGTAAATATTACATTTATATAGGAAAACATTATTTAAGATAAAAGTAAGATAAGATGTATCTTATGCTCTATTTTTCTTACTAGCACATTGCAAGACTTAATGAAACCAAGAATCTTTCAGAAACCCTTGAAGAAAAAGATAAAAATCTAGAAAAGAAAAAAGAATTGAAAGAAAGGTACAGATAAACTTTAAAATTGGATTTTGTTACATTGTTTCTAAAAATTTTATTCTAAATGACTATTCAAGCCACTAACATACATAGTTCCTGTGTAATTTACATAGTGCCAAACTTAGTACAAGTCTTCATTTTCTATGAAATTTTTATTAATATTATTAAATATTATTTTGAGAACTTCCCAAATAACAAAGGACAGAGTGAAACCTTACCATGTATAATATCCCGAGTTCGAGTCCTGCCACCACATGGTGGCATCAGGGGAAACTCCATGAATGATGGAGAAGTGCTGTGGTTTCTTTCTCTTTCCTTGTTTCCCATCTCTTTATCTCTGTCCGTATGAAGTAAAATTAAAAAGTCAGTCTGGGAGCAGTGGAACCACACATGCACGAGAGCCCAGTGCTGCCAAGAAAGTATGTACTACTTTTCAAATTTTCCTGTTATTTAGTACAACTAAGGATATGTAGAGAAAATAGGATCGCAACTACTGTTCTATAACCAGTTAGTTCATTCATGAGAGTTAACAATAGGAGTAAAAGAGGACCACCAGTGGGAACAGCATTGCACTTAGCTTTTTAACACACAGTCAGATGCTTGACAGGTTCTTCCTTTGCCACAGAGAATGAAGATGAACCAAAAAGCTACTAGATTTTGTCTTAGTGGTCATAAAAACAGTGTCAGTAATTGAAGCATTAGGGAGAAAAAAAGAATAGTTTTTCCTGTTACTGTGGTGTATATCCTGTTTTTTAGTCTTTTTTTCCAATATCCTCTTTCATACTTGATAATTCCCCCTTATTAGGGCTCCACTGTCCTTATCCTGATTTGCCAGTGAACTCCTTCCCCAAATTTGCTTTCCTAACCCCCCTTCCTTGGCTCTGTTATATTTGACATACTAATCCCATGTTTCACAGTAATGTGTCTTTAAATTTATAATGAAATTGATTAGAAAAATATACAGATGTATATAATTCCATTTTATTGACAGTTTTTAATATAAAAATTCTAAATTGAGTAGCTTGGCTAGATAGGTCACTTGGAGGGGTGCCATAACCCATACTGTCAGGCACATAACCCATACTCTCTCTCTCTCTCTCTCTCTCTCTCTCTCTCTGAAAAAAGTGATCCTGAGTTGTGAAGCCCTTGTAACAAAACAAAAATCCACTTTAAATTGAGAAGAGCATACCTACTTATTTTTATGAAATACATATTTGGTGCTAATATTTGAGTTATTACTTAAGTATAAATTATTTCTTTTAGAAAATTCAATTAAATTACTCTTCAGTTGAAAAGTTAAAAGACCCATTTATGATTGTAACACTGCTTTAATGACTTCTATATTTGTGCTAGTTTTGTTTCTGAATAAATCTTTAAGACAGTCAGATATAAAATGGGTTATTTGTGAATAAGGTTTTGATTTATACTGTTTTGATATGTTTAGAAAATATTCAAACAGCTTAGTAATGGTGTTTTAAATTGAGGTAACATTGGTTTACAACACTATATATACTTTAGGGGCACAGGCTCATACCTCTTTAAATGTATGTTACCATTCCATTCAAATAACATAATCATAAGGGCTAAAAAGGGTCTAGTGGATTGCAGTAGAGCATTACTGTTATCTGAATGGCATTTATTTTTAAAAATATTGTATACTGAAAATAGCATTGAATTTGATCAGGAAAGTAGGTTTTAGCTGTTACACAAGTAATAATATGGGGGCAGGTCTCTCTTTTTTTTCCTGGCAGGGCTGGGGTGTCCTCACACATGCATGATTTCGCTCCTCCTAGGTAGACCCTTTTCATTCATATATGGAGAGTGAGAGAGAGATTGTATGTGGTGGTACTCCAATGTGACACCAGGACTTGAGCCTGTACTGTGTTTATGACCAAGGCTCATTTCCTCCCTGCTAAGCTATCTCTTTAATCTGGAAAAATCTCTTCAGTTTCCTGAAATTTGGTTTCCTTATATACAAAATAAGGAGTTTTAACTGTATGGTATCTTAACTATATCTTACAGCTTTCATATGTGTTAATTTCACTTAACTAACCAATGTAACTCTATTTTAGAACTTCTGAAAAAGATGAGCATACACTTACATTGAATAAAGCCTCTCAAAACAGTCAACTACTTCTTTCTTATGAATATAAAAAATTAGTCAGACCAGTGAAAATGCATTCTTCAGAATCAAGAGATACAGGTATAGTATCAGTTTATTGTTCAAAACAGTTTTCTTTAGAAACATAAGGAAGGAGAAATAGAAGCAAATTTAGGTGTTTGAAAGAATAGAATAGAATAAGCAATACTGAGAACTAATAGACTTAGGAAAGTACCACTTTGATACTTTCTCAGAACAAATAAACTTTGCCTTATATACCTTTTTCTCTTTTAAGATAGAAATTACATAACATTAAAAAAAAAGTGTTCTGGCCTGTTCTGGTTGCATAGCTATCAAAGGAGTAACACTTACTTATATATTTCTCATTTGAGAAGCTGGATTGTTGGCATGTGTGGGTAACAAACATGTTAATATTTGTAACTTAGGGAGTCGGGCGGTGGCGCAGCTGGTTAAGCTCAGGTGGCGCCAAACCCAATGACTGGTGAAAGGATCCCGGTTTGAGCCCCTGGCTCCCCACCTGCAGGGGAGTTGCTTCACAAGCGGTGAAGCAGGTCTGCAGGTGTCTTTCTCTCCCCCCCTCTGTCTTCCCCTCCTCTCTCCATTTCTCTCTGTCCTATCCAACAACAATGACATCGATAATAACTACAACAATAAAACAATAAGGACAACAAAAGGGAATAAATAAATATTTAAAAATATATTTGTAACTTAGTCACTGAAATATTTGAGTATGTTTTAGCCAATGAATTTGCATGTTAGATTAATCATACTATATTAGATTAACTGCGTTGACTATCTTACCTGTTACCAATATCACTTTTGACTTCTTATTATAAAGATCTAGTTTTCATTTAACATCTGTACTTACTGTAGTAACTATTATATAGCAAGGAATTAAGAGCTTTAAGCAATTGCACATTTCTCTATTTTGATTTAAATAATTATGTAGCTTTGACTTTTTTTAAGTACCAAGTTCAGTTAAATGTTGGGCCTGATGTTTGATTATACTCTGGAATTGATTTGAAGTTGTACTATTTAATCTAGATAAAAAAGAAAAAAATTTTTTGAAGCAGTTAAAGCTTGACAGTATTGATTTCAGACAAAAAGAAAAAGACACACAGGTAGGTATTTTTTTTTTCTTAATAGTTTAAATACTTGTTTGTGTTAAATGAGATCATGGGTATACTATATTTAAGACATAATTTTTAATGTATGTGTGTTTCAAATATATTAAATCAGCCATTTGTACTGAATTCCAAATGATAGCTATGAAGGTAGGAAGATAAGTTAGGGAAGCAAAGTATACTCAATTTCCTTGGGGGAAACTTGAGGTAGGTAGAAGATATGAATATTGATTATATGTAATAATGGAAAAATGTAAATTTACACATGTATAAACAACATTTAGAGTTGACTACTAGAAGAGAAATACAATGTCTAAGTTTCAACTAGTAGAAGAAAAAAGATGAAATGTAACTAGTCCAACAAAAGACAGGAGTGGAGTGGGGTGGTAAAATGGTTAGAAAGCATTAGAAAATAAGATGACAAAAAAAGAAAAGAAAAAGATGACAGAAATAGTTTTGAAGAAATTGCTAGTCATAAAACTATGATTGTGTTAACCCCCATTATGCAAAATGCTGCAGTATACTATTAGAACAGCTGAAGTAGTATGAAAATGAAGATGAAAAGAATAGAATGTATTCATCAGGCAAAAACAAACAAAGCAGATGAAACATGCACTTTATCAGATAGAATACAATATAAGAAGCATTAAGGGCTGGGAGAATAACTCACTTGGATAGTGCATCTGTTTTGTCATGCATATGACCCATGTTTGAGCCCAGCCCCCCACAGCACTGGAGACTTTTCAAAATGAGTAAGAAAGAGAATGAAACAATACCCATATCAACAAAACAAACTTTCACTACCTTTCATTGTTCTTCAACCAGGACTAGACATTAAAAAATAGATTTACAGGGTCCTGGCACCAAGTAGAACAAGCATGTTACAGTGTTCAAGAATTCAGGTTCAAATCTCTGACCCACCTGTAGTGGAGAGGCTTCATGAGTGATAAAGCAGTGCTGTCTCTCTCCCTTCTTAGTTTCTCTCTCCAAAATAAATAGATATACATTGCTAGTTCTTCTTCTTCTAGCGTTTGCCCTTCTTCTGTAGCCAGTCAACAGCGTCAGGTTGAGCCTGATGTAAAGTTTCGAGACCTCCTTTGAATCTGGAGAGGTGGCAGTCGTTGACAATGTGGGTCATAGTCTGTCTGTAGCCGCAGGGGCAGTTCGGGTCGACTCTGGCTCCCCAGTGATGGAACATAGTGGCGCACCGGCCATGGCCTGTTCGATAGCGATTGAGGAGGGCCCAATCATAACGTGCTAGGTCAAAGCCGGGTTGACGCTTGCAGGGGTCTGTGATGAGGTGTTTGTTCTTGACCTCAGCTGACTGCCAACTCTGTTTCCAAGAGTCTGGAACAGAGAAGTTCAGTGTAGGCGTAGAGGACCAGATTGGGTGACGAGACGTCAAGCGTTGGACAGGGTGGGCGAAGATATCCGTGTATATTGGCAGGTCCGGTCGAGCGTAGACGTGGGAAATGAATTTAGATGATGCCGCATCCCGACGAATATCTGGTGGGGCGATGTTGCTAAGAACTGGCAGCCATGGAACCGGGGTGGAATGGATGGTTCCAGAAATTATCCTCATGGAGGAATATAATTTGGAATCGAATTACATTGCTAGTAATACCTTATAACTCCTGAAGCCCCACAAAACTCACATATTCTGTTTTCTTTTTCTCTGTCTTTACTTTATAAATATTTATTTATTTATTTATTTGGGGGTAGAGACAGAGGAATTGAGGGGAGGGAGAGTGAAAGAGACATCTATAGCTCTGCTTCATTGTTAAGCTTCCCCTCTGCAGGTGGAGGAGCCTAGGGCATTGAACCCTGGTCCTTGCTGCTGTAATGTGTGTGCTCTTATCAGGTCCACTTTGCACCATTTTCTTTTTCTATGAAGTGATAGGTTACTCTGCTTTCATCAGCTTTTTTAAAATAATTTTATTAGGGGGTTTAATGGCTTCCTGTACTGTTGTTGACACAGGGATACAATTTCTCATCTCCCTGTGACAAGTGTCTGCAGGACATTGTCACCCCCAATTAAGTCCTTTACTACCGTCACAAAAAAGCAGTTTATTTAAATACAGAAATACAGAAATACTGCTAAGCATAGTTATAATACTTGATCAAAACATTAAATTTCTTCTCTTCCTTCCCTCTCCCTACACCAGACCACTGCTCAGCTCTGGTTTATAATAGTACCTAGTAATTGAGATTGTGATCTCTAGTACCTCAGTCATGAAAATATGTTGCATTATTTCTTTTACTATCTTCCTGGACAAACCATTAAATTTCTTAAATCTTAAACTTTTGTTTTCAAGTGTTTGAGTTAATGTCTTGTATGTACTGGTCTCAGTTATCATTGTTACTGGTATTGATAATAATGGTGATGGTGAAAAGGATGAGAGTTCTCAGTAGCTATGGCAAATATTTTTTAAATGGTGTTGTTCACACAATTTTAATACTTAATTTTTTTCAGGTGGTAAATGACACTACTAGGAGTAGCCATTCAAAACTTTCTCAAAATTTTATGCAATTCAGGTAATTCTTAAAAATAAGAAAATACTTTAATTTATTATATAATCAGTTCAGTAACTAATACATTTTGTTTATTGCATTTTAGATTGCTTACTTCACAAAAACAGTCAAATTGCAGTCAGTGGTTTGAAAAAGGAGATACAGGTACTTTTTATATTTTTCATAAACAAGAATAGCAAGTCTCTGTAGTATTCAAATAAATTATTTGGATTTTTTGCATCTCAATTTAATTAATCATCCATTTCCAGTTTTCTAAATATGAAACCAAATACATTTTGTAAAATTCGAAAAACAAAGAAAGATATAAAAACATCACTCTCTAGATAGAACTGATGCATACATACTGGTATATGTTCTATTTTTAGGTTTATTATACTTAGACTGCATGGGAGAAAGAAAGAGGAAGAGCGATTGAGTCATCTGAGGCAGAGAGAAGGAGAGAGAGAGAGAGACAAAGGCACTAGTGCAGTTCATCCAGTGCCAAGGATTGAACCAGTAACCTCATGCATGAAAATTCTATATTCTGCCAATTAAACTATTTCCCTGCTACTCTCTTTTTTTTCTATGTGTATGTTTTGTTCTTGTACCCCTCTCTAATTTTAAGCCCATGCCATTTAGTATCCTCTTCTCTCCACTTGATATACTATCTAAAAACATTTTACTTATTTATTTATTTATTTATTGGATAGAGACAGAAACTGAGAGGAGAGTGGGAGACAGAGAGAGACACCCAGAAGGTGGGGGACCAGGGCCTTGAACCTGGATCCTTGTGCATTGTAACATGTGCACTCAACCAGGTGCACCACTGTCTGGCCCCTCCATTTGATATACTATTGAGGGTATTTCTTCAAACCATTAAGCTGATTTCATGTATAATGACTGTATAATATTTCATTTTGTGGATATTCTGGAATTTGCTTAGGCAATAGACCATTGAAATTTTTTTATAAGGTGCTAGGGGTCAAACCCAGAGCTTTAAATGTGCAAGATATTTGTTCTAACAGTGTTATATCCCTGCTCCTTTCATTGATATTTTGTGCTTTCTAGGATTATTTTCAGCTGTTATACATAATATTACTATATTATTGATACATCTTTGAATATAGTCTATATATCTTGATATAGTCTTTGAATAGTTTCTTTAAATAAAATCATAGAATAATTGTAAGATAAATATGAATTAGTTTATTATCCTAGAATCTATTAGATATTGGTACTTTGATACACCTTTGAAAATACTTGTTACTTATATCTATAATGTACACATATATGTATATATAAACTGCATCTGTAACACACAACTGACTCTTGAACAATTGGGGGCATCACCTCCCTATACAGTTGAAAACCCATATGTAACTTTTGACTCTAAAAAAAAAAACCTTAACTACCAAGAGCTCGAGAGAGAACTCGTAGATGGACTATGTGCCTTGCCCTGCCTGTGACTCAAGTGTAAACCACCACAAATGCAGTGCTGTGGAATCAGAGAAAGCTCCAGTACTGTGGGTCTCACCTTCTCTCTGTCTTTATCTCTCTTTGTTTATCTCAATGACAAAGTAGCCCAGAGTGGTGAAATATATATATATATATATATATATATGTATATATCTATGTATGTATATATATATATATACATAGATATATATATATATATGTTTTCAGAAAAGTCATGCATTGTTTTGCTTAGAAAAACAGAAAAATGCTTTATGACTTTTCTGACAACCCAGTATATTAAAGTGTTTTACGATAAACTGAATTAAAGAAAAGGTGTTGAGATGATCATGAATACATTTACAACGATTACCACAAGCTCATCCTCTCTTCACAAGAAAATATGTGTATAAATGGAACTGAACAGTTTAAACTTGTATTGCTGAAAGATTAACTGTATACGTATTCTGATAACCCTGTATTAATACTATTATACCTATTAGCCTCTATAAAAGTCTATACCTTTTCCTGGTAGCAAGTGAATAGCAACTTGTACTTTGAAGTTTTAAAAATGTTTAATTAAGGGTGGGGGTAGATAGCATAATGGTTATGCAAGGAGACTCTCATGCTTGAGGCTCCAAAGTCCCAAGTTCAATCCCTCACACCATAATAAGCCAGAACTGTGCAGTGCTCTGGTGTCTCTCTGTGTCTTTCTCTCTCTGCATCTCTCTCAAAGATAAAATAAGTAAAATACTTTAAAAATGTTTAATTAGTTCTAGCAATATAAACATTCTGTAAATATACATACATTTAAAATAATTATATATTTCTGAAGCTGTCACACTCAGTATATGATTCAGCCAACACAATATGTTTATTCCATGCAGATGAATATTCTTGCTTTTTTTCTGGAAGAATAATGTTTTATAGTCTACCTGGTGGTCTAGTCCACTTGTTTATAATCCTCTGTCAGAATTATGAGTGAACTATAAAGTGTTAAATGGAAGAATGACTCATCTCTACAAACAACATTCTACTAATATAGATACACGGTGAATGCTGGTGGAGGATATAACATAATGTTTATGTAAAATGTTTGCATGCCAGAGGCTCTGAAGTCCCAAGTTCAGTCTCCCACATTGTCTTAAACCAGAGCTGAGCAGTGCTCTGGTTTAAAACAAAAATGGAGAACTTCTGGGAGGTGGGATTATGTAGTAGCAAGCAGTTCTCCCCAATCAACTGGGAAAAGCAATGAAAATCACCTCTGAAAACTCAACAAATGTGACCAGGATCTCTTCAAACTCGCGAAGCCATGGGTAAGTACAGACTTGTGTGGCTTGTAGACAGAAGGGGGGGGGGGGGAAGCAATTCCCGGCCACTAAAAGGCCATACTCAGGGTTGGCTTGGTGCCAGACTGGCAGCTGAGACACACTTCTGGGTCCAAGTTAAAGAAATAACAAAGAAAGGAAAGGAAAAGGAAAGGAAAAGGAAAGGAATGGAGGAAGGAAAAGGAAAGAAGAAAGAAAGAAAACTACCTAAAGCCACAGGTGAATACAGACACATGTGGCTTAGGGACTGAAAAGGTGAGTAAGTAATTCCCAGGACTAAAAGTTAGAACTTAGAGACAGCAGTCACAAAATTAGATTGGTGGTTGAGACACATCACTACCAGGTTTGAGTTTTAGCAAGAAAAAAACTTTTAAATAAAAAAAAATGCTTAAAAATTCAGTTTACAACTGTGACTTCTTGAGTTTCCAATGCTGTTACCCCACAGAGGCAGGAACAACAGCAGGAGACCCTATATTGACATTTGGGTCGCAGAACCAGCCCAATAACTGGATAAAAATCTCCCCCACTGGGGGTCGGGCGGTGGCACAGTGGGTTAAGCGCACGTGGCGCAAAGCGCAGGGACCAGCGTAAGGATCCCGGTTAGAGCCCCCCGGCTCCCCACCTGCAGTGGAGTCGCTTCACGGGCGGTGAAGCAGGTATACAGGTGTCTATCTTTCTCTCCCCCTCTCTGTCTTCCCCTCCTCTCTCCATTTCTCTCTGTCCTATCCAACAACAAAGCAACGCCAACAATGGCAATAATAACCGCAACGAGGCTGCAACAACTAGGGCAACAAAAAGGGGGAAAAATGGCCTCCAGGAGCGGTGGATTCATGGTGCAGGCACCGAGCCCAGCAATAACCCTGGAGGGAAAAAAAAAAAAAAATCTCCCCCACCAAGATGTATACACAGGGAAATCAAACACCTTACCCACAGTGCCTCCTGCTGGCACAGCGACAATATCCACACTAAATGAGGAAATTGAGAAATACACAAACAGCAATAACAGAAACCCCAAATGACCAGACAGAAATAGATCTAGAAAAAAATGATAGAGTTCAGAAAACTAACTATGAAATCAATTCAAGAAACTAAAGTTAAGATTCAAGAACTAAATAATAATTTTACCAAAGAATTACAAAGTATAGGAAAAAAAGAAAAACCTTCAAACAGAGCTGCAGGGCCTGAAGGACACTTTGAATGCAGTTCAGGTTGAGGTTAGAGGCCTCAGAAGTCGACTTAACCAAGTGGATAGAGAATATCAGCACTAGAAGACACAACCCCCCCCCCACATTCTGAATTTAAAACTCTTGGAGAGGAAAAGGTTGAGGAGAAATGAAGCATGTCTCAACAAAATAGCAGACTCCATCAGAAAGATTAGCATAAGGATTATTGGAATCCCTGAGGAAAAAGAAAGGGGGATAGAGAACATGCTCAAAATACAGAAGTCCAAGAATGTGAATGCATACCTAAATTTTTGAATCCAAAATGATACACACCAAGACACATTACTGTAAAACTATCCAAAATCCAGGATAAGTGCACATGGCACAAAGAGCAAGGACTGACATAAGGATCCTGGTTCAAGCCCCCGGCTCCCCACCTGCAGGGGAGTTGTTTCACAGGTGGTGAAGCAGGTCTGCAGGTCTCTATCTTTCTCTCCCTCTCTCTGTCTTCCCCTTCTCTCTCCATTTCTCTCTGTCCTATCCAACAACATCAATAATAATGACAATAAAACAACAAGGACAACAAAAGGGAATAAATAAATTTTTTTTTTAATCTCAAAAAAATATCCAAAATCAAGGACAAGGAAAAAATAGTACAGGCGCCAGGGAAAGGAAGAGACTATCCAAAAGATTAATGACTCCAAGAGCTGGTTCTTTGAAAGGATAAATAAAAATAGATAAACCACTGGCTCACGAAAAGCAAAAGAGAGAAAGCTATGATTAAAACAATCAAGAATGAGAGGTGAAATTACAACTGAAGATGGGGAGATACAAAGAATCAAACATGGATATTATGAGCATCTATGGAAATAAATTGGAAATCTAGAAGAGATGGATGTATTTGTAGAATCATACCACCTTCCTAGCTTAACCCAAGAGGAAGAATATAGTTTAAACAAGTGAGTCACTAGTTGAGAAATTGAATCAGTAATCAAAAATCTACCCAAGAGTAATTCAGGCCCAGAAGGTTTTCCTAATGAATTCTGTTAAGACTTTGAAAGAAGAACTAACACCTATTTTCCTCAAGCTATTTCAGGAAATTGAAGAAGGGAAAACACTATCAAACACATTCTATGAGGCAAGTATCACTTGACCCCGCAAACCAGGAAGGGACTCTACCAGAAAAGAAAACTATAGAACTATATCGCTGATAGAGCTGAAATAGGTCAGTTGGGAGAGCGTTAGACTGAAGAACTATATCACTGATGAATATTGACTGCAAAGATCCTGAATGAAATCTTGGCAAATTGAATCCAACAACGTATCAAGGATATCACCTACAATCCAACAACATATCCAAGGATATCAACATAACATTCACCAAGACCAAGTAAGATTCATCGCTGGGAAATAGATGGTTCAACATTTGCAAATCAATTAATGTAATCCATCATATCAACAAAAAGAAAGAAATCACCTGGTCATAAGGCCCAAGATAATAGAGCACATGTGCACAAGTATCCATAAGTTGGGGAAAGTGCACAATAGTTTGTGTTGAGCCAGTAAATGAAGCAAACAAGTAGACCTAAAAGACAACATAAAGTACTTAATCAAATAGTTTCTACTCAGACCCAGATACCCTCCTCACCTACCTTCTATTACATGCCCTCAATCACTCCAAACTAACTTTGTCAGACAAAGTAAGGCTACAAAAGCTGGATAAGGGCAAGAGACTGGCATACTTTAATGATGGCTCTTTTGGTTACTACCAGGCCACCCCATCACCTAGAGCTCTAGTCAGGGAATCTTAGGATCCCCACACAGACATAATGAGCATAGACCGCTAACATCCCTCTCTCCACTGTCATTGATCATCTCCATCAGGAGCAACATAATGAAACCCCTCATGGGCCTCTATAGGACCTTGCCCTCAGTGTGGATCAACAATGGTAGGGACTGCCCCACTCTCTGAAGGGAGGTTGGGCCAACATACTCTACCACCTGAAGAAGATGGGTCCGGCAATGAGTGCAGCCTAGGATGTTCCTAGTTATTACCTTAGAATGCAAGCTCAGACCTACAGGGATGGAGAGATTATACAGGCTCCTGCACTAAATATGGGTCCCAGATCCAATCAATGAGGTTTACAATTAATGTTATTTATATATTTTTCCCATATTTGGGAGCTACTCTCTTCCCTAATCCAGCTTTTTAGTTCTTTTTCCAACTCTGACACCATCTCCCCAGACAATTCCTGTAGTCCACTTGCATGTTAGCTGTTGGGCTCAGGAAAAAAATTAGTAAAGACATGGACTCCTTGGAATATATCTAAAATAGACCTACTAGCTTTTTCAAAAATTGAGACCCCAAATCTCATCTGCTATAGTCTTGCCTGATTATTAAATAATTTTGTTTTTCTTTGTATCAATGCTTTTTCAGATTCAAGTTGCTGATGCTACCATGATGCCAACCTGACTTCCCTGGACAGATAACCTCACCAATGTGTCCTGGAACCCCACCTCTCCAGAGCCCTGCCCCAGTAGGGAAAGTAGAAACAGGCTGGGAGTATGGATTGACCTGGCAATGTCCATGTTCAGCAGAGAAGCAACTATAGAAGCCAGGCCTTCCACCCTCTGTACCCCATAATGACCCTGGATCCTTGGTCACAGAATAGGAAAGTTTTCAGCGAGGGGATGGGATATGGAACTCTGGTAGTGGGAATTGTGTAGAATTGTAACCCTTTTATCCTATGGTCTTGTTGACATTTTTTATTTTATAAATAAATTTTTAAAAATCACCTGGTCATATCAATTGATGTTGAAATGGCATTTGACAAGATCCAACACCCACTTATGGTAAAGACCCTCCAGAAACTGCTAGGCAGTTGTGACTCCAAGCCCCTCTTCTGAGACCTGCCCAGGCATGGACTCCTGACCCAGGTCCTCCTAAAACACCAAGCATAATGAGGAGACAAAAAAATTACCTGTACTGATGGATAAAGATCATGGGAGAAAACATCATATTTAGTAGAGGTGTGTAAACTTTCTAAAGGTAACTTCTAAGCTATAATAATAAGAACAGCCACTGAAATGCAACATTCAGTGGAAGGAAACTTCAACAAAGTCAGTGTGAGAGAATGTATTAGAGTAACCCTAACAAATTACAGAGCTAAAGAATAGTATCTGAGCTTTTTTAAAAAAAAAGTGTAGTAGAGGGAATCAACAGCAGAAACTGAAAGTTGAAATGTTGAACTCAAGGACAGGATGGAGGATACTATATGGAAAATACAACATGGGAAGTTGATTCATGTCAACAACTGAGAGTCAGGTAAATTATAAATTATTCAATTAAATGATTTGAGAAAAAAATAAGGTAGAGGAAACACTGATGAAAAATACCAGCAGAAGGAAAAGAGGCCTAAAGCAAGTGAAGATAATGCTAGAGTTATGGTACAATATCAAGAGGAACAAATATACATCACAGGAGTACTCAAAAGAGAAGCAATAAAAAAGGAAATAATTCTTATTTAAGGAACCAGTAAATGATACTTTTCTCAAATGAAGCGAGGAAACAAATACTTAGATTCAGGAAGCTCAAAAAGTTCCAATAAACAAGAAGAAACCAAACAAATGCATACCGAGACATACTAAATTAACAAAGTCCAAAGGTAAAGAGAGACTCCTAATAGTATTAAGAAAATTCAGAAAGCAAAAAAATTTTACTTTGTGTTCCCTTGTTCTGGTCTATTTTTCAATGTCTGATGTCCATGGGGATTTCTATAAAAGGAAAATACTGAATGAGTTCACTCAGTATACAAAGAAACAAGACATATATCCAAAGGACTTGAAAGTACTCATTTTAAAGGTTATATATGTACCCCTGTATTAATAGCTACACTATTTCCAATATCTAAAACATGGAAACAGCCTAAATACCCAAGGTCAATAAAAAGAGTTTAATTCATGTGGAGCAAAGTGGATGGAACTAGATGTGAGTATGCTTTGTGAAATAAAAGATGGACAACAGCCCATTGTTTTTATTCATAGTGAAATATAGATGATTAAAGCAAATAATAATAATGTTAACCAGACTGTCTCTTGGGAGAACCTATGATGGTTATGCAAGAGGGGCACAGAATTTTCATAGAGGGTATGGTAGCTAACGTTGGTGGAGAGTGTTGGTGTAAAATTATACACCTGAAATTTTAATGTTTGTAAAATAAAAGGTGGGAATAAAAATATACTTTTAGATTTCTATTGTAAAACTGAAGCTACCAAAGGGAGTTTGAATAGTGGGATGAGGGAAGTAGAATGCAAGGGTGAAAGTGATTGAGTATATTTCAGTGGAATATTGATACTTTGGTAGTGGGTATAGTATGGTAACATTTTGAAGAAGTGAAATTGACCTAAAGCATGTGGCCTTTTAAATAAAGTATACCTCAAGAAAAAAATAAGTTAAAAAAAAATGAAAGACTGACAAATATGGCTATATTAAAGTTAAGAATGCCAAGGCCAGCAAGATAGCCTGCTTGGATAGTTAGTGCTCATGCTTTGTCACATACATGACCCAGGCTTGAGCCTGGCTCCCACCAAAGCACTGGAGAAAGCTTTGGTGCAATGGTATCTTTCCCACTCTCCTCCTGTCTCTGTATTTCTAGTTGAAAAATTTGGCTTTGTGCAGTGTAACCCTGGAAATGATCAAATAAGAAGGAAAGTGGTCATATGCAATAGGTTGAGTAAATATGTTATATTTTGATGTAATACTTTACAATAAACTGTATTTGCAACAATACAGCTGAATCAAAGCATATGCTAGAAAAAGATGAAGAGTGCATATATATTGTTAATCATATTGCAATTTAAAGCAGGCATATGAACTGCATTGGTTATAATATTGAGTTACTAGGAAAGTCATGAGATATTTTTGCATAGAAAAAAGTCATGACCTTTCCAATAGCCTAATATATATTGTTATGCTAGGTAATACAACTATGTAGTGAAAATTGTTATTAAAGGCAGTATAGTGTTTGTTTATGAAGAGGAATATGAGGCCTTTAGGGTTCTCATAATGTTAAAAAAAATTGTATGAATAATGGGTGTTCTTTTTGTAATTTTATTTGCTAAATTATATAGGTTTTATTTTCTTTATTAAACTAAACATGAAACTGCCATTTTTATACATACAACTTAGTTAAACATTGGGGGTTTCATATAGTTTGACTGTATATTTTTTGTATTTTACAATGAAATTGCAGAAAGAAAAAAAATGGTTTGTTCTCATATAACAGATGCTGAATGTGGAGATAAAGGAACAGCAAGACAATTAAGAGAATTAGAGTGTACTTCACAAGTAAGTCAAATATTTTTATTATAATTTCTAAGAAAAAATAATCCAATTTAAAATACTGTTTCCATTTTAAATTTAGTAAAGATTATTTATATGAATGAATTATTTATATGAGATCTAAATATTGTTAGCTTGGTAATCAGGTTACTATGGTGTTGTTGATTTTATTCTTAGGAGAATTTTAGATTAAAAAATAAAGCCACAAAAGTTTAAATACAACATGGAGTGGGGCTGGGTGGTGGTACATCTGGTTAAGCGCAACATGCTACAGTGTACAAAGTCCTGACAACGAAATTATTCTTGGTAAAGTTAAGTGATTTAACAAGGCAAATCAAGAATAGTATCACAAAATATCTTCAAAATACTTTTAATAGTGGAAAGATTGAATTATTATAGATACAGATAATATATATTAAATTACCATAACTACTAAGGGTTAAAATACGGGAAACAATTCTAGTGTTCTTTTACAAAGAATTTCAGGTTAGGGGCATATTTACGTTTTTTTGGTGAAATGGCACAAATTGTTTCTATAATGGAATTTTTGTTGGTATAACAAACATATTTGAGAAATCACATTTCTAATTTACAAAATTACAGAAAAAAATCAGTATCCAACTTTCAATCTTTCAGAGGAAGTATAATGGATTTCTAAGGACAAAAATATACAAAGAATTTAACAGTGGGACCTAGGCTACTTAGAATTAAGTTAATTTTTCTTTTCAAGGAGGTACCATATACAGTTTAACAGCATAGTTTTGAGGTTTTAAAAGAAAAACTCATTCCTAATTTTTTTTTTATCTGAGTATGTTCTGGCTATAATTTACTTTTCCTGGGAAGGGTAGAGGAGATAGAGCCAAGAAGAAAAGAATCACACAACTAAAAGTAATGTTTTTTAATTTTATTTTGGGGATAGATATATTTTATATTTCATCAGTCATCCTTACTTTGTGCAATCATAAAATCATAGACTAATACAGTGTTTTCTACTTTATATATAATATATGTGAATTGAGTAATGTAAAACATTTCAATTTTCTTTTATTATTTTGAATTTACAGACTATATGTACAGAAACTGTGGGAAAACCGATAGAAGATAATACTGATGAAGTGGAAGGAAGGCCTGAGAATATCCCACAAACTCCTGAACTTCCTATCTTTTTAAGAACTTCTGAAGTTGTGAAAACACCTGTACCTTTGGAGAAATTACTTTTCCCTAAACCCCCCTCAGCTGAAATGTAGGATTTTAATAATTATAATGAAGTAACATACATATTGGGTTAAATTACATAAATATTCTTTTAAAAGTTTTACTATATAACACTTCACAACATACAAAGGCGAGAAAGACAAGAGTAATAATCTTCATGTAACCATCACCTAGTTTGAATAATTGAGAGCATAGGAGAGACCCTGCAGCACTGAAGCTTCCTTCAATGGGGAGCAAGATCAAACCTGGGTCACACACATGGCAAAGCAGTGTGCTATCCAAGTGAACTATTTTGCATTTACATTTTCTGAGTAAATCTTTTAACTTCACAATCCTCTTCTGTAAAATTGAGGTGGTGGTAATAAATTTCATAAAGTTATTGTGAAGAATAAGCTAATGCTGATGAAAATATCTAGAATTGAGCCTGACAAACCATTCTCAGTAGGAATTCATTATGATTATTATTCTGTAATTGACTGTTACACTTTATGTAACATTATTTTCCATCCCAAGCCACTTTTTTCTCCATTGATTTCCCACTTGAATAACTAATTTTTTTCATTACCTGCTGTGCTAATTCTTGTCCTTCTGCCATTGCTTATGGTGTTTACCAATCTGCAATATTTAATAATAGATTTTTAGCATTTTGATGATTCCTTATTTCTCTATAACAGAAACAGAAATACAATACCTCAAGTTCAAACACAAAAGGAATCTCCTGGATTTTCTTTTCTCTCAAGTTATACTTCTAAATCACCTGGATTGAATTTATTTGATTCTTCAATATTTGATTCAGAAATCTCATCAGATCAGGTAATATAAGACGTTCAAAAAATGTGTATGCTGTTACCTCAAGCAATTTCAACTAAACTATCTTGGGGGTAGAGTACAACACAGATACAGACTTTATAAATATCCTGAGTATTGATTTCATAGCAGTGTTTTTCATTATTCTTTTGTTTTTAACTTTAGGGGCCCTAAATTGACATATACTCATAAAAATAGAATCTCAGGGTAGGGTTGATTAGTTGGCATTTAAAGGAAGCTTAAAAATGAATTTGCTTGGTGGGGGTAGATAGTATAGTGATTATGTAAAGAGACACTCATGCCTGAGGCTCCAAAGTCCCAAGTTTTATATCCCCTGCACTATAAACCAGAGCTGAGCAGGACTCTGGTTAAAAAAACTTTTTTTTTTTGGCATTATAGTTCATGTGTATAACTTCTAGAAAAATTTCACATATTCTTTGTGAAAAATACGCCTGGTTATTACTTTGCCTTTTCTTCCGTTGCACAGGAGGAAGCTTTAATGCTGTGGTATCCTCCCTTCTCTTCCTCTGTCACTCTGTCTTTGTTTCTGTTTGAAAAAGTTGTCCCAGAGCAGTGAATCCCCAACAATGACAACATAAATAATAAAATAAAATAAAATGCTTAAATAATTTCCTTGTCATAGTAATTTCTGCTGCTCAGTGATAGACATTAAGGGAAAGTGCTAATTCCTGAATTCACAATTGAAGCATATTATTAAGAAGCTTTATTTGATTAATAAATGCAGACACCTATTTTGGTGAGATGAGAATTTATACCGAGGTGCCAACAATTGTACTATAACCCATTAGCCTCCCAATAAAAAAATAATAATAAAGGAAAAAAAACTGTATAGTAGTTAAGAGTAGACTCTGAAGCCAGACTACTTGAGTGTATACTAGCTACGGGGTTGGGGAATGTATTGTAACTATTTCTTTTTAAAAAATTTTTACTTATAAAATGGAAATGTTGACAAGACTATAGGATAAGAGGAGTACATTTCCACACAATGCCCACCCCCAGGGCTCCATATCTAATCCCCTCCCTTGATAGTTTCCCTATTCTTTATCCCTCTTATTCATAAAGTGGAAGTAAAAATTTACCATTGCGATTGTGAATATCAAGTGAGTTAACATACATAAAGCACTAGAGAAATTCTAACTACTTAATGATATTGAGTATCAGTGTAATTTTTAATGAAATTTTATTTTTTAATATTTTATTTATGGGGGGGAACTGGTGGTGGTGCACCCAGTTAAGCACACATATCACCATGCTTAGGGACCTTGGTTTGAACCCCTGCTCCCCACTTTCAGGGATAACACTTAGGAGCAGTGAAGCAGGTCTGCAGCTGTCTATCTTCCTATCTCCCTATCTCCTCTTCCCTCTCAATTTCTCCGTCCTGTCAAGTAAGAAGTAAAATAGAAAGAAAACGGGGAAAATGGCCACCAGGAGCTGAAGAGCGCGCGCGCACACACACACACACACACACACACACACACACACACACACACGCACACATGCGGTAGAAGCAGATATAAACCAAGAAATTGGGAAGGGGATGAGAGAGGGAGAGAGACAACTGAAGTAATGCTTCACTTTTGTCTCAGTTTTAATTTAAATGTTTATTTTAAAACAGGTAATTTCTAGAAAATATGTGGTAAGCATGAAAAATTAGAGTGAATGTGCTGATTTCTTATTTATACTAGTGATATAAATACAAAAATACATGTATCTAACCTTAATAGTAAGTATGTATATCTAGGATAAAAATTAATGAAAAAATATTAAATATATAGAAAGATATGTAAATATCTATATAGGAAGAAAGTATTAGAAATATGTATTTTATCCCAAAATAATTTATAGGTGTAGTTCAATTCGAATCTAATTAAATCCTGGCAATAGTGTTTTATAGTTTATCTCTCCTCTCCTCCCTTCTTTTTTTTTTTTTAAATAATGGATTTGGAGGAGATTGATAAAAATAACTTTCCTGGTTAAAAGACATCAAGAAAATATTCAAAATGTAACAAAGGGAGGGGTGTAGATGAGGAGGATGATATAATGGATATGCAAGGCTCCCTGACACCACTATAAGCCAGAGCTAAACAGTGCTCTAGTTAGAAAGTAGTTTTAGAAGCAGCAGCAGTCAGTCAGTCAATTTTAATACAAAATAAGACCAAAAAAAAAAAGCCAGAAATGGTACCAGATTCAAGCACCTGGACCCTGGGTTCAACCCCTAAATCCCCACCTGCAGGGAGGAAGCTTCACAAACAATGAAGCAGTGCTGCTGGTGACTCTCTTCCTCACCATCTTTCCCATCCCCTCTCATTTTCCCTGTCTCTATCAAAGCAGGGAGGAGGAAGAAAAAGGTGAAAAAAGGACATACACACACAATAAAAAACAAGTAATAGGACAATGTTAGACCAAAATATGAACTTTTCAGTAATTATATTGACCATGAGTGGGCTGAACACTCCATTAAAAAGCATAGAACTCAGGAGTGGATTAAAGGCATGACCAAGTTACAAACTAGTTACAAATAAACACTTTATATATAAGGAGGAAGGTTGAAAGTTAATGGATACAAAAAGATATATCTTGGGTGTCAGGTGGTAGCATTGCGGTTTAAGCGCACAAGGTTTGCTCAAGGACTGGCTTAGGGATTCCTGTTTGAACCACGAGTTCCCACCTACAGGGGGGTGGCTTCACAAGTGGTGAAGCAGGTCTGTAGATGTCTTTCTCTCCCCCACTATGTCTTCCCCTCTTCTCTCGATTTCTCTCTGTCCTACCCAATAACAACGACAGCAATAACAACAATAATAATAACAACAATGATAATTCACAAGGGCAACAAAAGGGGAAAAATGGCCTCCAGGAGCAGTGGATTCGTAGTGCAGGCACTGAGCCCCAGAAATAACGCTGGAGGCAAAAAATATATATTATCTTGCAATCCAGGGGATGATTTGGTATATACAATGCAAAACTTAAATGTGTGAAGCTGCTGATTCAGTCTCTGGTACTATAAATGCCAGCGCTGTGCTCTGGTCTCTCAAATAAATAAGTAAATGAATGAATGAATGAATGAATGAATAAATAAATAAATAAATAAATAAATAAATATTAGTGATTTAATAATGATTGACATGATTGTGGGATAAGAGGGGTACAATTCCATACAATTTTCATTACCAGAGTTCAGTGTCCCATCTCCTCCATTAGAAGGTTCCCTATTCTTTATCCCTATTCTTTATCCCTTTTTGGACCAAAGATCTTTATGGGGTACAGAAGGTGGAGGTTCTGGCTCCTGTAATTGCTTCTCCGATGGACATGAGTGTTGACAGGCCAATCCATACCCTCAGCCTGTTTCTGTCTTTCCCTAGTGGGGTAGTGCTCTGGGCAGGTGATGTTACAGGACACATTGGTGAGGTTGTCTTGCCCAGGGAAGTCAGGTTGGTGTCATGGTAGCAGCTGCAACTTGGTGGCTGGGAAGAATTAAGTTTAATATAAAGTCTCAATATAAAAACAGTGAAAGAAGAACTAAAAGCAAAAAAATTGTTACATACAAAATTCAAACATCTATGTTAAAAATTTCTAAAACAAAATGATAACATGATATAAAGTATCTGCAACAATATGACAAAGAATATCTTTAATATATAAAGAATGCAGAATTACTAATAGGACATATTAAAGTCTCAATTGAGATATGAACAAATTCTTTTAGAAATAAATAATTCACTTAAAAATTCAAATGTCACCCACAACCTAGCCTGGGTCCGTGCTCCCAGAGGGATAGAGAAAGGGATAGAGAGGGGATGGGATATGGAGATTGGGTGGCAGGAGTTGTGTGGAGTTGTACCCCTCCCAATCCTATGATTTTGTTAATGTCTCCTTTCTTAAATAAAAAAAAAAATTCAAATGTCTTAGAAAATTCCTGGGAAAAACAATTCTTCTTATGTTCAAAGAAATATAATGTGTACACATTGCTTATTAATTTTTTATTTATATTATAAAAATTGAAATATTAATATCTACAATAAAAGAATGGCTATATAAATATATAATAAATTCATATGAAGAAATATAATGCCATAAAAATCAGATTTAAAAAAGATGGAATCAAGTTTCAGGTTAGTAACATGAAAAAAATGCTTACAGTGCAGTATTAATAAGAAAAGAAGAAGATTTTGTCTTGATTGCATTTATTTTAAACATTTGATTCCATTTTAAGGGCCTCTCTTGCAGATAAAATTGACTTAAAAGCAAAATTTTATATGAACTGACATAAAACTATCACACTCCCTACTATTTATTTTAGGAAGTAACATATCAAGGAAAACATATCAAGTACCTGATTTATAAAATGACTTTAGAATAAGGAAAAAAATGAGTTGTATTTATATCCCATAATGGGAACTATTGTTAGTGCAGTACATGTGGCCTGTTAATATTTTATTGTCACAGTCAAATAAGTATGCCTTATTTTAATAAGTAAATGATAGCTTTTAAAGATAAATCTCTTTTTAAGTGTGGTAATGAGTTATATATAATGTTCCTATTTTATCTATTAGAATTAAGTTTATTACAAAAATGAGGCTTTAGATTCATATATAAATAATCTATGTACTACAGATTTCATGAGTAATACTTAATGGAACTTGTTTTTCAGTTCAGTGCAAATTATTCTGCAGAAACTGTAAATCCTCTCTCATCACAACCAGAAGTTGGTAAGTGATTTCAAACTTGCTGCATATAAAAGCATTTTAACTTTCCTTCCCTTTCAATTTAGTTTGCATCTGCTTTTTAAAAACTCTTCTTTTTTTTTTTAACGATAGTAAGGAAAGGAGACAGACATAAGAACACTGCTATCATAATTGAAAAACCTTGCTCTGCTTTTTGATAGGGTATGATGCTAGTAGTTGGTTGCAGGACCTTATATGTTCAAGTCATGTGCCCTACATGTTAAGCATCCCCAGATGCTGTATGATATTTTTTGTATTTAGCAGTTTATTCTTTAAAAGTTTCTGTTATTGGGCCAGCAAGATAGCTTACCTTGGAAGGTGCCTACTTTGCCATACACTAGTCCAGCCTTTACTGCACTATAGGAGGCATCAGTGCTATGGTGTCTTCCCCTCCCTCCACTCCTCCCTCCCTCTGTCTCTATCTGAAAAAGTCAGTGATCAGTGAAACCCCAGTAATTAATTTTTTTTTAATTTTGTGCCAATCTTTGATTTTTAAAAAGCAGTTTAGTTTCTTCTAGAAAGACTTGCTTTCTGCAACACTGCTAGTAACCTCCCAGTTAGCAATCATTATGGGTACTTTATATTATGATATCAATCTTTTCCAGCAATTGATAAAAAAATGTAATGCTTTATTTATTTATTGGATAGAGATAGAAATTGAGAGGAAAGGAAGAGGGTTAAAAGAGATACCTGTAGCACTGCTTTACTAATTATGAAGCTTCCACCCCTTCCCTGCAAAGAAGGACTTAAACCCTGGTGCTTGTGCATTGTAACATGTATTCTCTAATGCATATGCCACCACCTGGCCCCCATTTAATACAACCGACCATTTCTGTCTTCTTTCTGGAGTTTCTGGATTTACCCCTATCTCTGGTGCTTATTTTTTTATTGACTTTTATCTCTGCTAATTCACTTAAAATAAGTGTATATCTGTATACGTAAATACTTATGCCTGGTACTGCTTTTGGCTCTAGGACTAGAGTATTCTCTGTAAGAACTCAAAGTTCCTATATAGTTTATGTTCTAGTGAAAGAGACTGAGAATAGATAAATGATTAGATTATATGTGAGGCAGTACATTCAGCAACAATTTGACATGGGTTTGAATTGGCAGTCACACTCACATGTTAAAATTTTTTAATCTAGTATAAGATGTGCTTACATTTATAGAAGCGTGCAGGATGGAAATAGAGCATGTATAACATCTTGATCTCATTGAGAGACACATCAGCTACCCAAGTAATGAGTTCCCTTTTGACATTTTACTCACTTGGGGCATGTAATATTGCTATGAACAAAAGACATTGTCCGTGTAGGTCACCTTGCCACACATGAGCTATGCAGCCTTAGTTTCCTATCAGTCTTTTAATACTACTTTAGCCAGAAGGCACAGGCTTGTGTCCTAACACACAGCTCCTTTAATTCAGATGCCATCTCACACAACTGACTAGGCACACATTCTATGTTTACCTTAGTTTTGAATTTTCTTCAAAATATTTAATGAAAGAGTGAGAGAGACAGAGAAAGAGAGATAGAGAAAGAGAGAACTCAGCACTGCTATATCATTCATGGAATTCTCATTTTTGTAGTCTTTGTTGTTTTCCTGCAGTGCAAGGATCTAACCCAAGACCTCAAATATGCAAAACAGGCATTTTACCACTGAACCATCTCCCCAGTCCCTTATTTTGTATTTTCTCCCATCCACGTACTAAGCAGGCCTGATTGTGCTTAGCTTCTGAGATCAGACGAGCTTGAGCATATTCAGGGTGGTATGGCCATAGACTATTTCATATTTTCTTTTTTTTTTTTTTTAATTTTTATTTATAAAGTGGAAACACTGACAAGTCCATAGGATAAGAGGGGTAAAGTTCCACACAATTCTCACCACCATAACTCCGTAGCTTTCCTATTCCTTAACCCTCTGGGAGTATGAAGCCAGAGTCATTATGGGGTGAAGGTCTGGCTTCTGTAATTGCTTCCCCGCTGAACATGGGCATTGACAGGTTGATCCATACTCCCAGCCTGTCTCTCTCTTTCCCTGGTGGGGCAGAGCTCTGGGGGAGTGGGGCTCCAGGACACATTGGTGGGGCTGTCTGTCCAGGGAAGTCAGGTTGGCACTTGGAATCTGGTAGCTAAAAATATTTTGTATTTTCTAAGAAAACTGTTCTATGAAAATTCAGATTCTTAATTCATTCTTACAAGTGAGCCTGAGTCAGTACAGGCCTGCTGTTATTTTAACTTTTTGTTCATCAATAATAATAAATATTCTGAGGAAAAGTAAAATAGAGTAAGAGGAATAAATAGGGAGTACTTAGATTGGAAAGATGCTTTGATGCAATATACCACACCTAATCCAAGCTTCACCCTGTTGCCTTTTCTGTCCTTGCTTTCTAAGCATGACCTATCAGTGAGATCATCTAGTATTCATCCTTTTCTTCTAATTCATATAACTTTGCATTATGCCTTCAAGATCCATCCAGGATAAGAAAAGGGAGAAGGTTTCATAATTTCTTACAGCTGAGTAATATACCACTTATCTGTCATTAGACAACTTTGTTGCTTCCAGAATTGGTTCATTATAAACTGTAATGCTGTGAACATAGGTGTACATAGATCTTTTTGCATAGGTGTTTTTGTATTCTTAGGCTAGATGCCTAAGAAAGGAACTGCCAGATCATAGGGTAAATCCGTTTCTAGCATTCTGAAAAACTTCCATGTGTTTTGCAGATGGATGGAAAACAGTGTTCCTTTACTCCTGCATCCTTGACATCAGCTTTTACTTTTTAAAAAATATTTATTTATTTATTCTCTTTTATTGCCCTTGTTTTATTTCTGTGGTTTATTGTTGTTGTTGATGTCGTTGTTGGATAGGACAGAAATGGAGAGAGGAGGGGAAGACAGAGGAGGAGATAAAGATAGACACCTGCAAACCTGCTTCACTGCTTGTGAAGAGACTCCCCTGCAGATGTTTTATCCCTTTTTCTACCTACAAACTAATGCTTTCTGTACTGGAGTTCATATTACTTAAAAATAGAATTTAGGGAGTCGGGTGGTAGCACAGCAGGTTAAGCGCACTTAGTGCAAGGCTCAACGAGCAGCGTAAGGAGCAGCCTAAGGATCCCGGTCCCAGCCCCTGGATCCCCACCTGCAGATAAGTTGCTTCACAGGCGGTGAGGCAGGTCTGAAGGTGTCTATCTTTCTCTCCCCCCCCCTCTGTTTTTCCCTCCTCTCTCTATCCTAACAACAATAATAACTACAACAACAATGAAAAACAAGGGCAACAAAAGGGAAAATAAATAAATAAATAAATAAATATTAAAAAATAGAGTTTAAGGGAGTCGGGCGGTAGCTCAGTGGGTTAAGCGCACGTGGCACAAATTGCAACGACCAGTGTAAGGATCCTGGTTCAAGCCCTCCGGCTCCCCATCTGCAGGGGAGTCGCTTCACAGGCGGTGAAGCAGGTCTGCAGGTGTCTGTCTTTCTCTTCCCTCTCTGTTTTCCCCTCCCCTCTCCATTTCTCTCTGTCCAAACATCAACGACATCAATAATAACAACAATAATAACTACAACAACAATGAAAAAACTGTAAGGGCGGGAGTCAGCGGTGGTAACAGCGGGTTAAGCGTACGTTATGCGAAGTGCGAGGTCCGGGATAAGATCCTGGGTCCAGCCCATGGCTCCCCACCTGGAAGGAGTCGCTTCACAGGCGGTGAAGCAGGTCTGCAGGTGTCTATCTTTCTCTGCCCCTCTCTGTCTTCTCCTCCTCTCTCCCTTTCTCTCTGTCCTATCTAACAACAACGACATCAACAACAACGATAATAACTACAACAATAAAACAAGGGCAACAAAAGAATAAATAAATATTTTTAAAAGGGCAACAAACGGGGAAATAAATATTAAAAAGTTAAAAAAAGAAAAAGAGTTCAAATTAGAATCTGTTTAGCCTTCCATAGTGCCAAGGACAAGTCTTTGCACATAAGAGGAATACAGTTTAATACTTGCTTACAGTAACTATCTGCCTATGATAAATAATTCAACGTTACCTTATATATTGTTTGCAGTATCCTGTAATCCAGTAGATTATTCAAGTTATGTAACATGAATAGCATGATATTTATTTTCTTTAGGAAACTTATTTGGGAAACCAGAAGGAGAAGATGCCTTTACATTTTCTTTCCCATCAGACTCTTCAGCCCATGCATTTGAAGCTGGAAAAGATGATTTCAGTTTTCCATTTTCATTTGATCAGAATCAAAACACAGCATCATCTGGAAAAGATTTTACATCTTCTTCACAAACTGAAACACAATTTACTTTTTTTTGAATTAACTATTAATTTCCTTGGATTATTGTATTGTTTTGTAATCATCCTGAGCATATATTAATATTATTAAACTATTATGACTGCTCTTTTGTTGATTAAAGCTGTGAGTTATCTTAATTACATTTAAAATTATATTTACTTAAATGTCACCCTGATGTGTTCTTGGGGTATTAGAAGCATTACTTATTTTGATTTTGCAAGCCATATTTAGGCAGAACTTGTGTTAATCTTAATAGAATTTGAGACTTCTCACATTAATAATTATAGCTATTAGGCTTGCTTCTCCCTAGAATGATACTAATATTCTGGTAGTATATTAGGTGCTCTTGTAAGAACAAGAACTTGATCAAGTCATCAGGCAATCTGTTAGTAATAACTGCAGAACTGGCACTTTATAGTTTGTACTTTATTTTTGCCAGAGCATTACTCCACTCTGGCTGTTGATGGTGCCAAGATTGGACTGTGGATCTCTCCTAGGCAAGTTCCATATGTACTGTCTCCCACCTTTGTACTTTAATTATAAAAAGATGTAACTTTACAATTACTATATTTTACTTATGCTTTGTTGTTGTAGTATATAGAGTGTAATTAACAATGATATCAAAGAATATGTTATTGGTAGTGACTAAAACGTGTTACTTTTTTCTAATAATGCTAAAATCAAATTTTAAAATGCTAAGCCTCTTTTATTTAACATGCTAAATTTGTTTAAATTTGTACTAAATTCAACTTTTATCAGTAATTATAATACCTTTAATAGAAGTAAATGTGAAATTTTAGAGTGATTCTGGAAACAGGTGTATTAATAGTAATACAGTTAACATCTTATTTAGCTTAAACTATTCTGGAAACAGGTGTATTAATGGTGATACTGTTAACATCTTGTTTAGCTTGAATTGTTCTAGAGAACATTTAAAATTTTATTTCCTGTCTTCAACAACTAAAAACAATTATCTTTATATTTTATGTGCACTATTTGCTTGTCAACCAGTTATATATAGCTTAGATGAAGATATTTAAAATTTAATATTATATGAGCATATCACTATATCTTTGTATTTTGTGCTTTTAAATTGATTATATTTAATTATCAAATTATAAATCATCTAACTCCATATTTTACTATGTGACTGGTGACAGATTTTAAGCTTTACCAGTTCAGCGTTTCTGTCCCACATCTGCTCAAGCTGATGCTAGTAGCTGGGTGTGTGCTCCTTTAGCACCAGTAGGAGGTTCAAACCATGGATAGAATTTTGTCTTCATGTGGGCCAGTTATGGTGTATTATTGCACCATGGCAAAAGACTCTGGAGAAGGAGGGGAAGGAACAAGATGAAGACTGGATGTCTCCTAAACACCACTCAAGGAGAGATGAGAGGTTGTGCCTATGTGTTAAAGACTATACTGTAAACTGTTAATCCCCAGTTAAAAAAAAAAAATCAACAGCAGACTAAAAGACAAATATTTTAGTTTCTGTGCTTGTTTTTATGCTGATTTTATTGATCTTGTAAACTTGAAGACATGGGATAAATATATGATAATAGAGAAATTTTTTATTTGCTCAGACAAATATATTCACTTATCACTACTAACATAGCAGAGGACATCCTTGTCAGAGCAACTATCCATCAGGGAAGTAAAAGAGTTAAAAAGCACCTATGAGGGGCTGGGCAGTGGTAAGCCTGGTAGAGTGCACCCATTGCCATGTGCAAGTACCTGGCTTCAAGTCCCCAGTCCCACTTGCAAGGGAAGTTTCATCAGTGGTAAAGCTGTGCTGCAGGTGTCTGTATCTCTCTGTCCTTTCTCTATCACTATTCCCTCTTCATTTTCCTGTGTCACTATTAAAAAAAAAAAAAAGATAAGGGAGTTGGGCTGTAGTGCACTGGGTTAAGCGCAGGTGGCGCAAAGCACAAGGACTGGCATAAGGATCCCGGTTTGAACCCCGGCTCCCCACCTGCAGGGGAGTCACTTCACAGGCGGTGAAGCAGGTCTGCAGGTGTCTTTCTCTCCTCCTCTCTGTCTTCCCCACCTCTCTCCATTTCTCCCTGTCCTATCCAACAATGACAACAACAATAATAACTACAACAATAAAACAACAAGGGCAACAAAAGGGAATAAATAAATAAAATAAATATTTTTTTAAAAAATTTAAAAAAAGATAAATAAATAGCCATCATGCAGGCACAGAACTTCGGTGTCAGTAAAAAAAAAAAAAAAAAAGTATGTTAAAAATGAAAAATTATTAATTGAAGATGACATGATTTTCACATAGAAAAACCTATGGATTCCACTATAAAACTATTAAAAACAAAGTTTCAGCCCACGAAATCAATATATAAAAGTTAATTGTGTTTCTGTACTAAGTGAACTGCCAGATAAATTAACCCAGTTTACAACTGTATCAGAAAGAATAAAATACCTGGGATTATGTTTAACTGAAGAAGTGAAAGAGCTGCACACTGAAAACAAACTGTTAAAGAGGGCACAGTGGGTTAAGTGCACGTGGTGCAAAGCACAAAGACCGGCATAAGGATCCCAGTTCGAGCCCCCCGCTCCCCACCTGCAGGGGAGTCGCTTCACAGGTGGTGAAGCAGGTCTGCAGGTGTCTATCTTTCTCTCCCCCTCTCTGCTTTTCCCTCCTCTCTCGATTTCTCTCTGTCCTATCCAACAACAAACAACCTCATCAGCAACAATAATAACCGCAACAAGGCTACAACAGCAAGGGTAACAAAGGAGGGAAAAAGAAAAAGGCCTCCAGGAGCAGTGGATTCATGGTGCAGGCACTGAGCCCCAGCAATAACCCTGGAGGCAAAAAAAAAAAAGTGAAGGACATGAATGGATAGATAGTTGTGCTCATTGATTGAAAGCATTAACACTGTTGAACATTTCATCATTTGACCAAAAGCAAATGATTTCATGTAATTTGTCAAAGTTCCAGTGGCATTTACAGAAATGGAACAATAACAAAAAATCACTAAATTGGGAGTGGGGTGGTAGCGCAGCAGGTTAAGTGCAGGTGAGGCACAAAGCACAAGGACCCGGGATCCCCATCTGCAGGGGAGTCGCTTCACAAGCAGTGAAACAGGTGAGCAGATGTCTTTCTTTCCCCCTCTGTCTTCCCCTCCTCTCTCCATTTCTCTGTCTTATGCAACAACGATGACAACAATAATAACTACAATAATAAAACAACAAGGGCATCAAAAGGGAATAAATAAATAAAAGCATTAAAGCTTGTATGAAAATACAAAAACCTGATCCGGGAGGTGGCGCAGGGCCTAAGGCACTAGACTCTCAAGCATGAGGTCCTGAGTTCAGTCCCCAGCAGCACATGTGCCAGAGTGATGTCTGGTTCTTTCTCTCTCTCCTATCTTTCTCATTAATAAATAAAATATTTTTAAAATTCTATAAAAAAGGAAAATACTGTTGCTATGCTTCACATTGGTTTGGTCTCATCCCCCAGCCTCTGGGAGATTGTGGTTTAGCCCCTGCTAGTTTCGTGCTTCCCCTTCTCCCCGCCCCCTATCCTACTACTTCCTCAGTTACTGCCGCAGCCACCAGAGAAGGATGGAGGACAGATCTGTGTGGTGATTAGTTTAGGAGTCCCTCTCTGCCGCGGGAGGAGAAAGGAGAGCACATGTTTGCCCGCCCGTGAAGAAAGATTAAACTGCATTCTCAGCTCAGCCATGTGTCTCTAGTCGTCTCTGTTACCCGCCCGTGAAGCCAGCCGGGATAAAACAACTAAATACAAATGCCTGTTGAGCAATGCTCTGGTAGAAACAGACAGACAGATAGACAGATGCAAAGAGAAAGAAACTATAGCACCAATGCCTCCTTCAGTGCAACAGGGGCTGGTCTTGAATCCTGGTTGTGTGTGTATGAAAAAGCAGTGCATCATCTTAAGCTATTTTGCCAGCCCCATACAACTATAATTTTATTAGTTTTGAAAAAAAAAATCTTTATGAGAATGAGTGAGAAGAAAAGAGAAACCCAGAGCGAAATTCTGACACATGGGATGGTGGGAGTTGAGCTCAGGACTTCTTGTTTTTGAGAGTCCAGCATTTATTTGCTTTATTTAAATATTGTACTTTTTTTAGATACAAATGGAGTGATGCAGAGAGAGAGAGAGAGGAAGAGAGAGAGAGATACCAGAGCACTGCTCAGCTCTAGCTTATGATGGTACTGGGGGTTGAACCTGGGACTTGGAAGCCTCAGGCAAGAGAGTCTCTGCATAATCATTATGCTGTTTACCCATGCCTGAAGTCTTTAGCAGAACCATTAAGCTGTCTCCCTGGCTGGAGTTCAGCACTGAGTCCTCTGCTGTTGCTCACACTATTCACTATGGTGAGACAAGATGCGTAACTATGACTTAAGTTCAGAAGATTATTACACAGCATTCTGTGACTTCTTTGAATGTGACAACTGGAACATGGATCAGTTTCATTAGGCTGAAATCATCTGTTTCAATAAAAAAAGGACTGTGTGTGTGAGTTAAAATAGTCATTCGTTGGAATGGGGTATTAGAAATGCACTGTAATGGTGGTCTAGGAGGTGGTGCAGTGGATAAAGCACTGGACTCTGTTTTCCCCTCCTCTCTCAATTTCTCTCTGTCCTATTCAACAACAACAGTAATAACAATGATAAACAACAAGGGTAAAAAAAGAAAAAAAAAAAGCCTCCAGGAGGAGTGGATTCGTAGTGCAGGCACCAAGCCCCAGTGATAACCCTGGAGACCAAAAAAAAAAAAAAAAAAGCAAGCAATATTGTAAAGCCACTTTCTAAGAGTATGATAGTTTCTTACAGACCAAATAGGCTCTTACTATATGATCCAGCAAGAATGAATTTTGGCATTTTACACAAAGTAGGTGAAACTATATATTTACATGAAATACCTGCATGTGGAGGTTTGGAGCAGTTTTATTCATAATTCTTTTTTTAAAAAGTTTTATTAGTAATTTAATAATGATTGACAAGATTGTGGGAAAGAGGGGTGTAATTTCCACCACCAGAGTTCCATATCCCATCCCCTCCGTTGGAAGTTTCCCTATTCTTTATCTCCCTGGGAGTATGGACCAAAGATCTTTATGGGGAGCAGAAGGTAGACGGTCTGGCTTCTGTAATTGCTTCTCTGCTGGAAATGGGCGTTGACAGGTCAATCCATACCCCCAGCCTGTCTCTATCTTTCCATAGTGGGGCAGGGCTCTGGGGAGGCAGGGTTCCAGGAACATTGGTGAGGTCCTCTGCCCAGGGAAGTCAGGCTGGCTTCATGGTATCATAATTCTTAAAGCCTGGGAGCAACTAAGATGTCCTTCAGTAAATTAATGGAAAAGTATCAAGTAGTATGTACAGACAATGGAATAGTATTTAGTTCTAAAAGTGAATTACCAAACAATGAAAAGACATGAAGGAAACAAATACATAGTACTAAGTAAAAGAAGCTAGTTTAAAAAGACTGCATGCTATATGGTTCCATCTGTATCACATTTTAGAAAAGACAAAGCAATAGAAACAGCAAAGGATAATGATTATAAGGGGTTAGTGGGGAGGAAGGTAGAACACAAAGGTCTTTAGAGCACTGAAAATACTCTGTATGATACTTAATAATGTATACATGTCATTAAAAATCTAACCAAACCAGGGGCTGGACGCACCTGGTTAGGTACACATTATTACCAAGCATAAGGACCCAGGTTCAAGCCCCCGCTCCCCACCTACAGGAAGTAAGCAGCTCTGTAGGTATCTATCTTTCTTTTTCTATCTCCCTGTCCTCTCTCAGTTTCTCTCTGGTATATAAAAGTTTTTTTAAAAAGAAGAAAAACGGGAGTGGGGCGGTAGTGCAGCAGATTAGGCGCACGTGGTGCGAAGCTCAAGGACCAGCGAAAGGATCCTGATTCCAGCCCCCCCCCCCCCCCCCCCGCTTCCCCATCTGCAGGGGAGTCGCTTCACAAGCAGTGAAGCAGGTCTGCAGGTGTCTATCTTTCTCTCCCCTCTCTGTCTTCCCTTCCTCTCTCCATTTCTCTCTGTCCTAACAACGATGACATCAGTAACAACAACGATAACTACAACAACAATGAAAAACAACAAGGGCAACAAAAGGGAAAATAAAGAAAAAAAAAGGAAAAAAAAAAAAGGAAAAACTAGCCACCTGGAGTGGTGGATTAGTAGTGTCAGCAGGAGCCCCAGCCATAACCCTGGTGGCAATAAAAACAATAAATTAAAAAAAAAAGAACTTACCCAAACCCATGAAATGTGTAATGCTAAGAGTGAACCATAATGTAAACTGTAGGTTTTGGATGATAATGCTTCAATGTATATTCATTGACTGCAAAAACTATCTCTCAGGTAGTGGATGTTGATAACGGGAGGCTGTGCATGTGTGGAGTGGCATACGTGTATGCGGAAGCTCTGGACCTTCTGCATAATCTTTGTAGCACTTTCTGTGAAATTAAAACTCTAAAAATTGAAATCTATTAGAAATTATCAGAGGAAAAATTTGAATAACACACAGCTTTCAGTGTTCTACCACCTTGTTGACTGCATCATTGTCAATCCTTCTTGGGAAATAAACTATAAATAACAGTTTTTCAAATTTTTTAACTGGATAGGTAGGAGAATTTCAGGGATTGACTAGAACTTTCATGACTGCTGGCTGAGCAGAGCACCTTAATAAGTTGTAAGTGCTACTGTTACAATTTTAAACATAAAGTTTTTCTGATCTTTTGGAAAAAGTGAACAGGCAATGGAAAAGTCTAGCTGGCATATCAACGCTTTCCCTTTAAATTTCAATTGCTGCCATATAACTTGCCTTAGAGGCTGAATGGCTCATTTAGAAATATTCCCATTGCTTGGCTTTTATATTTTGATCTTGATTTCTTCGAAGTTGACACAAGTCACATGCAATCAAATCTATATCCTTGGCAGACAGACCTGTCCTAATATTCTCTGACTTGCACCCAGGTTGTTGAAGCTCCAGCAATTCTGCTTCAATACATCACTTAGTGGTCTGCTGTTTACATCACTTAAGACCATTAATAGTGTGCCTTTATTTACTTGATATGAATATTGTACTCTTAAAATATTTAAACTACTCTATTTTTTAGAAGGTAGTTTTTCCAAACGACCAGTTTACCTTTTAGCTTATTGTTTGGTGTGTGTTTTAGAAAGTGCTTTTTTTCTTCTTTTTTATGTGCTTGTAGCTCCAGATTGGTAAATCTCAGGATGTGTATTGGAGGACTTGTGCTTGGAGTATTGAATAATGATTGAGAGTGTGGGCCTTGGAAATGCTGTCTGGATTTAAATGAAAAAACAAACAAACAAAAATTAATGTTAAAATGTGACTCTGAGCCAGTTACCCTCTGCTTCAATTTCTTCATTTTAAAAGTGGGATTGATGATTCTACCAATCAAAGAGGATTATTGAGAGTATTAAAGTATTTTGACCAGGTGGTTAGCTCATGGTAAAATCTTGATGAATGGTGGTAAAATTTGTTCTATAGAGTGGTGTTAGAAATTTTATGTAAAAACATGAGATAATGTGTTCGCTTTTATAAAACATTTATTAGGAAATGCTAAGCACATGAAATACTAGAGTAAAAGGTGTTTCAAAATAATGTTTAGAACCTAATGGCAGCAACTATTCAATAAAAAGTAATTTAATATTAATTCAGTTGCATCATAATTCAAATGGGTTTGAAAAAGTAACTACTTGCAAAAGTTATCCACATTTTTTAAAATCAGAGTTGATTATTCTGTCTTCCTGTACACCATAAAGGAGTAGCAATAAAATATATTATCCTGGGAGTTGGGTGGTTGTGCAGCAGGTTAAGTACAAGGACCGGTGGAAGGATCCCAGTTCAAGCCCCAGCTCCCCACCTGCAGGGGAGTTGCTTCACAGGCGGTAAAGCAGATCTGCAGATGTCTGTCTTTCTCTCCCCCTCTCTGTCTTCCCCTCCTCTCTCCATTTCTCTCTGTCCTGTCTAACAATGATGACATCAATAACTACAGCAACAATTAAAAAAAAAATACAAGGGCAACAAAAGGGAAAATAAATAAATATAAAAAATAATACATATATATATATATACTCCTGTATCTCATTTTTATTCTTTTGTCCTTTATAATTAAAATTTTTACTGCCATCAAGGTTATAGCTGGAGTTTGTTTGCATGATAAATCTACCACTCCAGATGACCTTTTTTTTTTTCTTTCTTTTTTGTTTTTGATAGAGACCGAAGTTAAGAGGGAAGAGGAAAAGAGAGATAGACACCTTCAGCACTGCTTCACTGTGAATATCCTCTCCCCTTACCCCCACCACAGATAGGGAGTAATGGCTTGAACCTGGGTCTTGCACATGGCAATGTATGCACTTTACCAGGTGTACCACTGCCTGGTTCCCTTAGTAACTGATTGATGCTTTCTGATAATTTATTTAAATCCTGCTCTGATTTTGTTTTCACAACATATAGTATTCTAAATTGTTGAATTAGAATTAGACAGTTGAATTAGAATCTGTATTGCCCTCTGTACTTGATGAGTAGAAAAATAAACCAGTCTTAAAGGTAAAAATGTGACTAATGATAATTTGAGAAACAGTTGGTAAGGTCTATCAAGTGGGAGTGATAAAAGTACACAAAACATCTGTGAATCTAGGTAATGGGTATATATTGTCAAGGGCATTGAGTCAGGACTTGATTTCCTTAGGTGGTGGAAATCAATGTGGCTGGAACTTAGTGAATTAGAAAGAGAGGGAGAGAGAGAAGAGGGAAAATAGTAGGTTACATTGGGTCTTCAAATTGTTTCATTCAATGCCATTTATTTTCTTCTTTTTTAAATCAGAGCACTGCTCACCTCTGGTTTATGGTGGTGCCAGGGATTGCATTTGGACCATGAGGCCTTGGGCATGAAAGTCTTTTTGCATAACCATTATGCTATCCCTCTGTCCTAATACTGATGAGGAAAACATTGATTCCTGGTAGGAACCCCTATCTTTCTTCCATGTGAGCTTGGATTTTCCCCCCAGCTATTTTATTCCACCCATATACCCCTCCCCCCATCTCAAGTACATACTCATTGATGCTTCTTTTTCTTCTTTTTTTTTTTTTTTTTCATTTTTATTGGCTAGGACAGAGAGAAGTTGAGAGAGGAGGGGGAGATAAGGAGAGAGCAATATGCCTGCAGACCTTACCACTTGTGAAGTGACCCCCCTGCAGATGAGGAGCTGGGGACTTAAGTGAGTATCCTTGTGTGAGTCCTTGTGCTTAGTACTATGTGTGCCACTGTCCAACCCCCTCATTGATGCTTCTAAACTGTTTCCATCTGAGTGTGTATGGATGAGCTGGTGGTCAAATTACTTATTGTTCTAGCATCAGGTTTCTGCCTTGTGCTCCGAACTGTTGGGAGAGACTCTGGCCATCCAAGATCATAAACTTTAATAAGCAATTTGAGTATTATTTTCTAAAAAATATTATTCAATATTAGAAACATTTTGAAACTTTATTTAGAATGTTGATATTTTTGTGTCCAGAAGTATGTCACAGTAACTTAATTATTCATATATATAATTATGACTAGGATAAAATTGACATATTGGTTTTATTATGCATTTCACTTAAAGTCAACTTCCAAAACCTTACCAGAAGCATTATATAATAAATGACTATTTTATCTGGAATATGTAAAAATGAACCTTCCATAACAGTAGGATTTCCTAAGAAATACAATTGAAATATTTTTATTTAAAATAAATTTTATTACAAACTTTAATTTGTGCTCTTAATGAAAGCCACTTAGTTTAACAGTTAAAATGAACCAAAAATATACTTAACAGTTATGCCTACAAAAGCAAAACTGATACAATAATCTGTACCTTTTTGTTTGTGATTAGAGCATTATGGGTAGGAAAACCTTATTAACTCTTCCATTGATTATAATGTTACCTGAATGTTATTTATTCCTACTTAACCCTTTACAATTCAGCTCAAAAACAATCTGCAAGTCCTCTGATTTCACTGAGCAGATCTTACTTTGTTCATACCTATTAGCATAGCTTTAGTAATTCTCTTATTATATATTTGTTTGCAAAATTAAATGTTCCACAAAAACAATAATATGAGGGAGTCGGGCGGTAGTGCAGCGGGTTAAGTGAAGGTGACACAAAGCTCAAGGACCGGCATAAGGATCCGGATTCAAGCCCCCGGCTGCCCACCTGCAGGGGAGTCGCTTTACAGGCAGTGAAGCAGGTCTGCAGGTGTCTATCTTTCTCTCCCCCTCTCTGTCTTCCCCTCCTCTCTCCATTTCTCTCTGTCCTATCAAACAATGACATCAACAACAATAATAATTACAACAATAAAACAACAAGGGCAGCAAAAGGGGATAAACAAATAAATAAATAAAACAATAATATGAATTAGATACTTCAGTATATCCAAATACAATTACATTTTAATTGCTTTTTTAATTGTTGAATAGAGAATTTGACTATGGTTTATTTTATTCACTACTTCTTCCTCAGATAGAATCCAGCAAAATACTTAGCCCAGAAGACAGGCAAATGGATCATACAGCAAAGCACACAGTGTACCGTACATGAGGACCTGGGTTCAAGTCCCTGGCCAACACATGGAATGCCTGCAGGCCCAAAGTTTCACTGGTGGTTGGGTGGTCCTGCAGTCTCTCTGAAATCTCTATTTGTCTCTCCTTTTCTCTCTTTGTCTCTTACCCAATACCTAGAGGAAAGAAGAAAATAATTACTGGGAGCTCTGGAGTTGTGCAGGCACTGAGTCCCCACAGATAACCCTGATGGGAGGGAATAAAAAGGTGGGTAGGAAATACTAGCTTATAGTAGGTATTTAGCATTGGACAACAAACATCAAGAGAAACAATGTTAACATTTGAAGAAGAGAAAGAGGTAACAATCTTATTTGCAGAAATAGTTGAGATTTTCTCAAATTAAAGAAGGAAATAGGATAGGAAATTATAAGAACTCCAACAAAAAGTAAATACAAAATGACAACAGCAGAAACAAAGAATTTATAAGCAGCTACAGAAGAACAAAGAGCCACCTCTAAGAGGACTCCTACAAGACTTTCAGCTGATTTCTCACCAAAAAATAATAGAAAGGAGAGTACATATCAAAGTTTTTTGTTTTTTTAAATATTTTTATTTATTATTGCATAGAGACAAAAATTGAGAGGAGATGGGGAGATAGAGAGGAAATGAGATAAACACCTGCAGCCTTGCTTCACCACTTGTAAAGCTTTTCCCCTGCAGGTGGGGGATCAGGGGCTTGAACCTGTGTTTTTGTGTACTGTAATGTGTGCGCTTAACCAGGTGCACCACCACCTGGCCCTTCATATCAAAGTTTTGAGTGAAAAAGACTATTCTATTTAAATTGATTATCAATGAAGTTTGAAGAAGTGGTAAGCTTTTGAAACAAACAACAGCTAAAGGAATTCACTATCCCTAAACTAGTCCTTCAAGAAATAGTAAATGGGCATATATAAAGTGAAAATACTTAATACTCTCTCATATGAAATAAATAAAGAAAGCAAGGAAACAAGCAAAGTAAAGTGAAGACAAGACTTTGATTTTGGACTACAGAACTGAGGTTATTAAGGGGGTTTGGATATAGTGAATTGCCATAATGGGGGTAGGGTCCAGGGGACTTTGGTGCACAGATATTGGTCTGTGGTGGTAGGTACAACAGATTCTGAAGTGGTGTAAAACTGTACTAATGATTTATTTATTTTTTAATTTTTTAAAATATTTATTTATTTCCTTTTTGTTGCCCTTGTTGTAGTTATTATTGTTGTTGATGTCATTGTTGTTGGATAGGACAGAGAGAAATGGAGAGAGGAGGAGAAAACAGAGAGGGGGAGAGAAAGATAGACACCTGCAGACCTGCCTCACTGCTTGTGAAGTGAGTTCCCTGCAGGTGGGGAGCCGGGGGCTGGAACCAGGATCCTTAAGCTAGTCCTTGAGCTTTGCGTGACGTACGCATAGCCTAGCTCCCATGATTTATGTTTTTATAAACCAAGGTTACCACAAACACCAAAGTACTACAGTAGTTATATAATAATAATATACAACTAAACAAATGGGGTTGAGGAAGGTAGTGGTGCAGTTGGTTAGGTGTACAGAGTACTGTGCTCAAGGACTTGTGTAAGGAACCTGATTCGAGCCCCCACTCCCCACCTACAGCACGGACACTTCATGAGTGGTTCTTCTTCTAGCGTTTGCCTTCATGAGTGGTGAAGCAGGTCTATAGGTTTCTTTCTCTCTCACTCCCTATATCCTCCTCCCTTCTCAATTTTTCTCTATCCTTTCAAGTAAAGTGGGAAAAAAAAAAAAGGAAAAAAATGGATGTCAGGAGCTGTGGTTTTGTAGTACTGTCACCAAGCCCCAGCTATAACCCTGGAGGGGAAAAAAAAAAAAGTGTTGGAGGCTTTACTTTACTATAAAAGATTCAGCAGACCCTGATCCAAAGGATACAATTATCATAATTAATGACTGCCACCTGTTTCATACCAAAAATGGAGAATGTCCCCTGGACTGGCCTCATGGCAGCTCGTATGAACTACAGTCTGTGAACCTCTGGATACTCTGTCTCAACACAGCATTGTGAAGAACTCTGCAAAACACCAGGAGACTCAAAGCAGAAACAAAAGGAGACACCACAACAAGTTCTCTTTTTTAACTATTTTCCTCCTTTCTGAGGTAAAACTTTTTTCAGATTAATATAGAATCTACTTAAGAAATTTATATTAAATTTGGTATATATTAATGTAGTAGCTTGAAAAATGCCTGATTGCTTTCTTAAATGAACTAGTTTAAATTTTAATTTAAAAAATTGCTACATATCTTTTTTTTTAAATTTATTTTCCCTTTTGTTGCCCTTGTTGTTTTTCATTGTTGTTGTAGTTATTATTGTTGTTATTGATGTCGTCATTGTTAGATAGGACAGAGAGAAATGGAGAGAGGAGGGGAAGACAGGGGAGAGAAAGAAAGACAGCTGCAGACCTGCTTCACTGCTTGTGAAGCTGAAGGCTCGAACTGGGATCCTTTTGCTTTGCGCCATGTGCGCTTAACCCGCTGTGCTACTGCCCAACTCCCAAAAATTTGCTATATATCTTATATTATAATGTTATTACATATTACTATTTTAATGTATAATATTTAAATACATAATATAGTATATAAATGTATTTGATACATTATACACTATAATTTCATTTATAGTTTATTATAGTCATAGCTATTTTAGCATATAATATATTCACATAATTATATTTTTATATGTTGTACATATATACATGTATGAATAATATATGATAAAATCATTGCTAGATTAATGTTAAATTAGTTCTATAGGACATGTGAGTAATATATACATGGAAGAAGGGAGTGCTTGGATTTTATGTACTACTCCTTTTTTTTTTTTTTAAAGGACTGAGACAGTAGGCAGAGAGAGAGAGTGAAAGAGACCACAGCACTGAAACTTCCTTTAATGAAGTGAGGGCTGGGCTCAAACCTGTGTTGTGTGTGCATGGCAAAGCAACACATTATTCAAGTGAGCTATTTCACCTACCCTATATTTCTTCATCTTAATTTCCACTAATTTTTGAGAAGAAAATCTAGGGATAATAGTCTTCCTGCTTATCTCTTGCTTATCTATTTTAAAGTTCTTCATAAGCAATAGAAATAGATCTTTACTGGGACCAGGTGGTAGCGCACGTGGTTGAGCACACATGTTACAGTGCACAAAGACCCGGGTTCGAAGCCCCTGGTCCCCACCTGCAAGGAGAAAGCTTTGCAAGTGGTGAAGCAGGGCTGCAGGTGTCTCTCTGTCTCTCTCCCTTCCTATCACCCCCTTCTCTCTCAATTTCCAGCTGTCCCTATCCAATAAATAAAGAAAGAAAAGAAATAGATGTTTCTAAGTTAAGTCAAAATCAAAGGTGGTGAGGATTTATTGGAAGTATGGGAGCAGCCTGTATAATAGAAGCAAAAGTGAAATAAGCCTTAAGAAGGATGGAAACCACAGCAATTCCAGGGATGGACATCTATTAGGGCTCTGCCTATGGAGTAAATGAGCTTCAGACATTTTTCCATTTTATATCATTCTGTTCAAGATTAACATGCTCTGGGCTCATTAAATAGCACAATAGTTATGCAAATAGATTTTCATGCCTGAAGCACCCAAGGTCCCAAGTTCAACCTCTAGCCCCCATAAGCACCATAAACTAGAGTTGAGCAGTGCTCTGATAAATAATAAAATAATTTAAAATGTTGAAATGTCCAAGAAAGTTTGAATGGCCCAATGAAGATCATATACACATTTCTTGGTACTTTGATGGATGGTCCCTGAAAAACTGAATAATCTAGGAGTTGGAGAAAATAGCTTCTAAACTGAAAATTAGATTGCTATTCCAAAACATAAATACATCATGGGTAAACAAAGGCCCATTAAATTATAACACACATACATTCTTGCTAATAAACATTTTCCTCAAATAGACAGCAAACATTTTGTCTTTGTCAAAATTAACAAATTTAGGTAGGGCAAAGGAATAGCATAATAGTTATGGAAAAAAGACTTTCACAACTGAGGCTCTAAAGTCCCTAACTCAGCCCCTCACAGTAAGCCAGAGCTAAGCAGTGAAAATAAATTAAAAAATAATACAATCGTTTATTCACTAGTAATTCAAAGTGGTAGGGGGTGCCTGACTAAGCATATACAATTGGTTTCTATGTGATGCAATAAATAAAAGTCTGGCATACTAAGGAAAGAAGAAGTGTAATAAATGTTCACTTCTCTGTACTCTGCAGTTCTCCTTCAGCCCCACATTAAATTGAGTTCCAGGGCAGCTGTTGCTAATGACACATGATAGAAGTTTTAATCATGCCCTGCTTGATCAGAAATAACAAACTGGAGGCCTAAGGTCATATTAATCTTGCACAAAACTGTAATCATGTTAATCTCATAGTGTCGTAAGTAATAGCTAACTGTAAAACCTCACAAGACATGACAAATTCAGTTCTGATCTGGATTAGATCCTGCTTGAGAAAAAAAAGGAAAACGCTAAACTGACTGGTGATGTTTGAAGAAGGTTTGTAAATTAGCTAGCAGCATTGTATCAATATTAATTTTCTTGTTTTGATAATCTAATTATGACTCTATAAGATATTAACATTAATGTTAAAGAAAAGAAAAAATTGTACAAAGTATGCACAGGCTCTCAAGCTATCTTATATTAAAACAGATACTTCATTCTCACTACACTTTGTCTAAAATACTTAACAAAGCACTCTGAGTAATAAAATAATTACATGTGAAAGGTATGTTAGTTGAATATAATGATTAACAGGTAAGATTTTTTTCTAAGAACTAGAAGTAATTTTGAGCAGTTGGTAAAATCTCTTAGCTATAAAATAATCATCCCACAAGGAAAATCAGCAAATATTATATCTTTTAAAAATAAATTCCCAGAACAAAGAGACCCCTCACAGAATGGAAGAAGATCTTTTTTACATGCTACAGATCAGACAAGAGACTAATAATCAAAATATAAAGAGCTCACTAAACATAGCAACAAAAAAGGCAAATGATCCCATTCAAAAATGAGCAGATATGAACAGAATATTCACTACAGAGGAGATCCAAAAGACTAACAAACATATGAAAAATTGCCCCAGGTCACTGATTGTCAGAGAAATGCAAATAAAGACAACACTGAGATACCACCTCACTCACCACTGTGAGAATGTCACACATCAAAAAGGACAGCAGCGAAAAATGCTGGAGAGGTTGTGGGAACAGAGGAACCCTTCTGCACTGCTGGTGAGAATGTAAATTGGTCCAACTTCTACGGAGAGCAGTCTGGAGAATCCTCACAAGGCTAGAAATAGACCTCCCATATGACCTAGTCATTTCTCTCCTAGGGATATACCCCAAGGACTCCATAACATCCAGTTTAAAAGATTTGTGTATACCTATGTTCATAGCAGCACAATTCATAATAGCTAAAACCTGGAAGCAACCCAGGTGCCCAACAACAGATGAGTGGCTGAGAAAGCTGTAGTATATTTACACAATGAAATTCTACACAGCTATTAAGAACAATGAGCCCACCATCTCTGAACCATCTTAGATGGAATTAAAAGGAATTATGTTAAGTGAGCTAAGTCAGAAAGACAAAGACAAGTATGGGATGATCCCACTCATAAACAGAAGTTGACAAAGAAGAACTGAAAAGGAAACTCAGAGCAGAATCTGAGTTTGAAAGAGTTTGGCACCAAAGTAAAAATTTCTGTGTGCAGGGTGAGGGCAGATGTTCAGCTTTGGGGTGGTGGTGGTGGGGGGAACATACCTTTGGTGGTGGGAATGATGTTAATATATACTCCTATTAACTTACAGTCTCATGAATCACTATTAATATGAGAGTGGGAAAATGGACCAAATGTCTCAAACTTTTTGACGCATAGACCATAGCTCTGAATATATATGTTCCTTCAATCTAAGCACTTAAAACTTAAAATTGGTAATCAGATTGAATTTTAACAGTGGACTCAAATTGTTAGAAGGTTTCTAATAATGACTTGTTCTTTGAAATTTATTTAACTCTAAAAGCTTAGACCAGGGAGAACAGAAGCAACTGGTGGTGTTATGTTAGGCCTTAAAGCCAGCCCCCCTGCTCTGCTTACATAATCATTGTTTTGCCTGAAATATCCCCACCACATTATCCCCTCAGGATATTGCTAATTCAGTTAAAACCATCACAACAGTTGCTAAGGATGCTTCCACCTTCCCAGCATGCCTTTTGCCTCTCTCCACCCCCTTTCCCAGCCAATCCCGTTCCCAACTTGCCACTTCCGTCTTTACCCTATAAATTCCGCTGCTCTTCTGGTTTCGCTCTTTCTCTTCCGTGTCCTGACAGGGAGAAGACCTGGAGAAGGGCTGGTGGGCACAGTGGGAGGTGGCCATTTTGCTAGCTCCACGTGGCCTAAACCGCTGTGCCCGCACCCAACCCTGGGGCATCTGTGTGAATAAAGCATTGCGTTCTGCTCAGCCACGAGTTCCTGGTCTCTTCTCTCTCCTCTGCAATGCAACCTGACAGTGTTACTTTATAAGATACAGCTATCTGTAAATAGCATAAAAGGACATAAATTATGGTGAAGTCTTGTATGATGTAGCAAATGCTAACAAAGGGATTTTCAAAGTTAACCAATTGCCAAATAGTTTGGTTATAGCAATAACTATCTATTGCCTTCTTAAACCCTTAGACAGCAGGAACCTTCCCCTTTCTCTCTAAATCCCATATTTCTCCCTCTAGGGTGGGGCTCCCTTTCCTGCATGCTTCTCTCAATTCATACCAACTGATATTGCATCTGTTGACCCTAACCTAAGCAATGCAACTGGTACCACCTCGAACCTTGTCCAGAAATGTCAGGTGTGGAATGTCAACCTTTCAGCTTCATTACTCTAATGAGACCTTTCCAAGCTCATAGAACTCCTTAATTCCATTTCAGGTGGTGCATTTCTTAACAAAACCTCACAACATAGAAATAGACCAGGGCCTGTGAGATAGGCCTTATGTACATATGTATCCACAAGTTGGGAGAAGATATATACCTTAAAGCAAAAAGTGCACAACAGTTTGGAGAGAGTCAATAAATGCAGCAAGCAAGCAGAAAGACCTAAAAGGACACCATAAAGTAACTAATCATATAGTTTCTACTTAGACCTAGATACCCTCCTCACCTACCTCCTATTACACGTCCCACAATCACTCCAAAGCTAACCTTGTCAGACAAAGTAAGGACCACAAGAACTGAATAAGGGCAAGAGACTGACATACTTTAATAATGACTCTTAGGGTCACTACCAGGCCACCACATCACCTGGGACCCTAGTCAGGTAGTCCTGGGATGCCCACACAGGCATGATGGGCCTAGACCTCGAACAGATCCCTCTCTCCAACTGTCACTGGTCATCTCCATCGGGAACAACATAATGGACCCCTTTGTGGGCCCCTATAGGACCTTGCTCTCAATATGGATTAACAATGGTAGGGAATGTTCCATTCTCTGAAAGGAGGATGGACAACATACTCTACCTATCACCTGAGGAAGATAGGTCCTAAAATTAGTGCAGCCTGGAATGTTCTAGCCATGACCACAAAAGTGGATCTCAGGGGAGTCGGGCTGTAGCACAGTGGGTTAAGCGCAGGTGGCGCAAAGCACAAGGACCGGCATAAGGATCCCGGTTCGAGCCCTGGCTCCCCACCTGCAGGGGAGTCGCTTCACAGGCGGTGAAGCAGGTCTGCAGGTGTCTATCTTTCTCTCCTCCTCTCTGTCTTCCCCTCCTCTCTCCATTTCTCTCTGTCCTATCCAACAATGACAACTTACAACAATAAAACAACAAGGGCAACAAAGGGAATAAATAAACAAAATAAATATTTAAAAAAAAAAAAAAAAAAAGTGGATCTCAGACCTACAGGGATGCAGAGGTTATATAGGCTCCTAAACTGAAAATGGGCCCCAGATCAAAACGATGGGGTTTGCAGTTAACAGTATCTAGATACTTTCTTTACATTTGGGAGCTACTCTCTTCCCTAATCCAGCTTTCTAGTCCTTTCTCCAACCACGACACCATCTCCCCAGACAATACTCTGGGTCCACCTGCATATTAGCTGTCAGACTCAGGCAAAAATTAGTAAAGTCATGGGCCCCAGAATATACCTAAAATAGACCTACTAGCTTTTTCCAATATGGAGACCCCAAATCTTCATCTGCAATATTCTTGCCTTTAGGTTCATGATTAGTCAACAATTTGTTCTGCTTTATATCTTAACTCTTTTTCAGCCACCAGGTTCCAGATGCTACCATGATGGCAACCTGACTTCCCTGGGTAGATGACCCCACCAATGTGTCCTGGAGCCCCACCTCCCCAGATCCCTGCCCCACTAGGGAAAGATAGAAACAGGCTGGGAGTATGGATTGACCTGCCAATACCCATGTTCAGCAGGGAAGCAATTAGAGAAGCCAGACCTTCTATCTTCTGCACTCCATAATGACCCTGGGTCCATACTTCCAGAGGGATAAAGAATAGGGAAGCTATCAAGGGAGGGGATTGGGTACAGATTTCTGGTGGTGGGAATTGTGTGGAAATGTATACCTCTTATCCTACAGTCTTGTCAATATTTCCATTTTATAAGTAAAATTAAAAAAAAATAAATTCCCAGAAACTGGAAGGTAGGGCTCAATGAAGGAGCTTAAGCCATGCAGGCATTAAGCCCTGGGTTCATTCTCTACTGTCAAAGTGATGTCTTATCTCTCTCACTTATAATTAATTTTTTTCTGAAAAAGATATGTTTGGCAAGAGCAGTTTAATTTTTTATCTGAGTGAATGCCAGTGTTGTGTGTAGCAGGCAGTAGAATAAGTAGGTATGTTCTATTTGTAAGAAAGTTTCACAAATTACCTTAATATTGCAAGTATTCTTCTCTAGTGGTAAAGCACTTTGTTAATCTGAATTGAATTGTAGATATTTTATTTTATTGCCACCAGTATTATCGCTGGAGCTTAGTGCTTGCACAACAAATTCACCACTCCTCTTGGCCATTTCTACCATCACCCCTTTAATTTTTTCCTGTTTTTTTTTTGGGGGAGGCTCTTTTTGGGGGGGTATTTTATTTGATAGGATAGATAGAAATTCAGAGGCACAGGGGAGATAGGGAGGGAGAAAGAGAGACACTTGCAGACTTGCTTTACCACTGCAGTTTTCCTGCTGCAGGTGGGGAAGTAGGGATCAAACCCAGGTCCTCAGGCATGGTAATTTGTGTGCTTAACTGGGTGCATCACTACTTGGCCCCTGAATTGTTGACTAATAAACATAATTTACAAGTACTTTCAGAGTTACAGTGATTTTTAAAAATTATTTAAAATTATTTATTTTATGAGAGGGAGAAGTCAGATTACCACTCATATATGTGCTTAGGACCAAACCTGGGTCTCACACATGCAAGTCACCATCCCAATCACAGATTTATACTGATTTTCACCAAAATCTTCCTGAAATAAGGCCACAATATAAAGTGAGATGGATCAAATTACAATATACATGCCATTTTAAGCTGATGACCATTATATGTCACTCCCCCTGTTGGTTGTAGTTTCTGTATCTAATTAATCTCTACCTCTTAGATATGGAGCTGTATTGAATATAACCGAGTTCATATAAAACAGGTATAAAATATAGAGAAAAACAACAAAATAGACAGCGTTATCCAAACATCCCTAATTTTTGTTTAAAAAAAAACTGTAGAGGTTTACTACACAAAATGATTGATAATTTGTGTTTGGGTTTTTAAAGATGTAAAATGCACAGTTGTCATTATGCATATTTTTGCCAATTAGAGGAACTTATTAACTAAGAGGTGAATTTTTAATACTAAATGAAAAACAGGCTATATTTGATACAAAACAAAAAAGAATCAGCTACTAAATACCAAAATGTATTAATGAATTTTATTTGATGTTAGTTTTCTCTGATTACATTAAAATGTCAGAAGTAAGCTAATAATGGCTCCTGGCACATACATTAAACTATTTAATTTATTTTAAAATTCATAGTATGTGTGTGGGGGTGTGTGTTTCAGAATGATAGCTCACTGGGTAGGGCATGTGCTTTACCAAGTTTAAGATCTAGGTCTAAGCCTTGATACCATATGGGAAGTACTAGGGGACCAGAGGAATCTCCAGTGCTCTGCTATCTCTTCCTCTCTGTTTATCTGAATGAAAAGGCAGCTTGCAGGAGCAGGCAGTGGTGCACTTGGTTAAATACACACATTACAGTGTGCAAAGACCCAAGGTTCAAGCCCCTGATCCCCATCAACAGGGGGAAAGCTTCTTGAGTGGTGAAGCAGTGCTATAGGTGTCTCTCTGTCTCTCTCCCTTTTCTCTTAATTTCTCTGTTTCTATCCAATAATAAATAAATAAAAATTTTTTAAAAAAAGAAGGAAAGAAAAAGCAGCTTGGAGGTGGGAAAGACAGCATAGTTGGTATGCAAAGATTTTCATGCCTGAGGCAACAAAGTCCTTGGTTCAATCTTCCACAACCCCCACCCTCACCACAATAAGCCAGACCTAAGCAGTGTTCTGGTAAAACAAACAAACAAACTGCAGCCCAGGGCCCTAACATTTCAAAACAAACGAACAAACAAAAACATTAGGATGAAAACTTAAAGATATATAATTTCTACATGTTCACATTTAAAACATAAAAATTTTTAAAATACAGCATTTAACCCATTTTAATATTCAAAATCACCCAAATATTAGATACTGAGACTAAATTTTAAACATTAAAAAAAATGTCACTTTTTCTCAGGAAAATGCAATGGCTAAAAAGGCTCTAGCAACCCTTTCTATTTTTCTATTCTAGAATGGATATAGAGAAGCTAGCATTCCTGGTTTATTTTAATGCATGATTTTTAACCAATGGCTAATCAAATTTCTACATAATTCACTAAAAGGTCAAGAATTTACTACAAGTGTCGGGCTCTCGTGGGGGGCCTATCTTGGGTCTAGACTCTCTGGCGTGACAGTTCAGTTGATCACCAGAGACGGAGACGGGTGCCAGCAAGAATATGACCCAAGGCAGCAGAGATGGATACTCTGGGTCACCTTTACGACCCGCGGCAAGAGACGAGACCAAAGATCACCCCAGGAGACTATGGGCGAACAGTCTGTTTACTGAACAGCAGAGCAGAGTTTTTAAAGGATGGTAGGGGGAAGCAGTTTATATATACATAATATGGTTAAGGCACCAGGAGGTTAAGAAAGGGTGAGGTTTCTCCAGTAGCCGGTGGCCGGGTGGTCTAGCCGGTTGGGGGGACGGGGGATGAGGAAGTGAGATTATCAGCAGGCACACGGAGGGAGAAAGAGAGAGGGAGGGGGTCTTTGCATGGGCAGGGGGAATTGAACCATATATGGTCAGAAGAACGGGAGACAGGGAAGAGGTGAGGGGGCTTCTAGGAGCTGAGTAAGCGGACTAACCGGTTTGAGAACAAGGAAGTGAACCTTTGTGCTTAGAGAATGTGGGGCCCTTGAGGGGCAAGGAAGTCTGATAGGGGGACAGAATTCTGGAGGCCGAGCCCCCCCACCCCTTAACCCCAGGTGGGGAGTCTGATGGGGTGGTTGTACCAGCAGGCATCTATTTCATTAGGAGGTTCACACCATGCTCAACCTCAGCCTCACAGTTCCCCACATACAAGGAGGCGTGATTTATGGAGTAGCTGCAATCAGACCTTCACTCTCCCCATACAGCTATGTACACAACAAGAGATCGAATTGGACACATAATCTACAGCTGAAAAAAATCCACAGCCTCAGGTCATGCCACCTTCCAGACACAAGACTGCAGATGTTACCATGACTCCACCCCAACTTCTCTGGGCAAATGATCTCACCAATGTGTCCTGGACCCTTACATCTCCAGAACTCTGGTCCAGAAACAGATTGACCTGTCAACGCCCATGCTCAGCTGAGAAGCAGCTATAGAAGCCAGAACTCCTACCTTCTGCTCCACATAAACAACCTTGATCCATACTGCCAGTGGAGGAGAAGCGATAGGATGAAGATAAGGGGACTCTGCACTCCAGCTCCATCAGCACCCAGAGAGAGAGAAGGAAAAGGAGAGAAACATATGGAGGTAGTTATGATGTCATGAGTGGCTTATAGCGAAAGAGAGGATTAAATCAGAAAAAGAAGGGGTAACTATGTCTAAATGTGGACAGATAGTTGTAGAGGAGATGGTTGGCTCATGTCTAAAACTTTAGGGGAACTGTGGTGGATTGCAGTGGAAAGAGTGAAAATTCAGAACTCTGGTGATGGGAATGGTGTGGATTCAAACTTCTGTCGACATGTGACTCTGTAATATAAAAATATAAGAAAAAAAGAATCTACTACAGGAGAATAGAAATGAAAATTAAAAAAATCAAATGTCAAGTTTAAAGTAATCCTTCAAGTTCGTCTAAAGAATATGATATCACTTTAAGAAAAAAAATACTCTGGCTGGGTAGTGGTGCAGCGGGTTAAGGGCACATGCGCAAAGTGCAAGGACCTCAGTTCAATCCCACCCCCCTACTCCCCACCTGCAGAGGGTCGATTCATGACCCTGCAGGTCTGCAGGTGTCTTTCTCTACTCCTCCTCTTCTCTCTCCCCTCCTCTCTCTGTTTCTCTCTGCCTTGTCCAACAACAGCTATAACAACAATAACAAGCACAACAAAGGCAACAACAAGGGCAACAAAATGGGAAAAATAGCCTTCAGGAGCAGTGGATTCGTAGTGCTGGCACCGAGCCCCAGCAATAACCCTGGAGGCAAAAAAAAAAAAAAAATTAAAAAGAAGAAAATACTCTAAAAAATTAAATTCTGGCAAACCAATACTTGATGCCAGCTCTTCCCCCACCCCCAAAATGGGGTTGTATTAAACACTCACTCTTGTGCTGCAGGTGAATTTAATTGTACACAGAATAGAGCTGGACAAACTGTCTTTCCCCTTCATAGGACACAAAGTTGTGGTCAGGATGATCCACTCCGTGAGCTGATAGTTCATCTGGAAAGCTCTGAAGTGTGGGTGGTGGCTTACTGCCTTGCAAAGCTGCCTGGCCCCCTCCCTGGGCTGAGCTCCGGTGGACAATGCTGCAGTGGAGGAGGGGCACAGCCAGCACCTACTCTGATGGGCGTCTCACTATGTGGTGTGCTGACTTGTTTCAGGATAGTGCTGATGATCCATGAGTTCTGAGGGCAATTGCACAGATCTATGCTCGGGTTTAATTTTGTCCTAACAGTTGGTTCAGCTCGCAACGAAGCTCCTTCACTATTTCAGCCACTTGATAGGAAACAGCAAGAAAGAAGATCCATGAACTGTCAACACCTATGTCCAGCAGAGAAGCAATTAACAGTAGCCAGAGCTTCCACTCTCTCTACACCTGGTAAAGTTCTTTGGTCCATACTCCCAGAGGGATAAAGAATAGGGAAGCTTCCAATGGAGGGGAAGGGATATGGAATTCTACTGGTGGGAATTGTGTGCAATTGTACCCCTCTTATCCCACAATCTTGTTGATCATTATTAAATTACTAATAAAAAAGAGAGAGGAAAGGGAAGGGATCAGAACTGTGGTGGTGGGTGCAGTGTGCAACTTGTAATCTTGTAAGCCACTATTAAATCACTAATAAAAACAAAAATTAAAATAAAATATGGGGAAAAGTAAAATAAAACCATCTTTATCACAGGAAAAAGAGAGAAAGGAAGAAAGGAAGAAAGGAAGGAAGAAGAAAGAAAGGAAGAAAGAAAGATACATCCTACCATCATCCAGGGAGAGGAACTCCTCACACTGATCTGACTGCTTCCAAACAGGACCAGTGGGTACACAGACATCACGTTGCTGTCCTGGATAAACTCTCACTGGTCCTGATTACCTCATGGTACATAAAGTAGGAGATGCCAAAGTGTTTGACCAGCTAGTTCACTGAGAAAGGGTAGCTTTTCCTTTGAAGTATATTAATTTATTAATTCATTTGTTTACCAGTTTATGTTCACCAGAAATAACCTGGACACCTACTTTATACTGAGCCATGGCACCAGGCAGTGGCACACCTGGTTAAATGCATACACCACAGTATTCAAGGACCTGGGTTCAAGCCCCTGGTCCCCACCTGCAGGGGTTGAAAGCTTCATAAGATGTGAAGCAGGGCTGCAGGTGTCTCTCTGTCTCTCTCCCTTTCTAACTCCCCTACCCCTCTCAATTTCTCACTATCTCTACACAATAATAAATCATATATATATATATATATATATATATATATATATATATACATATATACTTTTTTTATACTAAGCCCTGCTTAATGCTAGGAATATAGTGGTGAACCCAGAATACATAATTCCTGCCTTCACAGAGCTTCAATCTCTAGAGATGCTTTATCTGGAAAAAAAAAAAAAAGGAAAAAAATGAACCAGTATGCAGCCTTGAGACTTTATTGTAGTTTTAATGCTTTTTCATTTGTTTTTGGAGGCAAAATCTTGTCAAAGTGTGAAATAATAATCTATAAATTCAAGTGACATCATCACTTAGCACATTTCAAAAACAAAAGGAAAATAACTTTCTTCTCAACCTATGCATCATATTTCAACCAGCATGGGGTACAGGCTGAAAGAAAAACACATCTGTGTTCAGCTAAATCATTAACTGGGATTACGTTTTCTCATTTTTCTTTTTCATCATTAGGGCCTCACACATGTGTGACTTCACTCTTCCTGGTTGACTTTTTGCGGCTATGAATAGACTTGAGAGCATCAAAGTGACCATAGGTGCTTTGTGTGGTATATGGGGACTGTGAGCCTCCAGCATGTGGCAAAACAGACACCACACCAGGTGAGCTATTTCACTGACTCTATGCTTTTTCACTTATTGTTGGCATATCTATGGAGGATTTTTAAGATAATCAAGTTCATATATTAGTGCTCAAATGAGCCACCTACTTCAAGCTATGATTGTATATTAATTTATGATTGATGGTTAATAAAAACAATAAGTGATATTTTAAAACAAAGTTCATTTGTTTTAAATGACACTTAAGAAACAAGTGTGATACTTAAGAAACAGGTGACACTTAAGAAACAAGGACAGCACAAAGTACAAGGACCAGCATAAGGATCCCGGATCGAGCCCCCGGCTCCCCACCTGCAGGGGAGTCGCTTCACAGGTGATGAAGCCGATCTGCAGGTGTCTGTCTTTCTCTCCCCCTCTCTGCCTTCCCCTCCTCTCTCCATTTCTTTCTGTCCTATCCAACAATGATGACACCAATAACAATAATAACTACAACAATAAAACAATAAAAGGGAATAAATAAATATTTAAAAAAAGGAAACAAGGACAAAAGAGGAATGCATAAAGTTAAACTTGGACTGGGTAAGGTATAGTGCATCAAAGCAAAGGACTCTAGAGTAAGGTGTGGGAGGTGGAGTCCTGGCACTTGATGGTGAAAAATACTTAAGTTGGGGATGAGAATGTTCTGCAGACTCCTCTAATGAGGAGATGATAAATTGTACCCATGTATCAACAACCATACTGGAAACCTTTAACAGCCCTTCCCCCATGGGGAAAAAAAAAGTCGATTTTGACTTAGATTCAGGTGTTCTTTCTAAGAGAATGGAGCTTTTCAGCTAACATGCAGAATTTTAAATTTTCTAGCTGTCCTGTGATGTTAGTAGCGATAGGGAGTACTAGTCTGGATCCATATTTGCCTACAAGGTGATCTCATCTGCACCATTGCCCATGCAGACTTGTAGGAACTCACATTTCAGAGACATGTATTAAAGAGAGTTAAAGCCAAAGAATTAACACCTGCATAAATGATGCAAACCAGGCCATCGCATTAAAAAGTATAAATTGATCAAATGAAAATGTAGTAAATGACATCTCCTAATGGTCCTTATTCCAGCTTCCTAATTCTCTATACACAGATGCTTTTATGCACCATTGAAGTAGAGCCATCACAACCTCCAACTAGCCCCAGTCAGTATAATTACAGCCTAATGCTCTCCAAATATGCCTGGCATAAAAGCCTGCTAACCTGCCTTCCCTTAATTTAGATGGGTCTGATTGTGCACTTTTAAAAATCTGAACTGTATTATAGCCTTAAAGTATACACAAAATATACATTCTTAAGGAAAATATGCATTTAAGCTATCCTTGGTATGGTAACCTGTCTCACACAGAGAATTTATAAAACTAGAGAAGTTTTAATAATGAGAGCATGTGACAAAACTATTATGAAAAACCTATGTAAATGTATTATTTTGTCTCTTGCTTCTTAATATTTTTATTCACCATGGACATACAGCTTTGTCTTATTCAGACATGGAAAACTAATCAGATAAATGTTTCATGAATTTATCAATATAATGATAGCTAACAAGAATTTACTGCTCTACATTGGTTAACTCAATCCTAAAACAAGTCAAACTAGAAGATATTATTAGCAATATTTTAATATTTTCAAAAGATTAACAAGACACCTCCACACACAAATCAGAGTACTTAGTACTCAGTTCTAAGTTTTATGGTGGTGCTGGGCATTGAACCTGGGCTCTCTGTGGACCCATCAAGCAAATCTTATGGTTTAGCATAGGATTTATTGTATCCAAAGTCAGTTATCTCTGTTTTAGAGGTGAAGAAACCAAAGCATCAGGAGGTTAAGTAAGTAACCTTAAGCCATACATTATGTAGCTGTTACACTTGGGATATGAATACAGGTGGCCAGTCTGTCTTCAAGTCAGATTTTATGTCTAATAAGGCAAACTGCTTATATATGGGTATAGAGATGCAAATCAAGACTTACTGAGTAAGGGTTCTCAGCCTGTATTTTAACTCACAGAATATCCAGGAGAGTCAGATGTAGGGTCACCCTGGCATGAACAATGTTGAAAATTATGCCTCAGACCTGGTCCCTTAAAGCCACCTTAGTTCTCCTTCAGGACACATCACACTTGGACCACTGACATCAGCTAGACTGAATTATGGATACTGCTGCTGGAATCTACTGTAGTTCTCTCCAGACACTGAACATACCCATCACCTCATCAGTTTACTCTGTCCATTTCCTACTTCTTTACACAGAGTCCAACTGATAATGACTACAGAGAATCTGTCCTGCTAAGATGCTAGAAGCAACACATTTCTTTCAGGTGAAACAATTATGTAAACTTCTGAGAAAGAAAGCAATTTTTAACTGTTGATTTGTGTCACCACTGAGAAGAATCTAAAGCCATCAAAAATATTTCCATTAATTAGGCATAATTAAGCACTAAGATAATGGAAGACAGGAGCATTTTCTCAAGCATTTATTTTCCGTTCAGATTAGCAAAAAAGTATCTGAAAATTCAAAAGAAGTGAGTAATCACTAGCAATATCTACGGAGTCTACATCTTTCTTTGCACCGCTGAAGGTTTCCCCTCGTATGAGGCTAATGGAGAAAAAATAGTTTGTTGTTTGAGTGTAAAGACTAAATAATTATAAATTGGTTGCCTGAAGTGCAATAAAATAGAAACAAATGGGTGTGTGGCATTAACAGAGTTAATTATAGATGCAGATTAAAAGGCAAGATTAAGTAGGGGAAGAAAAGCAGAGAGTCACCTTCGGCCCAGACCCGCCAAGCAGCAGCGGTCAGTCACCTAGCAACAAGTTTCCTATCCCCGCTGTGCTCTTTAATTCAGCAAATCTGCTCAGGATGGCAGGCTGTTCTCCTGACAAAACGCATTATGTAGGAGATGGAGGGATACAAAAATCCACTGTACACAGCACTCTGCTCCCTATTGACCACTGATCCTTTCTCTCAATCCACAAAAGAGGCTCACATAATGCCCTGAAAGGAGAAGAGTCTCCACAGAGAAAACATTTGCTTGTAATTGAGATTGACTACATAATGAAAATGATGTTCTTTTTAAAATTCTGCTTGTTGAGGCCACACTTTTTGTCTCCTGGCACTCAAAACACATCCCTGCTGGGAAAAGGGGCAAACATTGTAAAAACTCAAAACTGTGATTTTTTTTTTCCCCCTTTGCATTGAAAGCACCCATTCTATAACAAAATAGTCAGGTCTCTCTCCTTAGAACTTAAACAAGTGATAAGAAGGTAAACAGGAAAACTTCTATTCAAAGTTGCTGTCACAAATGCTGGTTTTACTCAAGGCAGACAGGCAATGCATGCTCATTCATTTGCAACAACTAGACAAAAATGGTAGAGAGAATTTTGATGTCTTGATTGTGCCCTCTGTGAAGAGACACAAATTGCTAATCAAAACCAGTCACCATCTCAAATATGTGGGTTGAAACACCACTAAAAATTTAACCTAGCTCAGAAGAAGAGGCAGAGACAAGAAGAGGAAAGGATGACTTGTTTTCCAAACCTAGAGGATACCATTAAATTGACCTGTGTAGAGTAGAACTTAAGTTAATTTCCTATAAAAAGATTACATTAGGATCCTTGTGTAGACCTGATCCAGTATAGCTAGAACTACTTTTAAAATCACATTATTAAATTTATTAATTTCAGGTTGGGGGTAGATAGCATAATGGTTATGCTAAGAGACTCTATGCATGAGGCTCCAAAGTTTCAGATTCAATACCCTGTACCACCAGCAAGCCAGAGCTGAGCAGTGCTCTGGTGAAAAAAAAAAATGTTAACTCAATTTTAAATTTATTAATTTCCCCCCTGGACCACCATAAGCTAAAGCTAATAAGTGCTCTGCTAAAAGATATATTTATTTGGAAATAATATTGACATATTTAATAAATCAGACAGCATTAACATTCATGTCTGGGTTCTTCTAATCCGAGAGCTTTAACAGTCAAAATAAATAACTTCCATAAAAGTAAATTATTTCCCACACATTAATAAACTACTCATACTGGGATATACATTCAACAAACATTTACAAGCAACTCACTGAACCAGGAACTAGATGTTAGGGATACAAAGATTTTTTTTTTTAAGTCTTAATAGAATACTAACCATTTTTTAAATTTCTAGTCCTGGCACTGCTTTATTAAATTCCCATAAGAATCTAAGTTCTCAAATGTTGTTTGAACCAATTTTGCCATTTTGATTCCCTCATTAATTAATGAGTATATATATGGAGACCTAACCCTCAAGAGAAACAGAATTATTAAACAGTTACAGCATGATGTGAGAGGTGTTGGGGGTAGACTTGAGTACAGGATCCTAAGGGAGTACCTAGAGTGATACAGGGCCCAGAAGGTAGAGTGTAAGTTGTCTACATTTAGTAAGATTTTCTGAGGGAACTGTGAGAGAATGAATTTCTGTGAGAGAGAGAAAAAACCAGATATCATTCTGGTACATGTGCTGCCAGGGGTTGAACTCGGGACCTCATGCTTGAGAAACCAGTGCTTTATCCATTACGCCACCTCCCGGACCACCACTTAGTATTTTTTACTATGTGACTAAATAAACTTTACTATATGCACTATACATCTGGGCAGGAAAAAAAAGGAAGATTATATAAAACACAAAGCAGATCTCAAAAGCCCCATTTGTTATCTTCATAAAGACGTAATCAAAGACATGTACAAATACAGTAGAGTAATTATCTAGGAGATGCTATAAGATGCAGATAGATACACGATCTACAATCATGAGCACCTGCCTACCCTTTCTACCTATGTTTTCTACACACTCTGGGCAGGATTTTATCTTAATAAGGCCCAAGAGAGGAGCCAAGAAAATCAGAACCAAAAATGAACCAGTTTTCCATATTTTCCACCTTGCTGATGTACCTAAGTCCAAGCACAAAGCACAAGTCTAGGCACAACACTTTTTTTAAAACACTTCTTACTTGGACGATTATCTTTTTTAAAAAAAAAAATGCATGTCATTATCACCTAAGGCAATTTATAAATTCAGTGTAATCCCTACAGAAATCTCAGTGAAAGTATTTTAAGGAGATATAAGAAACAATTCTAAAATTTGTACAGCATCACAAAAGACCCAAGATAGCTAAAATAAAAATAAAGCCATAATGATAAAGACATTATGGTGTCAGTGAAAACCTTGGGGAAAAAAATAAATAAGAGGGAGTCGGGCTGTAGCACAGCGGGTTAAGCGCAGGTGGCGCAAAGCACAAGGACCGGCATAAGGATCCTGGTTCGAACCCCGGCTCCCCACCTGCAGGGGAGTCGCTTCACAGGCGGTGAAGCAGGTCTGCAGGTGTCTATCTTTCTCTCCTCCTCTCTGTCTTCCCGTCCTCTCTCCATTTCTCTCTGTCCTATCCACCAACGACAACAACAATAATAACTACAACAATAAAACAACAAGGGCAACAAAAGAGAATAAATAAATAAAATAAATATTAAAAATAAATAAATAAATAAAATTAAAAAAATAAAAAAAATAAGAAAAATTAAGATAATTAAATCTGGCTTCTCACAGCAACATGTATAGAACTTGAGGTGATTATGCTAAGCAAAATAAGTTGGAAAGTGAAAGATAACTACTAGGTGGTTTCTCTCATATGTAGAGTATGAGTAACCAAAGCAAATGAGCTTAAAAAAAAAAATCAGAACAACAACAAAAAAAACCTCTTTAGACTCTGAACAATAAGGTTGTTACGAGCAGGATGGGGGAAGCAGAGAAGTAGGGGAGTAAAAAAGGTCACTCTGATAATGGATTAAGACTAGAATTTAGGTGGTGGGTGCAATGAGGCTTATTTACTTGTGGGGTGTAAGGTTATACTCCTGATATTTATATAGTATTATAAGATAATGATGAACTAGTAACAGTTTATTTAAAATTTTAATTAAATGGGTATGTGAGAACTCAAGACATAAAAAAGATCACAGGAGGTGACAAAATTGAAATGTTCCCTGCTATAAGAAGCACTACATTAACAGCAGAACCCAGAGCCTTTTTTGCAGTGAATAGTTGCAAAACCGATGCTAATTGGCTTAGCAAACCGGCATTCTCTTCTTTTTCCCCCAAGTATAATCTATAAAAAAGTTCCAAGTGGATCTTTCAAGGACTATTCCCACTGTAGTTTTCTTCTTTATTAGGCATAATTCATTGAGAAGATAGGTCACAACAATGCTGATCAGTTTTTCATATAAGTTTGGGCTCTCAAGTGGACTATATGCAATCTGCATGATGAGCTATGAGGGATTTATGAAAGAATTATGTCAAGTGTTGTAGAAATTGTGTCATGGAGTCTCACTCCAATAGTTTCTTTCAGAGTATCCTTAATAACATTGCAAATATTACCTTCTCACATTTATGTCTAATCAGTTAAACCACATTATCCACCCGCTTAGCTTTCTCACAGAAGATTATCTGACATTTAGCATTCACCAGTTTTTCTGAAAAGGTTAATAGTTCACCAGCCAAAGTTAGAACTAAACAGAATTGATCATTCCTAAAACTCTTGGTTGAAATGTGAGGGCTTTGTGTTGACAGCCTAGGGCTTGTAATGAGTCTCTGGTACATTCTTAAGGCTTGTTTCTTTTGCTTTGTGAATGGAGAGAGTAAAATTATAGTCTCTAGGTGTTTTCCACGGTTCTTTCACATTCAGGCTTCCCAACACCAATTAAAGAGATTATGTCATCAAGTGAAAGGAAAGCTATAACTTGTATGTTAATGCTGTGATTACTTGAGACAGGGTCACAGGACCCAATAGTATAGCAGCTGACCTTCGAAAAATTAACTTTGAGCTCAATTCCTAATTAACCTTTTTTTTTTTCAATACAATAAAGTATAATTTCAGGCTGCTGCCCCCCTCTCAAATACTTACCTTTTCTTGTACATGAATGTGTTACAATATCAGTAATTGTCAAGATTCCCTCTCCCCCACATCCAGCATGAGGTTAACTTTGAGAAAGAATTTTTATTTTCACTCAAAACATTGCTTCCTCAGTGACTAAAACTGCAGAAATGCACTTACACCTCTAAAAATTTACTATTAAAATACAGTGACGTTGATGTACAAAAATGATAAGTCAGGTTTGTACTTTGCTACTTGCATACTCAACAGTGTGAGATTAGAAAATACATGTAAACTATTTTGCAATATAGAAATTTCATTGCTTTGAATTGGGTCTCTATAATTCATGAAAATTTCCTTTGCTCTGTGATGTGTACTTTATCTTAGAAACCACTCTCTGATAAAAGTACTCAAATTATATGTGAAGTTAATGGCTGATGGACTTCGTATTTCTTATCATCTCTGGTATCCTTTTGGCTGAACAAAAGAGAAAGTTACCTTTATGACAGAGCTATGTAAAATGGGTGAAGGCTCCAGTCCTAATATTCATGACTTGTCTCTGCAGACTCTCTGAATAAGTGGCTTTTGTACCACTTAATAACGCTTACCTTCTTATGATTCCATATTAAAGCAGCATTTATCAGATTTAAAATCTGTATTAGCAATCTTCTGCCAAAGACTTAGAAAATAATTTAACACATTGTGGATGTCTTCTATTAGCTTACTCCTTTGTTTTGAATCTAGATTATAGATTACAAAGACCACAATTTTTTAAATATCTATTTTTAAAATGTTTTTAAAATCTATTGGAGACAGCCAGAAATCAAGAAGGAAGGGGGAGTCAAAGAGGGAGAGAGACAGAGAGACACCTGCAGCCCTGCTTCATCACTTACGAAGCTTTCTCCTTTGCAGGTGGGGACTGGGAGCTCGAACCTGGGTCCTTGTGCATTATAACATGGGCGCGCTCAACAAGGTGCGCCACCACCCGGCCCCCACAATATTGTTTTATTAATAAATTATTCAGGCTATCCTAGCGACATCTGTATTTCTCTATTAGACATTTTTCAATAGCTGCACTTTTTGTTCTGTTGGTTGAGGACAATGGTGCATCAATCCTACAATATTTTAATGGGAGTAATTCATAATATTACTATTCTGGTTAAGTCACTCCATTACTCAGGTCTGAAGTGGTATTTTTGGTAGAAAAAGAACAATAGATTTTTCATAAGGACTCCCACAAAATTTCCGTAGCTATGTCAAATATGAATTTCTCACATGTTCTCTGTTAACAATGCACTAAGAAATACACTGCTGTTTTGTTTGCCAGTTATATTTCTCTTGGAGCATTCATTCATACCAGAATTGAAAAGAAGAGCAAGGGCCAGTAATGAGACACAATTAACGCTTTGCATAGGTTTCACTCAAATCAGAAAAATGACACCAAGGACGTGGTAGCAAGCACAATAGAAAACAGTTGGAGCTCAGCTGGAAAAGTTGCCTTAATATCTAAGTATGCAATTGGCATTGATCCATAGGCTTTTGGGATAAAACTGAACAACAACAACAAAACCTCCCATCTTTCAATCCAATCTTTAAAATAAAACATAATGTTGCAAAAGAAAACAAAGGTACATGCTTTTAAAGTTGATTTTATGTAGATTCAACATTAACCTATAAGAAGAACTAGCAACCCTGGAAATACAGTTCAGAGTCCTTGTAAAAGATGTGTGCTTAATATTTACTTGTCACTAGGGAAATTGGACATAGAATTTAGTATGATTACAAAATAGAATTCTCACTTTCAGATAAAGGCAAATGATTTCTTTTTTTTAAATTTTTTTAAATATGTTTTTAAATTTATTTATTTATTCCCTTGTGCTGCCCTTATTGTTTTATTGTTGTAGTTATTATTGTTGTTGTTGGATAGGACAGAGAAAAATGGAGAGGGTAGGGGAAAACAGAGAGGGGGAGAGAAAGACACCTGCTGACCTGCTTCACACCTGTGAAGCAACGCCCCTGCAGGTGGGGAGCCGGGGGCTCGAACCGGGATCCTTACACCGCTCCTTGTGCTTTGTGCCACCTGAGCTTAACCAGCTGCACTACCGCCCGACTCCCAAAGCAAATGATTTCTTTCTTTTTTAATATTTATTTATTTATTTATTTTAATTTTATTTATTTATTTGTGAGAAAGATAGGAGGAGAGAGAGAAAGAGCCAGACATCATTTTGGTACATGTGCAGCTGGGGACTGAACTCAGGACCTCATGCTTGAGAGTCCAGCACTTTATCCACTGCGCCACCTCCCAGACCACGGCAAATGATTTCTAAGATTACCATAAACATGCTTGTTCCACTCTTGATGAATTATTCTGTTCTATTTGATTCCTTCAGATTCATTTATAAAACAGTGTTATAGGGAGTAAGGCGGTAGTGCAGTGGGTTAAGCACATGTGGCGTGAAGCTCAAGGACCGGTGTAAAGATCCGGGTTAGAGGCCCTGGCTCCCCAACTGCAGGGGAATCACATCACAGGTGGTGAAGCAGGTCTGCAGATGTCTGTCTTTCTCTCCCCCTCTCTGTCTTCCCCTCCCCTCTCCATATCTCTCTGTCCTATCTAACAACGACAGCATCAATAACAACAATAATAACTACAACAACAATAAAAAAACAAGGACAACAAAAGAGGAAATAAATAAATAAATATTAAAAAATTTTCAAACAAAAAACAGTGTTAACCCAGGTGGTAGCACACGCAGTTAACCACACATCAGCATGCCCAAGGAGCTGGGTTCCAGCCCTTGCTCCCCACCCTTGGAGTATCTGTTTCACTAGCAGTGAAACAGGTCTGCAGGTGTCTGTCAGTCTCTCTTCCTCTCTATCACCCTCCTCTTTCAATTTCTCTCTGTCCTGTCAAATAAAAATAGAAAGGGGAAAAAAAGTGGAAAAGAATGGCCGCCAGGAGCAGTGGATTCAGAGTGCACGCACCAAGCCCCAGTGATAACCCTGGTGGCAAAACAAACAAACAAAAAAGTGTTATAACAAAACTTGAAATATGCTAAATAAAGTCCTACTCTTCAACTGGTGACTAGGGTGACTTAGAGTAAGCAAGTAGACAGCCAGCCTCACTGTTAACATTTTCCTTTATTTGGTTAGTTGAAATACATATCAATGCATAAAAGATATTATGCTAATATAGAAATGCTAGCTATAAATATTTTTATTAAGTTTTAGCAGTTAAATTTTTGAACTATTTATAATGTGAATGAAGTAATTATTGAATTTTAGTCCTAGCCTCTTAGTGTTATATAAAAATAAAATTTTTTTAAATGGGCGCAAAGCGCAAGGACCAGCGTAAGGATCCCAGTTCGAGCCCCCAGCTCCCCACCTGCAGGGGAGTCGCTTCACAGGCAGTGAAGCAGGTCTGCAGGTGTCTGTCTTTCTTCCCACTCTCTGTCTTCCCCTCTTCTCTCTATTTCTCTCTGTCCTATCCAAAAATGACAACATCAAATAAAAACAACAATACAACAATAAAACAAGGGCAACAAAAGGGAATAAATCAATATTTTTTAAAAAGGACAAAATATAAGGATTCCTGACTTCTTTTCCCAGCTCTCATGGAACTCTACTCTGTTTTCCAAAGTGCTCTGGAATTAGGAGGAAGGATTTATGCTCAAATTATTCACTCCACTTTATTTTAAATAGCCAGATACAACCTTCACCATCAGTTAACTATTCATGATTCCTTTTAGCTGTAGAATGCCACATCCCACGAACACTCATTTCTATATTTTCCATAGCTTTTCTTTTTTCATGATTCTTACATCAGCCCAAAGTATATTCACTAATATACTTTAAAGTCCCACTGAATTATTCTCCATCAGTTTACAAACACTTGATAAATACCATCTATTGCAATCCTTCTTCAAATTTCAAGAAACATACATGACTTCAAACAATACCTATAATCATTCTGGGCCTCAATCTTTTCAACCTTAAAACAAACAAGCAATAAAAATTTAAGTCACTTCTAAATGAGATTGTGTCATAAGTAAAAATGTCTGCAAACATTTGAGTAGAAGCCCCTTTTAATCATTATTGGTGCTTGCCAAGAATGTGTGAAAGCAACTGAAGAAAGAGTTTGACAAAGGAACTTGGTGACCTCAAGGTTTGCAATCCCTGTTAGTCATAGCACTATGAACACTGAAAGAGAGGCTGGTGAGGAGGCCGTCTTCTCCAATTCACCTCCTTGTGGATTAGCTCAGGATGCAATCAGGGAGTGTTCTGGTAGTTGCTGTAGATTAACTTCCTGGAGGTCAGGCTAGGAAGCACTGAGAGACTAGTGCTCAGCAGTGAATACTTGATAAAGACATTGCTGGAGCTAGACAGTGGTTTAGTGGATTCATGTCACACCTAGCTAAGGATTATAAAGATTTTCTTACAGAAAGCAAAACTTCAAGCAAGTAATAAGCTATAATTTACATGGAAATCAGTAGTATAGTGAGAAGTAAGAAGAGAAATTAGAATTTCAGAAAACAAACGTGATTGTGTTGTAAGGCCAAGAAAAGAAAAAGCCAGTATATAGTGTATTCAGTATAAAGTTTGAACAAGAATTTGCATATGTATTAAATATCATTGTTGCTGATATTTTAATGAAATGTTGAAGGTCAAATTTATTTAATACTGATTTTTTTCCCCCAGTAGTAAATTTACAGGCGACTTAAACATTACCAGAATAAATTTGGGAATTCTGCCACCTGCTGGTCATTTAGAAAGAATGCTGCTTTCAAGAGTGATTCATAGCCAGTTTCAGGCCTGGTTTGTGAAAAGACCTTGCTGGAGGGAAAAATTCACCTGACCTGGATGGTAGTGGAAACAGTACTAGACCCCAAATCATGAAATCTTATGGAGGCTTCGCCATTTCATCTCTGACCTGCTTCTTCATAGGTTGTCTCTATATATTGGTCAAAATTAGAGGTGGAATCACAGCATGTCATTAGACCTCCTACAAACTATATTTCATGTGGGCACTGTCACAAAGCTGTTTGTTTTTTGTTTGTTTAGTTTTTTAAAAATTTTATTTAGAGCACTTGTTAGCTCTGGCTTATGGTGGTGCAGGGATTGAATCTAGGACTCCAGAGTCTTAGGCATGAAAGTCTCTTTGCATAACCATTATTCTATCTATTTCTGTCACTGTCACAAAGCTTTTAAAGTCCAAAATCAAACTGGAGTCAATTTAAATCATCCTAGGAAAAAATGGGAATGGTACAAATGCATATCCACACGGCAATACAACTTTGGCAGATGTTTAACCCCTATCATCCCTCCATCTTCCTAAAATACATCTTTCACTTAAAATGCTGGAAGGTTCCAATATGGATGCTCTGAATAGAGAGAGTACCAGTAATGATAAAAACAAAATTACTTTCATGATCTTTTTTAGTTATGCCAAATAGCATGCCAAAGTTAGCCCTAATGGAACTTAGAGAGACAAAACAGAGATACGCAAAACATAAAGGCCAAAATTGAATTGATTCAAATTGCTACATTGAACTTAAAAGAAAAATAAAACAATTTCTTGATCTCCCAGCCATGCAATATTCTGTTTTTAAAAGCTCCAATAAAATTTTTACAATTTTTCTTTGTGAGGGACTCTGTTGTTGAGATTTAATATGAATTTGCAGGTATTCACAAAAGGCAGGTCAGGCAAAACCACATCCTCCCCAATTGCTTTATTTATTCACATGACTATCCCTTAAAATAGGTTTTTCATGCTTCTGAACAGCGCTGCAATCACTCTCACAAAACAAACATAGAATTCTGAACCAAAGCAAGCCACTAAATCTGCTTGAGGAAGACAATGTCTTCCTTGTCATTTGATTTTTGTCTTTTTTTTAAGAAGAGGAAAGGGTTTTTTTTTCCTCCTCCCATTTGCAGACCACCCATGAACCTTTTTCTTTTTTCTTTTTTAGTCTGAGAAAGGAGAGAAAAGGAGACTTGTTGCCCTTAGCAGTTCTTGGGCTTTTCTCCCAATAGGGTAAGTTAATTATTTTAACCTACTGATGAGGGGTGGCCAGGGTAGTAGGCGTGGGAGGGAGGGGAAAACAGGTGTTTCAAACACCTGCATTTCTTGGCTTAATTGTTGAAATCTTCTCGCCTCTCAACTGAAGCCTCCCTTTCTTTACAGAGGCACAGGGGGAGGGGTCCATTTATGGAGTTCTTATCTAATTGTAGCATAAATATGCATGCACTTTTGACTGAGCACATTTTTTTTCTTTAAAATGAACTCCAGGTAAATTCAATTAGGAAAAAGGTGATTGACAGGTAGTTCTCTGAATACAAGGATTAAAATCCCACTGTTGTTAAAAGAAAAAGACAGAGTCAAAAGTCAGTCATACCCAAGTTGTTTTCTTCTTGTGTCTATGAGTTCAGGTGAAGAAAATTCAGATCCGGGATTCTGGAATTCTGGAATTAAATATGTGTTGCATATTTACCATAAATAAGTATCAGAGAATTGTTTTTACTGGAGTACAGAAAGGCTGGTTTTCAATGATGTTGAGGGCCTATGAAATAGCTCACTTGGATAGTATGCTGCTTTGTCATATATGGAACCTAGGTTCAAGCCTGGCCCCCACAATAGTGAAAGAAGCCTTGGTGCTTCAGTCTCTGTCACACACACATGCACACGCACACACACACTCTACAACAAATAAACAAACAAACAAGTAAATAAAATTTGTTCAAGCCTTGCTCCCTATCTGCAGGGCGTATGTTTCATGAGCAGTGGAGCAGTGCTATAGGTGTCTCTCTGTTTGTCTCTGTCTCTCTCACCCTCCATAGAAAATAGCCACAAGGTATGATGCAGCCGTGTAGACAATGAGCCCCAGTAATAAATCCTGGGGGGGGGGGGCGCGGAGAGAAAGATGTTGAGATAATCTGTGTACCAAAATGAGATATTAAAATAGTATTTTTTTTATTGCCATCAGAGTAATCACTGGGCTCAGTGCCTGCACTATGAATCCACCACTCTTAGCAGCCATTTTTTCCTTTTATTATTATTTTTTCTTTCTACTTTATTTGATAGGACAGAAAGAAATTGAGAGTGGAAGGGGCGGTAGAGAAGGTGAGAAAAGACAGACACCTGCAGACCTGCTTCACTGCTTGTGAAGCGTCTCCCCTGCAGGTGGGGAGCCAGGGGCTTGAAACCATCCTCATGTATGGTAATGCGTGAGCTCAACTGGCTGGGTCACCATTCAGCCCCCTAAAATAGTGTTTTGTATTCATCTTAAATGTTTTGTATAAACACAGCTCAGATAATTGAGTATCATGTGTCAGGTGCACTTTTATATGTGTTGTCACATTTAAGTCTTATACCAACCTTGTGAGATATTTCCAGTTAGCATCATTTTACAGATGTGGAAGCTGAGTCATAAGAAAGATAATTGTGGCCAGGTAGTGGTGCACCTGGTTGAGAGGACCTGTTACAAGAGACCCAGGTTCAAGCCCCCAGTCCCCACCTGTAGGGGAAACATTTCCAGAGTGATGAAGCAGGTCTTTGGATGTCTGTCTGTCTCTCTTCCTGTCTTCCTGTCTTCCCCTTCCCCCTAGATACCTGGCTGTCTCTATTAAAAAAAATAAATATAATAAACACTTAAAAGGGAAAGAAGAGGGAAGAAGAGAAGAGAAAAGAGAGATAATTAACCTATCCAAGGCCAGGGAGTATGAGTGAATATGGACTCAAATCTTCACAGCAAGGTTCAGAGCTTATGCTTCTTTTCATATAATTTTGTTTGCTAGAAGTCATAAGTTTCGGGGCCAGGTGGTGGCGCACCAGGTTGAGCGCACATATTACAGTGCAGTAGGACCTGGGTTTGAGCCTCCGGTCCCCACCTGCAGGGGGAAAGCTTTGCGAGTGGTGAAGCAGGGCTGCAGGTGTCTCTCTCTATATTTATCTCTATCTCTATCTCCCCTTCTCTCAATTTCTGGCTGTCTCTATCCAATAAATAAAGATAACAACAAAATTTTATAAAAAAAAAAAGAAGTCCTAAGTTTCAAATACTTATTTTCATTTACTTTACAACCCGTATGCATGCATATATATATGTGTATATACATATATATATATATATATATATATATATATATATATATAGAGAGAGAGAGAGAGAGAGAGAGAGAGAGAGAGAGAGAGGGGGGGGGGAAAGGGCAGAGAAAAGCCAGAGCAATACGTCAATCCATGTGACACCCTGGATAGAACCAAGAGCCTCAAGTGCAAATTCTGCACTCTCTCCAGATTCTACAGGTTTTTTGTCTTTTTCTTCTTTCACCTTTTTTTTTTCTTCTTGTCCTCGCCGAGGCCTCACCACTCCAGGTCAACCTTTTCAGATAGAAAGAAGTAGAGAAGGAAAAATACGAGGGGCCCAGGCTATGACGCACGCGGTTAAGCACACATAGTACAAAGTGCAAGGACTCGCTCAAGGACCCAGTTGGAGCCCCCCCAGCTCCCCACCTGCAGGGGGGTGGCGTCACAAGTGGTGAAACAGGTCTGCAGTTGTCTATCTTTCTCTCTCCCTCTCTATCTTCTCCTCTCCTCCTCTCTCAATTTCTCTCTGTCCTATCAAAAAAAAAAAAAATTACAGGAGCAGTGGATAGCACAAAGCTTCCCCCAGTGTGGTGGGGCTTAAAACCTGGCTCACATGCATGACAAAACAAACATACTATGCAGATGAGCTACCTTGCCTACCCAAAAGTTATAATTTATTTAGCCTCCCTACACTTAGCCATTCTCTAGAAGTTTTCTTGGTTATTTCTGAGGATGATAGAGGCAAGAACTTCTGGTGCTAAGCAAAAATAATTCTCTTGAGTCTTGAAATCTGTTCTGGGATACACACACACACACACACACACACACACAAGAGAGAGAGAGAATTGTTTAATAATATTATGGGACTATTCTAGAAGAAGCACAGGACTCTAGTTTGATAAAGAAAACTTGATTGCAATTCTGACTTGGAAAATCAATTATTTTGGAATGAATTCTCCTGCTCAGTGAAAAAGTAACTTTTAGGCTAGAGAAATTAAGAAAGATTTGGTCAAGGTTTCACAGTAGGGTCAGAGCCAGGAGCATTTATCATCGAGAAATACTGCTTCACAGCCAGTGCTTTTTTATTCCAAGTAAACGACTTTTCTTCCTTAGGTGAAGATAATTAGACCAATCAATTAGGCCAGAAATTTAATGACCTTGCCATGTGACTGGCTTCTTGTGTATTAGAGAAAAGGGCACTGAAATGGAAATGTAATCTGTTACTGACATTAATGGCTCTTTTTGGCAGCAGCTAACACATGTTCACTTGATACAGGAAATCAGGTGTCAACACTGAGTGAACTTGGCAAATTCTAGCTTTATAATCTAGCTTCGAACAAGGGAGCTTTATTTCTTGTTTTTGCTTTCCCTTTTGCTCATCCATTTTCATCTATGCATTTTAAGGGCATGGAGATGTGGAAATAAGAAAGGAAGAATTTCTGAATCTTCCCTCATGTCTTCTGGTGGATTCCAGACACAGACTTCCATTAGACCTGGCTCAACAACATCCTGCTTCTTACAGCCTCTTCATAGTCTCCTTTATGATAAGTGACCTTAGAATGCAGGTCAATGAGACCTTTTAGAATTATGAAAAGGAAAGGGTACCCAATTCAGTAATGCATGCAAGATTCTATTAGGACAAATGAAGTCTTTATGTAGGAGGCTGGGGAAAAAAAAAAAAAAAAGACACCTTAAATGGGAAGTTCCATAGAATGCCCTATGTTGCAAAGAAAGAAATCTTGTGATTAGTTGTATTGCAAGAGTGAGTCTTCAAAAAGCTGGTGCATCAGATAAAAAGTGAGTACAGAAAGAGCTCGCAGCTCCTGGTTTAGTTTTAGAAGTTCCACCCTAGTATTCTAAGCTATTACAGAAACCAGATATCCTATCTTCTGCACTCCCCAAAATAAATTTTGATCCATACTCCCAGTGAGGAAGAAATGATAAGGACAAGATGACCAGAGGGCTCTGAATTCCAACTCCATCAGGACCTGGAGAGAGAAGACAAAAAACAGAAGGACATTTGGATATAGTAGTAAGTGTATGTGTGACTTGGAAAGGAAGAGACGATGGGACCAGAAAAAAAAGGGGAGGGCAATATATACAATTATAGACAGATAGTTGTAGAAATAATAGCTAACCCATATCTACAGCCTTAGGAGCACTGCTGTAGTTTACAATGGAGGGATTAGGGATTCAGAACTCTGGTGGTGGGAAAGGTGTGGAATTGTACCCTTGTTATATTGTAAATTTTATAAGTCAACATTAAATCACTAATAAAAAATCATTTAAAAAACTATTGCTCTATGAGATTTCAATTTTCATTTCTAATAAATTTTATGTTGATGCTGCAGTCTATAGATTATACTTTTTGAATAGCAAGATGATAAAGTAACTTCAGTTGGCATAAGAAACACACTATGTTTGTTTCCCTCCCCTACTCTTCCCTCCCCTTCCTCCCCACTCCTCTCCTCTCTCCCTCCACCTCTCCCTTTTTCTCTTCTCCCCTCCTCTCCTCTTTTCTCCTTCTTTTTCCTCCCCACCTCCTTCCCCTCTTATCTCCTTTCCCCTTGCTCTCTTTCCCTCTCCCCCTCCCTCTCCTCCTTTTTTTTTTTTATTATAAGCATAGGAAAGAGCACATTTAATGATCTCACTCATACATGGTATGTAAGAAACAAAACAAGGAGCAAAGTGAAACAAAAATAGACCCTTAGAATCTGATTACAGTACTGAGGTCACTAAAATAAGAGGAGTGGGAGTTGGGCAGTAGCACAGCGAGTTGAGTAGCACAGCCAGTTGAGTGGGAAGATCCCGGTTGGAGCTCCCATCTCCCCACCTGCAGGGGAATCACTTCACAGGCGGTGAAGAAGGTCTGCAGGTGTCTATCTTTCTCTCCTCCTCTCTCGATTTCTCTCTGTCCTATCCAACAACATCGACATCAATATCAACAACAAAATTAACTACAACAATAAAACAACAAGGGCAACAAAAGGGAAATAAATAAATATTTTTAAAAAACAAGAGGGGATGAATAGGTGATGGGTGTTATGTGAGTGAATTTGCATTCTTAGGGGAGATAAATTTTAAGATAATTATAGTTTCATATGTTAATGAGTTCTGTGATGACTGCATCAGCATTCCTACTGCAGTAGACAAACAAATTTCTCTTCTGACTCACTGAATTAGCCCAGGTCTTCAAAGTACTCCAGCTCCACTCCCACATGAAGCCTTTTGCAACTGCTCAGAAATTCTCTTCTGAGCATGCACTGAATTTACTGTCGGGACCTTGAATTTGCGTGATTAATTGTTTGCCAGGTAAATTAAAATTAGCATATGTAGTGAGTCCCCATTAATGTGAATAATCCTCTGGGAGTGCTGTTAAAAGGAGATGGTGGGGAGTCGGTGGCACAAGGACCAGCCTAAGGATCCCGCTTTGATTTTTAATATTTATCAATAAATATTTTTTAAAAAGGGCAACAAAAGGGAATAAATAAATGTTTTTTTAAAAAAAGGGGGGTAGAGGGAGATGGGGAGTTAGGACAGCAGGTTAAGTGCACATGGTGAGAAACGCAAGGACTGGGGTAAGGATCCTGGCTCTGGCCCCCCCTTCCCACCTGCAAGGGGATTCTCAAGCAGTGAAGCAGGCCTGCAGGTGTCTATCTTTCTCTCCCTCCTTTGTCATCCCCTCCTGTCTCAATTTCTCTCTGTCCCATCCAACAGCAACAACAGCAATAACAACAACAACAAGGGCAACAAAATGGGAAAAAAATGGCCTCCAGGAGCAGTAGATTTATAGTACAGGCACCAAGCCCCCAGAGATAGCTCTGGAGGCAAAAATTTTTTAAAAATATGTTAAAAAAGAGGGATGGAGACAAGTATAAAATAGACCCCACACCACAGTTACAAAGAGTGACCTATCAAGTATAAAATATCAAAGCCAGGTGGGAAGTTTGGCCATAGTCTCTTGTCGATGCAGACAGTTCTTGAGGGAGGTGTATTGCATGCACCAGGTGATGAAGTGGTTTGGTGATGGAAATTATAAACCTGACTTCAAGTCCTGACATCCAACAAATCAGTGGTGTTATCTGGGGGGAGGGAGATCACTTTACTTTATATCATAAAAATATTCTATTTCATATGGAACAATTTCACTTGAAAAAGGAGAAAGATAAAGAGAAAAGACCACCATTCTGGTACATGTTCTAGGCATACAATCCCCATTACTGGTTGAACTATTTCCCCTATGCTGTGGAAAAATTATTTATAAATTACCCATGTGTAAAAGGTTTGATACTGGGAGTTGGGCGATAGCGCAGTGGGTTAAGCGCAGGTGGCTCAAAGAGCAAGGACCTGCCTAAGAATCCCGGTTCAAGCCCCTGGTTCCCCACCTGTAGGGGAGTCGCTTCACAGGCGGTGAAACAGGTCTGCAGGTGTCTTTCTCTCCCCCTCTCTCTCTCTTCCCCTCCTCCCTCCATTTCTCTCTGTCCTATCTAACAATGATGACATCAATCACAACAACAATAATAACTACAACAATAAAATAATAAGGGCAACAAAAGTGAATAAATAAATAAATAAATAAAATAAATATTTTTTTTTAAAAAGGTATGATATTGGGGGCCAAGTGGTGTCTCATCTGGTACAGTTTATATGTTACCATGCTTTGAAGCCTGGAGTTCAAGTCCCCACCCCCACCCCCTATAGGGGAAAAGCTTCACCAATGGTGGAACAGTGCTGTGGTTGTTTTTTTTCTCTCTGTCTCACTTTCCCCCTTCGCCTTCAGTCAAGAAAAGAAGAAGAAGGGAGTGGAGGTGGGAAATGACTGCTGGAATGGTGAAGCCATGCAACCATTGAGCACCAGCAATAACTCTGGCAGCAAAGAAAGAAAAAAAGAAAGTATTATGATACTACTCACTTCCTGGGTTGTGCGGATCACACATAACAACACACTGTGATGTGTTAAGGGCCACATTGGACACATGATAAAAAGGAAAAATAGCAAGACAGAAAGGCCCCTCAACAGTGTCATGAATTACATGAGGCCCACATTTCATTCACTAGTGCATGAGAGAAAACTTTCCTTTTTAGAAAACATAAATGTAAAAAATTTAGGTTCACTCCCAGATAGACTGACTTTATAGACCTTACTCAGATCTAAGGAATTTGCAATTTCAATGTGCACTTCCCTACATTGTTGCTGGTCCCCTAGCCTACCTGCTAAGGAGTACCTTGCTTACCTATGGACTATTATTTGGGGAGTTATTTCATCTTTTAAAAAACCAATTAATTCCCAACTTTTCCTCCCCAGAATTCTCAAGATTACAGTTAAAATTTAGCCCAAGGACTGGCTTAAGGATCCCGGTTCAAGCCTCCAGCTCCCCACCTGCAGGAGAGTCGCTTCACAGGCGGTGAAGCAGGTCTGCAGGTGTCTATCTTTCTCTTTCCCTCTCTGTCTTCCTCTCCCCCTCTCTGTCTTCCCCTCATCTCTCCACTTCTCTCTGTCCTAACAACGACGACATCAATAACAGCAACAATAACTACAACAATAATAAAAAACAACAAGGGCAACAGAAGGGAAAATAAATATTAAAATTTTTTAAATTTATTGAATTTACAAATCAATACATATGAAAAATAGATTTAATTATTCATCATGACATAACTTAGTTATAAGTTAATTAAAGCAAATCTTCCCATAAGAAAAGTCAATATCAATGATTTTCTTGCATTCTCCTTCCATAGGTTACTTATTAAAATCCACTTATTTGGGAGTTGGGCAGTAGCACAGCTGGTCAAGCGCACGTGGTGCAAAGCACCGGGACCGGCATAAGGATCCCAGTTCGAGCCCCTGGGTCCTCACCTGCAGGGGAGTCGCTTCACAAAGGGTGAAGCAGGTCTGCAGGTATCTTTCTTTCCCCCTCTCTGTCTTCCCCTCCTCTCTCCATTTCTCTCTGTCCTGTCCAACAATGACGACATCAATAACAACAACAATAATAACTACAACAATAAAACAACAAGGGCAACAAAAGGGAATAAATAAATAAACAAATATTTTTAAAGAATCCACTTATTTTACTTAACTATAACTTTGTTTTCAAAATTTGAAAGATTAAACTAATTAAATATGAACATTGCTTACTTCCAATTTCTGTGTATTACCCAGGAAATGTACAAAGGAATAGCTGTCATCCACCCATCTATAGATACTAGAAAACATGTCAGGAAACCTGCAGTCACATAAGGTATCTAGCTTCACTGACAAAGAAAAATATTCCTTCTTAAAAATGAGTTTAAAAAGGGTTCTATTTACAATGCCCTGTGATGCTACAAAAAAATAATAATCACCATGGTTTCCTTTATTTAAAAGAAATAATTTATAGACATTTCAATTTTCACCATCAAATGTCATTGCTTATGAGACAGTTCAAAATGCTATGCAATTACTTGACTTCCACAAATACTCCCTTGAAATGGAAATAATGGGAGTTGATCCTATTTCCTACTAGGCAGGGCTCCCGGTACCACAGACCACAGTGGACATGTGTACTTAAGAAGTAGGGGCTGTTTACCCCACTAGGGAAAAATAGAAGCAGGCTGGGGGTATGGGTCAACCTGTCAATGCCAATGTTCAGTGGAGAAGCAAGTAAAGAAGCCAGACCTTTCACTTTCTGCTCCCCATAAAGATCCTGGGTCCATACTCCCAGAGAGATAAAGAATAAGGAAGCTTCCAATAAAGGGGATGGGACATGAAACTCTGGTGGTGGGAAAAGTATGGAGTTATACCTCTGGTATCTTATGATCTTGTTAATCATTCTTAAATCACTAATAATTTTTTTTTAAGTATGTGTTCAATAGAACCATAGACAATCAGGGCAAGAAACATGTTGCAGTGGGGGAAGGTTCTGCTATTCATGGTAGAAGCTGTATTTATTGCTATAACTAAAAAAAAAAAAAAAGACACACATGCATAATGAGAAAAAGAAATGCTACGAACCAGACATTTAACAGTAATGGGAAGCATTTATTGGGAATGTATTGTGTGCCTGACAATATCCTGAGTCATATAACTTCTCTCATTTAATCCTACCAACCTGATGAAGTAAGTACTATTATCTTCTCCATTTTACAGATGAGGAAGCAGGCTCATGCAAATAAATTATTTTGGAGAATAAAACTGTGTCATCAACTAGTTGTTCTGTTAACTGATACAGTCAGAAGATAAATCATATCATGTACTATGATGACTTCAAGCAGGGTTGGGAACAGCTGGTCCATGAAATTTGGTTTGGTCCCACCTAGGCAACCACAGGCGGGACTCAGAACTAACTAAATCTAGGAACAGTTTTCATAGAAACATTAAGTGCCAATTTTTAAGTTAATAATTTTGTGTAGCCTAAGACTGATGTTATAAATACCCAATTTGCACTTGGCAGTTAAAGTTTCCTCACCCAGGGCCAGGTGGTGGTACAGTTGGCTAAGCGCATACATTACAGTGAGCAGGGACCTGGGTTCAAGTCCTTAGTCCCCACATGCAGGGGGGAAAGATTCATGAGTGGTGAAGCAGGGCTGTCTCTCTGTCTCTCTCCCTATCTTCCCATCCCTCTCAATTTCTCTATCCAATAACAATAAATAAATTAGCACTGGAGCGTCCTCTGGTGGCATGGTACTTCCATATGGTGCCAGGGTTTGAGCCTGATCTGTGGCATAGCAGTGTACATGTTCTACCAAAAGTGAGTTATCTTTCTGGCCTTCCCAATCATTTTAAGACATCAGCGTTCCATAATAATAGAAGTTACTGGGATAAAACTTAAGTAAACTACAGACTAGAAATCTTCATAAACAGAAATGTAAAATGTTTGACATGTTAGCTCATAAAATTGAGACATAAAGAAAAAATGTGCTATAAAAAAGATTTAGGGAGTCAGGCAGTAGCGCAGCGGGGTAAGTGCACATGGCGCAAAGAGCAAGGGCGGATGTAAGGATCCTGGTTGGAGGCCCCGGCTCCCCACCTGCAGGGGAGTCACTTCATAGGCGGTGAAGCAGATCTGCAGGTGTCTGTCTTTCTCTCCCCCCTCTGCCTTCCCCACCTATCTCCATTTATCTCTGTCCTATCCAACAACAACAGCTATGACAACAATAACAACTGCAACAAGCACAACAACAAGGGCAACAAAATAGGAAAAATAGCCTCCAGGAGCAGTGGATTCATGGTGCAGACACCGAGCCCCAGCAATAACCCTGGAGGCAAAAAAATTTTTTTTTAATTATTATTTTTTTTAAATTATATTTATTAATTTTCCCTTTTGTCACCCTTGCTATTTTTATTGTTGTTGTTGTTGTTATTGATATCATTGTTGTTAGATAGGACAGAGAGGAATGGAGAGAGGGAGAGAAAGATAGACACCTGCAGACCTGCTTCACCGCCTGTGAAGCAACTCTGCTGCAGGTGGGGAGCTGGGGTTTCCAACCGGGATCCTTATGCAGGTCCTTGTGCTTTGTGCCACGTCAGCTTAACCTGCTGTGCTACCACCTGACTCCCTTAAAAATTTTTTTTTTTAATTTTCCTCACCCCAGCTTAACACCATCTGCTCTGACTGCCTTATGATTACAATTTGATCATTTCTGATCACCTGAACATGATTTAGACCAGAAGAAATATTGTATACACATAGTTAACTTCTTGCCATTTACCTCACAACACTGAACATGTCTAGAGAGTGACACTGAACATACCCACCCTCTAGTGTTGCATCTAGTCAAAGAATGCCAAGTACTTTGGCTGAACATCAGGCCACTGCTGGTCTATTGATAAATACTGTCTCTACCCTCACCTGATGAAATTCTAGGATTTAGAGAGACAGCCAAATAAGCGCTAAAAAGTGTAGTAATGAAAAGGGAAATTTGAGGGGCTTATATCACTACAGAGGAGGGACTTCCAGTTCAGAAGTGATGATCAAGGTAGATGGGATATTCTCAGAGGAAACACCTGAGATCTGAAGGAAGAATAAAAATTACTCAGAGCAGCTCCCACACCCCACCTGCAGAGATGCTTCAGAAGCATGAAGCAGTGAAGCAAATGTAGAGACTCTCTTCCTTTCGTCCCTTCCTCAATTTCTCTTTGTCCTATCTAATAAAACAGAAAGAAAAAATAAAAGAAGAAAATGCCTGCCAGGAGAGGTGGGATCATACTGTCAACACCTTTTTCTTCTTCTAGCGTTTGCCCTTCTTCCGTAGCCAGTCAACAGCGTCAGGTTGAAAGCTGTCAGGAGCTGCTTGTTGCTGGCTTTGAAAGTGACTGGGTGGGAGTCGGGCTGTAGCGCAGCGGGTTAAGCGCAGGTGGCGCAAAGCACAAGGACCGGCATAAGGATCCGGTTCGAACCCCGGCTCCCCACCTGCAGGGGAGTCGCTTCACAGGCGGTGAAGCAGGTCTGCAGGTGTCTATCTTTCTCTCCTCCTCTCTGTCTTCCCCTCCTCTCTCCATTTCTCTCTGTCCTATCCAACAACAACAACAATAATTACAACAATAAAACAACAAGGGCAATAAAAGGGAATAATAAATAAAATAAATATTAAAAAAAAAAAAAAAAAAAAAAAAAGAAAGTGACTGGGATCCATGTGGATTCAGTCGGCTAGGAAGGATCGTCAGTTTCCCCAATGAATGGGTACTCACGGGATGCACCACGAAAAGGTCGATCCAATGCATCCCACTGTCAACACCGAGCTCCAGCAATAACCCTGGTGGAAATATATAAAAAGAAGGAGGAGGGGAATCCGGTGGTAGCACAGCGGGTTACGCTCACGTGGTGCAAAGCGCAAGGACCGGCCTAAGGATCCCCACCTACAGGAGAGTCACTTCACAAGAGGTGAAGCAGGTCTGCAGGTGTCTATCTTTCTCTCCCCCCTTTCTGTCCCCCCCTTTTCTCTCTGTCCTATCCAACAACGACGACATCAATAACAACAATAACTACAAGAATAAAACAACAAGGGCAACAGAAGGGAATAAATAAATAAATAAATAAATAAATATAAAAAAGAAGGAGGAAGAGGACAAGGAGGAGGAAGAGAAGGAGGAAAAGGGGAAAGAAAAATTCCAACAAAAAAATACTCAGAGCAAATGGTTGGATGAAGGGGGGTGAAAAGGGTTAGCTAGGTAGAGGGACTAGCACTACAAAGGCTTGTGGTTGTAGAGAGGATGTTATTCTACCCACGAACTGGAAGAGGGCCTCAGAGTGATTTGTATTCTCTGGTTTACATAAGGATTTATAAACTTCCTATAAAGATGATTTTATCCTTAACCAACTGGGAGTATAAAAATATACAGTGGGGGAGGCAGGTGGTGGTGCTTCTGGTTAAGTGCACATGTTCCCAAAAACCTGGGTTTGAGCCCCTACTCTCCAACTGCAGGGGAACACTTCATGAGAAATGAAGCAGGTCTTCAGGTTCTATCTTTCTCTCTCTGTCTCTATCTCCCTCTCGCCTCAAATTCCTCTTTGTCCTATTAAATGAAAAAATAAATTAATTAAAAATAGGGGAGGGAAGGGGGTGGCAGGAATGGCCACCAAGAGTGGTAGATTTGTAGTGCCAGCAAACACTGCGATCATCATCTCTGGCATTATGCTATTCCACTGCAGAATACTGTGCCCCAGTATGGTTCTGTAGCCCCCATGTCCACTTGGTCGATTCCAAATTATATTCCTCCATGAGGATAATTTCTGGAACCATCCGTTCCACCCCGGTGCCATGGCTGCCAGTTCTTAGCAACATCGCCCCGCCAGATATTCGTCGGGATGCGACATCATCTAAGTTCATTTCCCACGTCTACGCTCGACCGGACCTGCCAATATACGCGGATATCTTCGCCCACCCTGTCCAACGCTTGACGTCTCGTCACCCAATCTGGTCCCCTACGCCTACACTGAACTTCTCTGTTCCAGACTCTTGGAAACAGGGTTGGCAGTCAGCTGAGGTCAAGAACAAACACCTCATCATAGACCCCTGCAAGTGTCAACCCGGCTTTGACCTAGCACGTTATGATTGGGCCCTCCTCAATCGCTAGAACAGGCCATGGCCGGTGCGCCGCTATGTTCCATCGCTGGGGAGCCAGAGACGACCCGAATTGCCCCTGCGGCTCCAGACAGACTATGACCCACATAGTCAACGACTGCCACCTCTCCAGATTCAAAGGAGGTCTCGAAACTTTACATCAGGCTCAACCTGACGCTGTTGACTGGCTACGGAAGAAGGGCAAACGCTAGAAGAAGAAGTGCCAGCACCAAGCCCCGGCAATAACCTGGTGACAAAAATAAAATAACACACACACACACACACAGTCATTATAAAAGCCACACTGCGGGGAAATATGGTGTAACAGTCTCTGTTTCCATTACATGCTATGAGATTCAGGGTTCTGTGTGCACACAGGGAAAGCTGTAACACTTCAGGGATCAAGTAACCTTGTGGTAGAACACCTTCTTCACTACCCCCAAGCTTACAGGGCACTTCCTTGTCACTTTTCTCCAGTGAAAACTTGGATCGCTGCCCTTCTACATGGCCCCCACATTCAAGTCCTGTCAGCTCAAGGTGACTTCTTTTTCTTCTTTGTGGTGTAAGGAATGAGAATGAGCTAACACCCAAGTAATACTCATGTGGAGTTCTAGAAGCTGCAGGTAGTAGAGTCTTGGCTCAGTTAGAAAAATATAAAAGAAGGTGCCACTTGGTACCTAACATCTGAGAATTCAAGCAGTCTTGTCATGGAATCACAAATGCTCAAAAGTAAAAATATACTCTTCCTGAGGATGGGCATATTACCATGTACAAGGACCTGAGTTCAATTCCCTGGCCCCCATCTGCAATGAGGAGGCTTTATGAGTGGTAAAACAATGCTGCAGGTGTCCCTCTTTCTCCTAGCTCCCCTTCCCATCTCAATTTCTCTCTGTTTTATCAAATCAATAAATTCTAAAATTAAAAAGTATATTAAAATATATACTTTCTGTACAAGAAGAATGCTGTACATTTTTGTACTTTCTGTACAAGAAAGCATTTGTGATTCCATGACAAGACTGCTTGACTTCTCAAAAGTTAGGTACCAAGAATGACTGAAAGGTATTGAGCCACACAACATTTTCGTTCTTACTGACGTCATACTGGTTACAGGGCAGACAAAGACTAAGAGGAAATCTCTATGGATTGATTGGATCCTGGAAAGTAGGAGCTATAGTTTGACCAGAAGCAAGGCACTGCTGAGACTTGTTTGTGGCTTCCTATAGGGACTTGAGGGGGGTTCTAAAAATACTTCAGGAGGAGGGGGCTGTGTGAAAGAAGGTGTTTTCTATGAACAAGTTGGCATCACTGAGATTTGGTACACATGGGTTCAAACCCATCCTCACCAATTAGAGAAGGCCAAGAGGTCAACTGACATGGCTAACCATGACAAACTCCTGGAGCACAGAGGTAGTAGGTGAATCTTCTGTGGCACTCACTAGACATTTCATGGCATAGATGTATAAATGTTTAGCAACTTAGCACCTAACTGCATTTCTTTCTATTAGGTCTAAAAGGAAAACATCCAGTCATGAAAGCATGAAGATTATGGTAACACTGAAAAAGGTACATATTTCCTTAAGTGTCCTTGGACACTGGGACAGTCTAAAAGAGTTTCTTTGGGGGGGGGGGAGGGACAAAAGAACTAAACTTTTGAAATGGCAAGTAGTTTAAACATTTTCATTTAGACATGAATTCATAAAGGGGTCTCATAAAAAAACACATAGGATCTAGTCATATGGTATAAGAGATAAGTGAAACTAAGTATAAAATAAGAATAAGCTATTTCAAAGAAATTTCAGACTTACAGTGGAATAGTTAGAATCTTGCCTCCCCTCCCCTCAATCCACCTGTGTTCTACATTCACTACTTTTGGCAAATAAAGATATTTGAACAAAATAGTCTGAAAATCATGGTTGTATGTGGGGGGGGGGTTCAGGAGAAACAAGGCCATATTCTGTACTTAATAAAATAATAATTCCTTTTCTTCTTAGTAATAATACTAGAAGCAAAAACAAAGTTAATAGTCATCAAAAGCTTACTGAGAGCTAAGTACTTTTAATTGTTCATCTTATATGGACTCAAGCAGCCCCCACCTACAATTTTTTAAAATTTATTTATTTATATGTTTATAAAAAGGAAACATTGACAAAACCAAAGGATAAGAGAGGTACAACGCCACACAATTCCAACCACCAGAACTCCGTATCCCATCCCCTCCCCTAAAAGCTTTCCTATTCTTTATTCCTCTGGGAGTAAGGACTCAAGGTCATTGTGGGGTGCAGAAGGTGGAACATCTGGCTTCTGTAATTGCTTCCCCGCTAAACATGGGCATTGACAGGTTGATCCATACACCCAGCCTGTCTTTCTCCTTCCCTAGTAGGGTAGGGCTCTGAGGAAGTGGAGCTCCAGGACACATTGGTAAGGTCGTCTGTCCAGGGAAGTCTGGTAGGCATCCTGCTAGCATCTGGAACCTAGTGGCTGAAAAGAGAGTTAACATACAAAGCCAAATAAATTGTTGATCAATCATGAACTTCAAGGCTGGAATAGTGCAGATGAAGAGTTGGAGGGGTACTCCATCTTGTAGATAGCTAGCAGGCATATTTTAGTTATATTCCAAAGGGCCTGTGGCTATACTAGTTTTTTTGTTTGTTTGTTTGTTTGTTTGTTTTTCCCTGAGCCTGAAATCTGATATACACGTGGATCCAAGTTATTATCTGGGAGATGGGCTGGAAAAGGAACAGAAAGCTGTATCAGGGAAGAAAGTAGCTCCCTAATATGGTAAAGGGGTATAAATATTATTGACTGTAAACCCCATCTATTTGATTTGGTGTGGGGCCTATATTCAGCTTAAGAGCCTATGTGACCACTGCATCCCTGTAGATCTGAGCTCTAACAAGGTGAGAGGGTTTTATTTCAGGTCTAGGCCCATCATGTAATAGGGCCCCAGCTGATGAGGTGGCCTGATACTGACTAAAGACTCATCATTAAAGTATGCCATTCAATTGCCCTTATTCAGTGTTTGCAGTCCTCCCCCTACAGTTTTTAAGGTTTATACTACTAATGTGTCACTTTCCAATGAGAAACAACTAAAGTTACGCAAGAGCTTTCAAACCCAGTCATCTCAAAATCCACAAAACCAGTGGGATCTGAAAATATTGATGAATTATGCTGCCCCCTGCTGGGGAAAAAAGAAGTTGAACCTAAACCAAACCAATTCTGGTCTAATAGTGGCCCAAGGGGTAGCCCCAAAGGCGTATTTTATATCAGTGAGGTTCCATGATCCCATCCGTAATTTTTGAGGAGAGTGTGACTATAAGAACACCAGAAAGAGTGTCCCAGGAGGTAGTGTGGTGGATGAAGAGTTGAACTCTTAAACACGAGGTCCAGAGAGGGAGTCGGGAGGTAGTGCAGTGGGTTAAGCGCACGTGGTGCAAAGCCCAAGGACTCCGCTCTGGGGGCTCCCCACCTGGAGGGGAGTCACTTTACAGGCAGTGAAGCAGGTCTGCAGGTGTCGATCTTTCTCTACCCCCTCTGTCTTCTCCTCCTCTCTCCATTTTTCTCTGTCCTATCTAACAACGATAACATCAACAACAACAACAATAATAACTACTACAACAATGAAAAACAAGGGCAACGAAAGGGAAAATAAATAATAGATACAAAAAAAAAATGAGGTCCAGAGTGTAGTCCCTGGCATTATAATATGAACGATGCTCTGGTACTCTCCCTCTCATTGATATGTAAATTAATCTTTTAAACAATTATTAGAAAGGGGTAAGCAGGGACAGAGATAGTAAGGGGCGAGTCAGGCGGTAGTGCAGCGAGTTAAGCGAGTTAAGCGCAGATGGCGCAAAGTGCAAGGACCGGTGGAAGGAAACCAGTTCGAGCCCCGGGCTCCCCACCTACAGGCTATGAAGCAGGTCTGTAGGTGCCTTTCCGCCTCTCTTTCTTACCCCCTCTCGATTTTTCTCTGTCCTATCCAACAACAACGACATCAATAACAACAACAATAGTAACCACAACAGAAAAACAACAAGGGCAACAAAAGGGAATAAATAAATATTTTTAAAAAGAGGTAGTAAGAGGACAGTTTGAGGAGAAGCAAAGCAGAGCAAGAGATACAGGGCGATGCACTCAGAAGGAACAAGGTTTCCTTCATATCCCTGGGCGCCAAGTTCCTGCAGCTGCCATTGAGACGTCTGGTCTGCAACTCTGAGAAATGGTGCTGTTTTTCTCCATTTGGTCTGACTGGGTGTTGTCTGAGTCACTGTCAAACTTTTCTCACCTTTTAATCTTTTCGTCTTCCCTCAGCATCTGAGGTGGTCTGATGCTCTTCTTTTCTGTCTGAAAGGTTAACGCAATACCAATTCAGCATATGCCTTTGAATAAATCCCTTCTCCTCTCTGGGTCGCAGGCTTCTGCTTCTGTTTAGTAAGTAGGGCAGTTGGGGCTTTAAAGGGAGAAGTATACTTGCCCCCAGTGAAGGCAGTTGGAATGTGTATTTGGTAGGACTGAGGGAATATTTTGATTGACACAAAGACCTGAAAGGGTTGCCACTGGCATCTTGCACCCAGAAGCCAGCAACACTAAGCATACTGCTGAGGCCAGCTGTGCCTCTGTTGAGAAACATTGGATGATTTAGAATCTGTATGGTTCTCTTTTTATATATTTTTTATATTTTATTTCTTTATTGTGGAATTAATGTTTTACATTCAACAGTAAATACAATAGTTTGTACATGCATAACATTCCCGTTTCCCATATAACAATACAACCCCCACTAGGTCCTCTGTCATCCTTCTTGGACCTATATTCTCCCCAACCACCCACCCCCACCCCAGAGTCTTTTACTTTGTTGCTATATGCCAATTTCATTTCAGGTTCTACTTGTGGTTTTTTTTTTTTCTGATCTTGTTTTTCAACTTCTGCCTGAGAGTGAGATCATCCCATATTCATCCTTCCGTTTCTGACTTATTTCACTAAACACGAATTTTTCAAGGTCCATTCAAGATTGGCTGAAAACGGTGAAGTCACCATTTTTTACAGCTGAGTAGTATTCCATTGTGTATATATACCACAGCTTGCTCAGCCACTCATCTGTTGTTGGACACCTGGGTTGCTTCCAGGTTTTGGCTATTACAAATTGTGCTGCTAAGAACATATGTGTACACAGATCTTTTTGGATGATTGTGTTGGGTTCCTTAGGATATATCCCCAGGAGAGGAATTGCAGGATCATAGGGTAGGTCCATGTCTAGCATTCTGAGGGTTCTCCAGACTGTTCTCCACAGAGGTTAGACCAATTGACATTCCCATCAGCAGTGTAGGAGGGTTCCTTTGACTCCACACCCTCTCCAGCATTTGCTGCTATTAACCTTTTCTGATATATGACATTCTCACCGGAGTGAAGTGGTATCTTATTGTTGTCTTGATTTGCATTTCTCTGACAATCAGAGACTTGGAGCACTTTTTCATGTGTTTCTAGACCTTTTGTATCTCTTCTGTGGTGAATATTCTGTCCATGCCCTCCCCTCAGTTTTGGATGGGGTTATTTGTTTTCTTGTTGTTGAGTTTGGCAAGCTCTTTATATATGTTGGTTATTAAACTCTTGTCTGATGTATGGCATGTAAAAATCTTCTCCCATTCTGTGAGGGGTCTCTTGGTTTGGGTAGTGGTTTCTTTTGCTGTGAAGAAGCTTTTTAATTTGATGTAGTCCCATAGGTTTATACTTGCCTTAGTCTTCTTTGTGATTGGATTCGTTTCATTGAAGATGTCTTTAAAATGTATGTGGAAGGGAGTCAGGCTGTAGCGCAGAGGGTTAAGCACAGGTGGCGCAAAGCACAAGGACCGGCATAAGGATCCCGGTTCGAACCCTGGCTCCCCACCTGCAGGGGAGTCGCTTCACAGGCGGTGAGGCAGGTCTGTAGGTGTCTATCTTTCTCTCCTCCTCTCTGTCTTCCCCTCCTCTCTCCATTTCTCTCTGTCCTATCCAACAACAACAACAATAATAACTACAACAATAAAAAAAAACAACAAGGGCAACAAAAGGGAATGAATAAATAAAATAAATATTAAAAAAAATGTATGTGGAAAAGAGTTCTGCCAATATTTTCCTCTAAGTATCTGATAGTTTCTGGTCTAACATCCAAGTTCTTGATCCACTTGGAATTTACTTTTGTATTTGGTGAAATACAGTGGTTCAGTTTCATTCTTCTGCATGTTTCAACCCATTGTTTCCAACACCATTTGTTGAAGAGACTCTGCTTTCCCCATTTAATAGTCTGCACCCCTTTGTCAAAGATTAGATGTCCATAGGTGGGATGCATTGGATCGACCTTCCCGTGGTGCATCTTGTGAGTACCCATTCATTGGGGAAACTGACGATCCTTCCTAGCCGACTGAATCCACATGGATCCCAGTCACTTTCAAAGCCAGCAACAAGCAGCTCCTGATAGCTTTCAAGCTGTTGGTCCTGCTCTTTGAGTCCTCCAACTTAATGTTGAGGGGCTGTCCTTTGCCAAACAAGTTCTTATTGGTCAATTGGCGATACAGCATCAGGCAGATGTTATCTGCCTACAAGAAACACATATAGCAGTCGATGAAGCTGCTCGATTCACCATCAGTGGATTTGATTTAATATGCTATAATCTCCATCCTAAACACGGCCGAGCCATCTACGCCAAATCGTGTCTTGCGGACGTTTACCATACGGCCTCTTCGACCTTCTACGACTCCATTACTATTGGAACTATTCAGCTCGTCAACGTATATAAGCCTCCCAGTGCCTCATGGGATAATGAGGTCCTGCCTAGCCCGAATCACCCAGCCGTTTACGTTGGAGACTTTAATAGTCATCACCAAGACTGGGGATATTCCTCCACTCGTGCTGACGGCTCTATCTTAGCCGACTGGGCTTCAGCGAATGACCTCTCCCTATTATATGATCCCAAACACCCAGGCTCTTTTCACAGTGCTAGATGGAATAAAGACTCGTCACCCGACCTGTGCTGGATTGGCACAGTCAACGGCCAAGCCTTTCCCGCTACGAGACAAGTTCTCAAGATCTTCCCGCACAGTCATCACCACCCAGCTATCATCCACATTGGTCTCCAGCTCCCACTGATTCTGTGCTCGAGAAACTAAGATGGAACTTTCGGAAAGCAAACTGGCGTCTGTTCAGTGATCTTACCAACAAATCTATTCCTGCAATTCCAATTAACTCTATCCCCTCTGAAGATTCCTCCAGGTGCTTCCGCCAAGCCATCTTCAAAGCAGCTTCCCAAGCCATTCCTCGTGGGAGACGTGCTAACTATACGCCTTGTCTTGATGCTGAATGCAAGCAACTACTAAAGCAGTATGATGAGTCGGGCGACCCAGATGTGGCTGACCATCTTATTGCCTCCCTGGATGCAGCACGTCAAGCCCGCTGGCAACAACTCATGTAAAGTCTGAACTTCACCCACTCAAGTAGGAAGGCCTGGAAGCTTCTTCATAGTCTGGGTGCCGGTAGCCAATCCCCTCCCGTCTCCCATCCTCCCGTATCTCCAAACTCAGTGGCCAGTCACCTAACTCAAGTTGGACGTGCTAAGATCAACCCAGTCTGGAAAAGAAAAATTTCCCATGAGTGGTCATCCCACTTCCGGTTATCTTGTCCATCTCCAAAACTCTCTCCCTTTACACTGTCTGAACTGGAAGACGCTTTGAAGAGGGTTAAACCCGGAACAGCTGCTGGCTATGATAACATCACCCCAGAACTCATTCTTAACCTGGGCCCCGCAGCAAAGAAGTGGCTCGCTTCATTCCTGTCCCACATCTTGGAATCTGAGTCTATGCCCAAAGTTTGGCATCGTGCGAAGATTATAGCGGTTTTGAAACCAAAGAAAGACCCAACACTGGCCGCCAGCTATAGACCAACTTCTCTAGTCTCCGTGTGTTACAAACTCCTTGAGAGGCTGCTTCTGTCACGTATTTCTCCTCTTACAGAGAAATTCCTATCACCCGCCCAAGCTGGTTTCCGCCCAGGAAGATCTACCTGCGAACAAGCCCTGGCCCTCTCAACTTACATCGAAAATGGATTCCAGAAGAATTTAAAGACGGGTGCTGTCTTTGTTGATCTCACAGCAGCCTATGACACGGTCTGGCACCATGGTCTCCTAGTCAAGATCTCAAGATGCCTGCCTCCATGGGTGGCCAACACTATATCGTTTCTTCTCCAAAACAGAAGATTCCGGGTGCATTTGGGTGACAAGTCTAGCAGATGCAGACTTGTCTCAAGTGGCCTCCCCCAGGGCTCTGTTCTGGCTCCTACGCTATTTAATATTTACATCAATGACCTCCCAGAAACTTCTTCAAGGAAGTTCATCTACGCCGATGACATCTGCTGTGCAACTCAGGCATCCAAGTTCCACATCCTCGAGGAAACACTCACGAAAGACATTTCTTTGATATCTGATTACTGTAAAAAATGGTGACTAATCCCTAGCACTACAAAAACGGTATCATCTGTTTTCCATCTACACCATGCCTCGGCCTCGCGTGAGCTTAATGTGCAGCTTGGCGATACGAGAATCCGGCATGAAGCCCAGCCAGTCTATCTTGGCGTTACTCTCGATCGCACTCTGTCATTTCACGAACATCTCATAAAAACTGCAGCAAAGGTGGGCGCGAGGAATAACATCATTGCAAGACTGGCCAGCTCCTCATGGGGCGCGAGCGCTTCCACACTACGATCATCATCTCTGGCATTATGCTATTCCACTGTGGAATACTATGCCCCAGTATGGTTCCATAAGCCCCCATGTCCACTTGGTCGATTCCAAACTATATTCCTCCATGAGGATAATTTCTGGAACCATCTGTTCCACCCCGGTTCCATGGCTGCCAGTTCTTAGCAACATCGCCCCGCCAGATATTCGTCGGGATGCAGCATCATCTAAGTTCATTTCCCGTGTCTACGCTCGACCGGACCTGCCAATATACGCGGATATCTTCGCCCACCCTGTCCAACGCTTGACGTCTCGTCACCCAATCTGGTCCCCTACACCTACACTGAACTTCTCTGTTCCAGACTCTTGGAAACAGAGCTGGTAGTCAGCTGAGGTAAAGAACAAACACCTCATCACAGACCCCTGCAAGCGTCAACCCGGCTTTGACCTAGCACGTTATGATTGGGCCCTCCTCAATCGCTATCGAACAGACCATGGCCGGTGCGCCGCTATGTTCCATCGCTGGGGAGCCGGAGACGACCCGAACTGCCCCTGCGGCTACAGACAGACTATGACCCACATAGTCAATGACTGCCACCTCTCCAGATTCAAAGGAGGTCTCGAAACTTTACATCAGGCTCAACCTGACACTGTTGACTGGCTACGGAAGAAGGGCAAACGCTAGAAGAAGAAGGTGGGGGGGGGCTCACTTCTGGGTTCTCAATTCTATTCCACTGGTCAGTGTGTCTATTCATGTTCTAGTACCAAGCAGTTTTGATGACAGTGGCCCTATAACACAATTTGAGATCTGGGAGTGTGATGCCTCCGGTTCTGTTCTTTTTTCTCAAGATTGTTTTGGCAATTCTAGGTCTTTTCTGGTTCCAGGTAACATTTGTAGCATTTGTTCTATTCTCCTAAAAAATGTGCTTGGGATCTTGATGGGGATAGCATTAAATTTGTAGATGGCTCTGGGTAGTATATTCATTCTGATGATGTTAATTCTTCCAACCCATGAACATGGAATATCTTTCCACTTCTTTGTGTCTTTTTCAATTTCCTTGAGTAGTGACTCATAATTTTCAGTATATAAGTCTTTCACTTCTTTGGTTAGGTTTATTCCTAGATATTTTATTGTCTTTGTTGCTATAGTAAAAGGAATTGATTTCTGGATTTCAATTTCTTCTAACAGTGTTTGCATAGAGGAATGCCACTGACTTTTGAATGTTAATTTTGTAGCCTGACACCTTACTGTATTGCCTGATGATTTCCAAAAGCTTCTTGCTGGATTCCTTAGGTTTTTCTGTGTATACTATCATGTCATCTGCAAATAGGGAGTTTGACTTTTTCTCTTCCAATCTGTATCCATTTAATTCCTTGCTCCTGCCTGATTGCTATGGCAAGAGCTTCCAACACTATGTTGAATAGTAATGGTGATACGGGGCAGCCCTGTCTAGTACCTGATCTGAGTGGTATTGCTTCCAGTTTTTCAGCATTGAGTATGATGTAGGCTGTAGGTTTGCTATATATAGACTCCACTATATTCAGGAATTTTCTGTCTATTCCCATTTTTTGTAATGTTTTGATCATAAATGGATGTTGTATTTTGTCAAAGGCTTTCTCTGCATCAATTGATATGACCATGTGGTTTTTGGTCTTGCTTTTGTTGATGTGGTGGATCACATTGATTGATTTATCTATCAACCTTGCATCCCTGGGATAAACCCCACTTGGTCATGATGAACAATCTTTTTAATATACTGCTGTATCTGGTTGGCTAGAATTTTGTTCAATAATTTAACATCTATGTTCATCAGAGATATTGGTCTGTAGTTTTCTTTTTTGATTGTGTCCATGTCTGCTTTTGGTATCAGAGTGATGTTAGCTTCATAGAAGCTGGCAGGGAGTACTCCAGTGTCTTCAGTCTTCTGGAAGACTTTTAAAAGTAGAGGTATTAGTTCTTCTCTGAAGGTTTTGTAGAATTCATTTGTAAAACCCATCTAGTCCAGGACTTTTATTTTTGGGGAGATTTTTGATAACTGTTTCTATTTCATTTGCTGTGATGGGCCTGATCATGTTATCCACTTCCTCTTTACTTAGTTTTGGAAGTTGGTAGGTATCTAGGAAATCATCCATTTCTTCCAGGTTCTCTAGCTTGGCGGCATATAGTTGTTCATAGAAGCCTTGCATGATATGTTGAATTTCTGCAGTGTCTGTTGTGATATCTCTTCTTTCATTTAGTATCCAATTTATTTGGGTCTTCTCCCTTTTTTGTTTTGTGGGTCTGGCTAAAGGTTTGTCGATTTTGTTCACTCTTTCGAAGAACCAACATTTACTTTTGTTGATCTTTTGTATGGTTTTCTTATTCTCAATGTTATTTATTTCTGCCCTAACTTTAGTGATTTCTGTCCTTCTGGTTGCTTTAGAATTCCTTTGTTCTTCTTCTAGGTCTTTAAGATGTGCAATCAGGCTGTTTATTTGTGCTTTTTCTTGTTTCCTAATGTGTGCTTGTATAGCTATGAACTTCCCTCTCAGTACTGCCTTAGCTGTGTCCCAAATATTTTGATAGCTTGTATCTTCATTTTCTTTGAAGTCTCAAAACATTTTGATTTCTTCCTTTATTTCCTCTTTGACCCAGAGGTTGTTAATAAATGTACTGTTGAGCTTCCACATTTTGGGACTATTACTAATCTTTTGTTGATTGTTAAGTGTTAGTTTAATTCCACTGTGGTCTGAGAAGATGCTTGGGATGATTTCAATGCTCTTGAATTGGCTGATGCTGTCTTTGTGGCCTAACATATGGTCTATCCTTGAGAATGACCCATGTGGATTTGAGTAGAATGTGTATTCCAGTTTCTTGGGATGAATGACTCTGAAACTGTCCAACAGTTCTAGTTTGTCTATCTCTTCATTTAGCTCCCTTATGTCTTTATTGATTTTCTGCATGGATGATCTGTCAAGTTGAGAGAGTGGGGTGTTAAAGTCCCCTACTATGACTGTGTTGCTGTTAATATATTGCTGTAGCTCTTTCAGTAGACGTTTGATGTAGTTACATGGCTTCTCATCGGGTGCATAGATGTTAACAATTGTTAAGTCCTCTTGATTGACTGATCCTCTGAGCATTAAATAATGTCCATCCCTATCTTTTTTTAATCTTATTTATTTTAAAGTCTATCATGTCAGATATGAGAATAGCTATTCCTGCCCTTTTTTGTGGGCCATCGGCTTGTATGATAGTTTTCCATCCTTTCACTTTAAGTCTGTGTTTGTCTTGTTGAGTTAGGTGGGTTTCCTATAGATAGCATATTGTTGGGTTGTATTTTCTGATCCATCTTCCTACTCTGTGTCTTTTAATAGGTGATTTCAGGCCATTGACATTTATTGATATCAAAGATTGAAGATATTTTAACGCCATTCTTGTAGAGTTTTAGAGTGTTCTGATATATGACCTATTTATGGTGGTCTGAATGTTTATAGAAGACCTTTCAGAACTTCTTTCAGGGCAGGCTTGGTGATAGTTGATTCCTTCAACTGTTGCTTGTCTGAGAAGGTTTTGATGCCTCCATCTAGTCTGAATGACAGTCTAGCAGGATACAGTAGTCTTGGTTGAAAGCCTTTCTCATTGAACACTAGATAGATATTTTGCCATTCTCTTCTGGCCTGTAGTGTTTATGTGGATAAGTCTGCTGCTGATCTTATGGGTTTTCCTCTGTAGGTGACTCTTTGTTTTTCTCTTGCAGCCTTCAGGATCCTTTCTTTATCCTTATTCCTTTCCATTCTAAATATGATGTATCTTGGTGTCTTTAAGTCTGGGTTAATTCTATTTGGGACCCTCTGGGCTTCTCAAATCTTTATGTCTCTGATGTTGTCTAGACTAGAGAAGTTTTCAGCTATTATGGCCTGAAGAATGCTTTCTTCCTCTCCCTCTCTTTCTTCCTCTGGTAAGCCAATAATGCATATATTGTTTCTTTTGAAGTCATCCCATAGGACTCTGTTGTTGTTTTCAGTATCTCTTAATCTCTTTTTGAGATCTCTTACTTCTTTTATAGTTGTCTCTAATTCATCCTCAGTCTTGCTAATTCTGTCTTCAGCCTCTTTGAGTCTATTCTCTCTGCCCTCTACTGTTTTCTGGAGTTCATCTATTTTGTTACCCTGTTCTGATACTGTTTTAGCTAGTTGTGTTCTTAGCTCAGCTATTTCAGCTTTCAGCTCTCTAATAACCTTGAGATAATTAGTGTTTTCTTCCGGAGTCTCATTTGTTGTTCCTGTATTTCTGATTACAATTCTTTCAAACTCTTTACTCACTCCTGTGATTATTTCCTTAGCTAGTGTTTGGATGTTGAACACGTTATTTTGTGCTTCACCCTTTGGGGGGCTTTTTAGCTGGACTCTTGTCCTGGTTTGTTTCTCCATTATTTCTTCTTGTTGGTTTACCCATTTTATATATTATGTTATGAGTTCCCTCTCTCAGTACTTTTCAAATTACTGATCACTATTGCCTGGATTGACTTGTGTCTAAGTAAGGTAAGCAAAGAGTTCACAGTGGTGGAAGTTAACGGTTGTTTCAATACTATTTTAATCCCTGAGTTGGAGCTCAGTGGTTTAAAAGCCTTTTTGTTCTTTTCTTCCCTGTAGGCTATGGGAGCCTGAGGGCTTTTAAACTACAAGTAGGCTTCTTATCTTAATCACTGACTCCTGACCAAGAGATAAAGCAGGGTGTGGCAGAGATACTCCAGTGGTTATGCAAAGTGACTTTCACAGCCCCACAGCTATGCCACCGAGATATAGTTCTTCTCCTGAGTTTCCTGGCTAGATCTGTGTCCCCTGGTGTCCCTCCCTGCCACTGCTCTAGACTCTGAGGGCAGTAGCAATGGAGACCCAGAGTTGCACTTGGTGAGTCTCCAGGGAGTCCTCTCCTCCCCTCAGCTGTCCCCTTGTTGGTGGAACAGACTGGAGGTGGTGTCTTAACTGATAGACCATCAGACTGTTACCAGCCACTTAATCTCTCCCTAGGCTCCTCTCTGTCACCAGCCACACGTGTTTGCACTCACTGGTGACCTGGTGGGTTCCTGCAGTCGTTCTAGTCCTGTCTCGTTTCGGTCCCAGGTGGTCTCCTCTGGTATTCCTAGTTGATCCCAAGAATCTGTATGTTTCTTTAATTCTATAAAATGTAAATAAATACTAGTTTATATAGATTATGTACTATATTATGTATTGTATAATATCAATAAAAGCTTTGAAGTTCTGTAAAGTGGACATCTTAGAGATGAACATTAGAAGGGGGCTGGTGAAATAGCTTCCTTGGACAGTGTGCTACTTTGCCATGTGCATAACCCAGATTTGAGCCTGACCTGCATTGAAAGAAGCCCTCTCTCTCTCTCTCTCTCTCTCTCTCTCTCTCTTTCTGAAAGAGAAAGAATTTGAGAGAGGAGGGGGAGATTGGGACAGAAATAGACAGAAAGACAGCTGCAACACTGCTTCACCACTTATGAAGCTTTCCCCCTGTAGGTGGGAACCAGGGACTTGAACATGAAATAGACAGGGGAGAGAAAGAGAGACACCTACAGATCTACTTTAAGGCTCAGGAAGCTTCTTTCCTGCAGGTGGGAAGTGGGAGGTCAAACCCCGGTCCTCATGTACCGTATTGCATGTGCTGAAGTGAGTGTGCTACAGCCTGCCCCACCCTTGTCTCTATCTTAACAATAATAAAATAAAATAATGATATTTAAACAATGTTGGGGGAGTCGGGCAGTAGCTCAGTGGGTTAAGCGCACGTGGTGCAAAGCACAAGGACCAGCACAAGGATCCCGTTCAAGCCCCTGGCTCCCCACCTGCAGGGTGGTGAAGCAAGTCTACAGGTGTCTATCTTTCTCTCACCTGCTCTGTCTTTCCCTCCTCTTTCCATTTCTCTCTGTCCTATCCAACAACTATGACATCAATAACAACAACAATAACAACTACAATAAAAACAAGGGCAACAAAAAGGGAAAATGAATAAATAAATATATATTTTTTTAAATGTTGGTAGCACAGTGGGTTAAGTGCACATGCCACAAAGTGCAAGGACCAGCATAAGGATCCCAGTTTGAGCCCCCGGCTCCCCACTAGCAGGGGAGTTGCTTCACAAGCGGTGAAGCAGGTCTACAGGTGTCTGTCTTTCTCTCCTCCTCTCTGTCTTCCTCTCCTCTCTCCATTTCTCTGTCCTATCTAACAATGATGACATCAGTAACAACAACAATAATAACTAGAACAACAATAAAACAAAGGCAACAAAAGGGAAAATAAATTTTTAAAATATTTTTTAAATATTTAAAGGACACAAACAATAGGTCATGGTTTACATGAAGAATTCCAAACAGACTCTTAAATACTGAGTGACTTTCAAGAAGAAACAGCTTTGCTGTGACTGGAGGATTTTAGGCATGTTTCTAATGCCAGCAAGCTCTAAAGATCTTAAGCCATGCTCACATTAAACATAGATGCCCTGTGAACCGGAAAGGGACTGTTGATAAAATTGTGTGGTAGAATTTTCTTGAGTTGGATCATTTTTTTAAACCACCGGTAACTAATTTTATTTCCTTGCTAGAGAGGACAAAAGGAATGTTGCCAGATTGGAGCATGCTTTGTCAAGGGCCCTTTCTGTAGGACCAGCTGCGGTTGCCTTTTTTGGTCCTCTTGGATCACATATGAATTTATGACTTATCATAGGGCATTCCTTACTGCCTATGCTATTTTGGTTGTATCTGAGTGCCATGTGCATTGTACTTAGTATTTTATTGTAAAAGAATTTGTGTGTATCATTAATAATTTCTGTGAAATGATGGTTTGGTAAACTATTCCTATTTTTTTAAATATTTTTTTAATATTTATTTATTCCCTTTTGTTGCCCTTGTTGTTTTTTTATTGTTGTTATTATTGTTGTTGTCGTTATTGGCTAGAACAGAGAGAAATGGAGAGAGGAGGGGAAAACAGAGAGAGGGAGAGAAAGACACCTGCAGACCTGCTTCACCACCTATGAAGCGACTCCCCTGCAGGTGGGGAGCCAGGGGCTTGAACTAGGATCCTTATGCCAGTCCTTGTGCTTCGCGCCGCCTGCGCTTAACCCGTCACACTACCACCCGACTCCCCCCAAACTATTCCTATTTTTTAAATGTACTTTAAAATAAATACTTGACTATCAAAAACCTGACCCTTAGCCATGTATTACCTTAAATCACCTTGAACAAGTGTAACCATAAACACAACCTGTAATAGTAATACAAAGGATTTAAACAAAAAAAAACTGGATTCTACATATAAAGCAAAGTGATTAAAAGAAAATACACCCTTGTTTACAAAATAGGCTCATATAAATTTATGATAGAACTGACTTAAGCATGAATGTGAATATGTAAATATATGTGTATAATTACATCTAATATTCATTATGGCCCTGTGTGGCATTCTGTCATTAACTTCCAAATATTTATTAAGTAACTGGAAAAATACTCAACCATTTTTTTTACCAAAAATGAATTACCGTTGCATGGCTTAATGCAGACATTTAACATACGAGGTTTTGTTTTTGTTTTTGTTTTTGTTTTTCGCCTCCAGAGTTGGTGCCTGCACTATGAATCCACTGCTCCTGGAGGCCACCTTTTCCCTTTTGTTGCCCTTGTTCTTTATTGTCGTTGTTATTATTACTGATGTCATTATTGTTGGATAGGACAGAGAAAAATGGAGAAAGGAGGGGAAGACAGAGAGAAGGAGAGAAAGATAGACACCTGAATACAGATGCTTTCAGACATCTGAAATACAGGTCCATGAAAAATGATGACATCTGAATACAGGTCCATGAAAAATGATGACATCTGAATACAGGTCCATGAAAAATGATGAATGAAATAGTGGGGGTTGTATTGTTAAATGGGAATCTGGGGAATGTAAAAAAAAAAAAAAGAAGAAGTAGAAACGCAAAGCAGAAATTGACTGAGTTTGGAGTATGGCACCAAAGTAAGAAAGCAGAAGTACACTAGAGTTTGCAGTGAGTACCTCCCTAATACTTCCTCTCCACTTTTCCAAGCTTTGGGTCCATGATTGCTCAAAAATTTGTTTGGCTTTGTATGTTAACTCTCTTTTCAGTCACCAGGTTCCAGGTGTCATCAGGATGCCAGCCAGACTTCCCTGGATTGAAGACCCCACCAATGTGTCCTGGAGCTCAGCTTCCCCAGAGACCCACCCTACTAGGGAAAGAGAGAGGCAGACTGGGAGTATGCACCGACCAGTCAACGCCCATGTTCAGCAGGGAAGCAATTACAGAAGCCAGACCTTCTACCTTCTGCAACCCACAATGACCCTGGGTCCATGCTCCCAGAGGGATAGAGAATGGGAAAGCTATCGGGGGAGGGGGTGGGATATGGAGATTGGGTGGTGGGAATTGTGTGGAGTTGTACCCCTCCTACCCTATGGTTTTGTTAATTAATCCTTTCTTAAATAAAAAAAAAAAAGTAGTAGGTGTGACTTAGAAAGGAAGAGAAGTTAGAGAAATAGGAATAAATGGGCAAATATATATATGTATATAATATATATATCTGTATATATATAGACATAGAGAACTACTGCATTTTCCAATAAAGGAAATGGAGAAACAGAAAAAAAAAAAAAAAAAAAAGATAGACACCTTCAGACCTGCTTCACCGATTGTCAAGAAACCCCCCTACAGGTGGGGAGCCTGGCCTCGAACCGGGATCCTTACGCAGGTCCTTGTGCTTTGCGCCATGTGCACTTAACCCACTGCGCTAGCACCCAGCCCCTATGAGATAGGTTTTTTTCTGGCTTATCTAGAGTGGGCATACAATGCATCCGATTTTATAAGCCATTAAAAAAAAGTTTCTGGGGGCTGGGCAGTAGTGCACCCAGTTAAGCACATATATCACCATGTACAAGGACTGGCTTTGAGTCCCCACTCCCCACCTACAGGAAGGATGCTTCACAAACAGTGAAGCAGGTCTGCAAGTGTCTATGTTTCTCTCTCCCTTTCTGTTTTTTAAATTTTTTATATTTATTTATTTATTTTCCCTTTTTGTTGCCCTTGTTTTTTTTATTGTTGTAGTTATTATTGTTGTTGTTCTTAAAACAGAGAGAAATGGAGAGAGGAAAGGAAGACAGAGAGGGGGAGAGAAAGATAAGACACCTACAGACCTGCTTCACCACCTGTGAAGCGACTCACCTGCGGGTGGGGAGCTAGGGGCTTGAACCAAGATCCTTACACCAATCTTTGCACTTCACACCACCTGCACTTAACCCGCTGTGCTACCGCCCAACTCCCTTCTCTCTCCCTTTCTATTTCCCTTCCCTTCTCAACTTCTCTGTCATGTCAAATAAAAATAGGGGGAAAAAATGAGAAAAATGGCCAGTGAGCAGTAGATTTGTTGTGCTGGCACCAAGCTCCAGCTATAATCTTGGTAGAAAAAAAAAATCTAGTGGCAGACACAGGGAGTAATTGGGGAAGGGCAAAGAATTGGGGAAGGGCAGAGTGAGGCATGAGGAAGGTAAGGGAGAGTTCATTTGGGTTAATAGTTTGCTGTGCTAGGGTACCAGAGGCTCTGCGTTTTCTGAATTCCTAAGAAAGTTCCTAAGAATGAAGACAGAGGGGCCAAGCGGTAGCACACCTGGTTAAGTGCACACACTTACAGTGCACAAGGACCCGGGTTCAAGCCCCTGGTCCCCACCTGCAGGAGGAAACCTTCAGAAGTGGTGAAGCAGAGCTGCAGGTGTCATTCTCCCTCTCTATCTCCCCTGCCCCTCTCAATTTCTCTCTGTCTCTGTTCAATAATAAAAAACTAAAGTAATTAAAAAAAGAATGGAGACAGAAAGTTCAGGTTCTGTAATATTTCATAGCCTACTCTAGCTACAGAGTACATTACTACGGAGAAGTTTGCATGTGGCCAAAGAACCCCTCCTCTTTCTTTCAAACATAAGAATCTTTACCTATATCTTTTTCTATGAAACTATCAGATAATCACAATAATATCTTCACATGTGTGGTGAATCCTCAATGTAACAGAATTCTCATCAAGTCAAAATGTAGACCTCTTTATATAGAAACCAGCTCACTGTTGGGTCCACAACATTCATAGCTTGTATTGATCTGTCTTGCTTCTTAAAAGATATGGTGGGGAGTCGGGCTGTAGCGCAGCGGGTTAAGCGCAGGTGGCGCAAAGCACAAGGACCGGCATAAGGATCCTGGTTCGAACCCCGGCTCCCCACCTGCAGGGGAGTCCCTTCACAGGAGGTGAAGCAGGTCTGCAGGTGTCTATCTTTCTCTCCCCCTCTCTGTCTTCCCTTCCTCTCTCCATTTCTCTCTGTCCTATCCAACAACGACGACAATAATAACTACAACAATAAAACAACAAGGGCAACAAAAGGGAATAAATAAATAAAATAAAATATTTTAAAAAAAAAAGATATGGTGATTTACTTATTTTTGCCTTGCTTTGTGAGTCAAAGTACCTGAACTTTGGAAAGTATGAGATTCTTAATAATTATTGATTGAGTTAAAGAATGAATGAGTGAATGAATGAATGGATGGATGGATGGATGGATGGATGGATGGATAGATGGATGGATAAATGAATGAGGGAGGGAGCCTTGGTCTTTCTTAACTTCAATGAAAACTTAAGAAAAAAGCAAGTTAGTTTCTGTCCCTGACATTTGTTAATGAAGGGGCCATGAGGTTTGGTAAGGTATGGAGGACAGGAAGCTTTTTCTATGAGTTAGGTCACACAGAATGAGATGCATGCAATATACTGTGATTTGTTTGGCCATTCTTGCAACCCATGTTAGAGATTCATAATTCTAAACCTCTAAGTGTAGACTGTTCTCAGAGATAAGCTGTCTTACATATAATACGTTTGCCTTTCAATCTCCCATGGCTTTTGCAACTTGCAACTTACAGTAATGCATGGTTATTTGTAGGTCTAGCTATCTACCCTCAAAACTCTTGAATCCTCTTCCTTTGGGCCTATTTCCTGCTTAAGCTGGGAAACGCTGTAGCCTCTCAGGAAACTTCCTGCTAATACTGTCCAGTTTCATTTTGTTCTTGTCAATAAAATTTTTTTTAATTTATTTGTTTTCCATTTTGTTGCCCTTGTTTTTCATTGTTGTTGTAGTTATTATTATTGATGTCGTTGTTGTTGGATAGGACAGAGAGAAATGGAGGAGGGGAAGACAGGGGGAGAAAAAGACACCTGCAGACCTGCTTCATCGCCTGTGAATCGACTCCCCTGCAAGTGGGGAGCCGGGGACTCAAACCCTGATCCTTACACCAGTCCTTGCGCTTCGCGCCACTTGAGCTTAACCTACTGTGCTACCACCCGAATCCCCAATAAAAGTATTTTTAAATGTATTTCTTAAAAAAAAAAAAAAAAAGTCACATAGGCCAAGTGGTGGCACACCTGGTTGAGCACACATGCTACATAATGTGCAAAGACCCAGGTTCTAGACCCTGTTCCCCACCTACAAGAGTGAGATACAGTTCTCTCTGGGTGTGTATCAGTAGTTTCACCAGTTTTTAGGGTTGCATGAGGGAAGCCTCCTCTAATCTCCACCGAGCACACACCTCAGAAGGCTCACAGCACTGAATTTGGGGGTGGGGGCTGGGGGCCCTATGCAGGCCAGCAGAGCCTCTTGAGCGCCGCCCAGCGCTGGACACCGGCAATAGTGAGCGCAGAGAAGCCTCCGCCTTGGGCTTAGACGCGCGGTGTTCCGCCGACCTCCGCAGGCGGTGCTCAGCTTCAGGCCGGGGGCGCGGGCTGCAGGTGGCGTGTGTTACTCGCCGGGTCGCACTGGAAGGAATCTGCCTCCCGCGGCCTCAGAGCCGGGCGGCAGCTGCACCCACACCCGCGGCCTCAGCCCGCCGCCTCCCTCGCTCACCCAGAGCGCCCGGGGCAGCCCGGGGATTTGTCAGCGCGCCCTATATAGCCGCAGACAGCTGCCATCTGTTATGTTTAGCTACAACCCCACTCCGCTCCCCCTTCCTTGTGAATAAGCCTGCCTTGGCCATTAAGTCAGGAAGTTATTTTTTAACGACTCCCACTCCCACTCTCTCGCTCTCTGGAAACCGGGTTTTGTCCACTAGGCTGTGACTGAATCTTGAGCGCCAAATCCTCTTTCTCCTTGCCTCCCGGGCTCGGATTCACGGTTGGCCAGCGCCTGGAGGCAGGTGCTTAAATGCAAAGGCGGAGGAGCGCTCCCTCCCTGGGTTCAATGAAGAGAAAAATCTGTGATGTGTGCACCATTTTAATACATCGCATTTCGGGTCTACAAACGCGAAGTGTAAATTGGGTTGGAATATGATTGTGAATCAGACCAGACGTCATGATTAATTTATCATCGTGCTCCAGATACATCAGTTAAAATAAAAGGAATTTAAAGTAACGATTCCTCTTGCCTTTGTGTTTGTTTGCTGGTGAATTCTTTAGGATCACTAGAAAAATAAAAGACTGAAGCTGTACAGGCAAAGCATGAATGTAATTATCCTCAACCAAGTTTTTTCCACCTATGGAAAATGAATTTGTCCACTCACACTTAACCTCAGCCTACCTGCTTTTTTGTTGGCACACTATGACCTGCTGATAATCAAGTGGAGATTGTATTTTAAACAAATATAAAATAGTTAAAGGTTTTGTTTTCCTGAAGTGATTATTAAAACTAGAGTCTAGAGTATTGCACTAAAGTAAAAAACTCTGGGTGAAGGGTGAAGGTAGATTTTTCAGTTTCATTATAGGGGGTTTAGGGTACAGACACAGACCTTTGGTGGTGGGGGGAAGAATTTTCTGGGGCCTTGCCACTTGGAGTGTGGTCCATGAAGCAGCATCACATCACTTTCAAGAATAGAAAAGCAGAACTTTACATCCCACCTCATGCATGTGTAGTAGAAAGTTCTAGTAAAACCTCCACATTAAAGTCTGAGAAATGATTTAGATGCTTTTTTATTCTTGAAACCTCAAATGCCTTTGCTCAAATGTTTATGTATGTTTAGTAAGCAGCTTAGTTGGCTCTTATACATTGAGTGGTTGAGTTTGAAGGTGACTTGGGCTTTAAGGTTCACATGGCACCAGCTGAATTGTTTAAAAGTCTGGTACAGATAGGTTTGTGTATCTGATTATCCATGAATACAGATGCAAGAAAACATTTAATTAAATAGCAACACTTACTACTTTATTAGGAAAGCTCAAACACTGGAAGATCAATTTTCTTCTTGTATAAATGTCTTACGCACACTGAGAATGGGTGTGGGCCTGAGAAACTTGAAATAAATCCCCCTACCCCATGATCTGACTTTGTTTATAACTGTACCTTTCATTTAGAAGGAACAAAAATCCTTTATGCAGAAGCTCAGCGCTGTTTAGAGCTTGCTAGAGAATATCTCTAGTTCTGAATTCCACAGTTAAAGAGGGATGTGGAGATATTAGCAAAGCTTTAGAAGAAATTGCTAAAGGTGGTTGTTTATTATTTGTTCCATGCTGGGGAGTAAACCCAAGACCTCATTCATAGATGGATGACACTGATGAACCTTCTCCTCAGTTATATATAATTTTGAAAGAGGGAAGGAGGGAGGAAGTAGAAATAGCAAAGTGAAGAAAAAGAAAGAAAGAAAAAGCAAAGCGCCACTCCACCATCCATGACATTCCCTTTGGTCTTGTCCCATGAACTCTCATGTGGTGCTGGGGATGGAAACCAGGACCCTAGACTTAGCAAGTATATGCCCCCCCCCACTTGCTGAATCACCCCACAAATTCCCTAAAGGGTATTTTAAAAGTTCAAAGTGAATTTTAAAATTGTGTAAGATAATAGAAAATGGCCATCCATCAATGATGTAAATCACATAAGATGAACCTCAGTTTTACCTCAAGAAAATTTAAGAGAATGAGGGATCAGAAAGCAATGTTTCTGGAGCATGAGCTCTCCATGAAATCTCCTTCTTACATTTGAAATATCCTAGAGAGGTTTAAAAAAAAATCTGAATGTCAGTTAAGTCAGAATTTGTGAGTATCAATAGCTTTATAAGTTATTTATTTAAAGGCATGGGTATCAAACTTAATACTTTATACATGAGAGGCATGTCTTCTACCACTGAGCTATATTCCTGACCCCATCTGATTTTTTTTAAGCCTTCTAGGTATTCTAAAGAGCAATGTGTATTTAATTTTAATGTGCATTAGCACCACCTGGGAAATTTGTTAAAATGTAGATTCCGACTCAGCAGATCTGCATATGGGCCAGAGTGTCTGCAATTCTGAAAAAAATTAAAGCTTTTGTCCATGGGCCAAGCTTTGAGATTAGATTTTTTTTTCCCCCTGCAAAAGTCCATCATCTATGTTCAAGTCATCTCAAAAGACTTTTGACTTTATGACATTTGTCAACATGCAAAACAGCTTTTTTAAAAAAGAGCTATCTTTATCCATCATGTAAATGAATAAAGAGAAAGCCAACCTCAAAAACAATGCTTTGGATGAAAATATTTAGCAATGAGTGGAAAGGCATTTACAGAGTTTAAAGGGTTGATGCTGGATTTTGGTACAGTATCACTACTCCTGTCCGCAAGTTACTACTTCCTTCTTCTTCTTCTTCTTCTTCTAGCGTTTGCCCTTCTTCCGTAGCCAGTCAACAGCGTCAGGTTGAGCCTGATGTAAAGAGATGTGGAGAGGTGGTAGTCGTTGACTATGTGGGTCATAGTCTGTCTGTAGCCACAGGGGCAGTTCGGGTCGTCTCTGGCTCCCCAGCGATGGAACATAGCGGCGCACTGGCCATGGCCTGTTCGATAGCGATTGAGGAGGGCCCAATCATAACGTGCTAGGTCAAAGCCGGGTTGACGCTTGCAGGGGTCTGTGATGAGGTGTTTGTTCTTGACCTCAGCTGACTGCCAACTCTGTTTCCAAGAGTCTGGAACAGAGAAGTTCAGTGTAGGCGTAGGGGACCAGATTGGGTGACGAGACGTCAAGCGTTGGACAGGGTGGGCGAAGATATCCGCGTATATTGGCAGGTCCGGTCGGGCGTAGACGTGGGAAATGAACTTAGATGATGCCGCATCCCGACGAATATCTGGCGGGGCGATGTTGCTAAGAACTGGCAGCCATGGAACCGGGGTGGAACGGATGGTTCCAGAAATTATCCTCATGGAGGAATATAATTTGGAATCGACCAAGTGGACTTGGGGGCTACGGAACTATACTGGGGCACAGTATTCTGCAGTGGAATAGCATAATGCCAGAGAGGATGATCGTAGTGTGGAAGCGCTCGCGCCCCATGAGGAGCTGGCCAGTCTTGCAATGATGTTATTCCTCGTGCCCACCTTTGCTGCAGTTTTTATGAGATGTTCGTGAAATGACAGAGTGCGATCGAGAGTAACGCCAAGATAGACTGGCTGGGCTTCATGCCGGATTCTCATATCGCCAAGCTGCACATTAAGCTCATGCGAGGCCGAGGCATGGTGTAGATGGAAAACAGAGGATACCATTTTTGCAGTGCTAGGGATTAGTCGCCATTTTTTACAGTAATCAGATATCAGAGACATGTCTTTCGTGAGTGTTTCCTCGAGGATGTGGAACTTGGATGCCTGAGTTGCACAGCAGATGTCATCGGCGTAGATGAACTTCCTTGAAGAAGTTTCTGGGAGGTCATTGATGTAAATATTAAATAGCGTAGGAGCCAGAACAGAGCCCTGGGGGAGGCCACTTGAGACAAGTCTCCATCTGCTAGACTTGTCACCCAGATGCACCCGGAATCTTCTGTTTTGGAGAAGAAACGATATAGTGTTGGCCACCCATGGAGGCAGGCATCTTGAGATCTTGACTAGGAGACCACGGTGCCAGACCGTGTCATAGGCTGCTGTGAGATACTTCCTTGAGAATGCTTTAGTTGTTGTAATCCCAGTCAGGAGCAGCCAGGGCTCTGAAGTTGCTGCTTTTGTTCTGGCAACATCTGGTCTAAAGCTTTCTCTGAGTTCTCAGCATAGGAGAGAACTCACCAATTTGTCAAGTGATCCCACTCCATCATTAATGTGATGGGGTAAGTATACTGAATTAAAACTTACTGGTTCTGGGAGTCTGGCGTTAGTGCAGCAGGTTAAGTGCAGGTGGCACAAAACGCAAGGACCTTTGTAAGGATCCCAGTTCGAGTCCCCGGCTCCTCACCTGCAGAGGAGTCGCTTCACAAGCAATGAAGCAGGCCTGCAGGTGTCTATCTTTCTCTCTTCCTCTCTGTCTTCCCCTCTCCATTTCTTTCTATCCTAACCAGCAACGACAATAGTAGCAACCACAACAATAAAAAGAAACAAGGGCAACAAAAGGGAATAAATCAATATTAAAAAAAAAAAAGAATTACAGGTTCAGTTCCCTGCCCTACCATAAGCCAGAGCTGAGCAGTGCTCTGGTTTAAAAAAAAAATTAAACAAACCCACAGAGACATTAGTAACTAACCTTAAATGATAGGACTTTACATATACCATCTCATTCATCCTTTCAAAAATAAAATCCCTATTTTATTTTTTTTTAATGTACTTGTGATCTTTCTCTTTAGAAATTGGTGGTGGTGGTATCCTATCTTCTTTGTTTTGGTTTTTTTTTTTTTGCCTCCAGGGTTATCGCTGGGGCTTGGTGCCGAATCCACGGCTCCTGGAGGCTATTTTTTTTCCCTTTTGTTGCCCTTGTTGTTTATCGTTGCTGTTGTTATTATTGTTGTTGTATCATTGTTTTTGCTGTCATTATTGTTCAATAAGACAGAGAGAAATCAAGAGAGGAGGGGAAGACAGAGAGGGAGGAGAGAAAGATAGACACCTGCAGACCTGCTTCACCGCCCATGAATCGATCCCACCCCCACCTGCAGGTGGGGAGCTAGGGGCTCGAACCAGTATCCTTATACCAGTCCTTGCGCTTCACCATGTGCACTTAACCCGCTGCACCACTGCCCAGTGCCTGTCCTATGTTCTTTGAATAAGCTTCCTTTTATTTCTTCTCTTTAACAAGGAAGTGGAAGAGGAGGAGGAGATTTACTTACATGTTTTTATGAGACCAGATCACTATTCAGTTCTGGAATATGAGGTGCAAAGAACTAGAGCCTGAACCAAATCTAAGTCCTCAGGCATCCAAGTTCTGAGCAATCTAAGCTATCTCCTCAGCTTTATTATTCCTTCTTTTATAAATGAGACAACAAAGCCTAAACAAGGGGA